>NC_069500.1:751922975-752522975 GCF_027579735.1 Bombina bombina
GCCCAGTCCGCCCCTGTGACTAGTGGAGGGTGAGGTGAGGGAAAGGTCTGTTTGGATGGGGTAAAGTAGGGATCAGGGGGTGGGTGGTTTCAGGTGGGAAGGTAATCTCTACACTAAAGCTAAAATTAACCTTACAAGCTACCTGATTAACCCCTTCCCAACCAGGAATAATAGAAGTGTTGTGCGAAGCTGCAATTAGCAGCATTCTAATTACTAAAAAGCAATGGCAAATAGTGATGTCGCGAACCTAAAATTTTCGGTTCGCGAACGGCGGACCGCCATTGAATTCAATAGGCAGGCGAACTTTAAAACCTACAAGGACTCTTTCTGGCCACAATATTGATGGAAAAGTTGTTTCAAGGGTACTAACACCTGGACTGTCGCATGCTGGAGGGGGATCCCTGGCAAAACTCCCATGGAAAATTACATAGTTTATGCAGAGTCTGCTTTTAAGCCATAATGGGTCTAAATCAACTAACATTCCCAAAGTTGCTGTCTCAAAACATCCCGGACAGAAGATAGATTGATAGATAGGATAGATAGATATACATAGATTGATAGTTAGATAGAATCGATAGAAGAGAAATAGATATATTTGTTAGATATATAATTACCCTAATAAAGTCTAATAATTAAACATGCGTTCTTGGACCCAACTAGCTTGTGTTAATTAGTACTTTTCTTAGCACTTTAATCCCTGTTCCCCTCCCCCTATCGGGGGTGTTCTATATGGCCTGCCAGATTACCCTGAAAAATTATAATAATAAGACATGCGGTCTGCTACCTATTTTAACTAGGTTGTGTTTTAAGTACTACCATTCTTAGCACTTTAATCTCTGTAACAACCCCTATTTGGTGAGGTCTATACGGCCTGGATGATTACCCATACAAAATATAATAAGACATCTGCTCTTGGTATGCGACCCATGGTAACTATGTTGTGTTAATTAGTAATGTCCTTCGCATTTTAATAGCTGTTACTCATACTCACCCTATTGGTGGAGGTCTATATGGCCTGCATGATTACCCTTACAAAATATAACAACCAAACATATGCTCTGGGACCCATGGTAAGTCGGTTGTGTTAAGTAGTACTGTTCTTTGCAGTTTAATACCTGTTACAACACCATATGGTGGCAGGTCTATCTGGCCTTCATAATTAGCTGCACCCAAACCCCAAAAAAAAGCCGAGTGGTCTTAGACTAACACCCATGGCTAACTCGGTTGTTTCAATTAGTACTATTCTTAGCACTTTCATCCCTGTTACGGGTGGTCTACATGGCCATCATGATTAGCCGAACAAAATACTACAATCCAACCTTTGCTCAGTCTTCATAGGCCCTTCATTGTCTGTATTTTGATAGTACAGTTCGTATTATTTTTATAGCTGATACAACACCGAATGGTGGCAGCTCTATATGGCCTGCATGATTAGCCGCACCCAATACAAAAATAAATCCAAGCGGTCTTGGATTACCACCCATGGCTAACTCTGTTGTTTCAAGTAGTACTATTCTTAGCACTTTCATCTCATCATCCCTGTTACTTCCAGGACTCTCGGCGGTGGTCTACATGTCCATCATGATTAGCCTAACCAAATACTACAATCCAACCTTGGCTCAGTCTTCCTAAGGCCCTTCATTTGGTGTATTTTGGTAGTACTGTTCTTATTAGTTTAATAGCTGATACGACACGAATGGTGGCAGCTCTATATGGCCTGCATGAATAGCCGCACCCAAAGCCAAAAAAAAGCCAAGCGGTTTTGCACTAACACCCATGGCTAACTCTGTTGTTTCAAGTTCTACTATTCTTAGCTCTTTCATCTCATCCCTGTTACTTCCAGGACTCTCGGTGGTGGTCTACATGGCCATCATGATTAGCCTAACCAAATACTACAATCCAACCTTGGCTCAGTCTTCCTAAGGCCCTTCATTGGCTGTATTTTGGTAGTACTGTTCTTATTAGTTTAATAGCTGATACGACACCGAATGGTGGCAGCTCTATATGGCCTGCATGAATAGCCGCACCCAAAGCCAAAAAAAAGCCAAGCGGTTTTGCACTAACACCCATGGCTAACTCTGTTGTTTCAAGTTCTACTATTCTTAGCTCTTTCATCTCATCCCTGTTACTTTTAGGACTCTCGGTGGTGGTCTACATGGCCATCATGATTAGCCTAACCAAATACTACAATCCAACCTTGGCTCAGTCTTCCTAAGGCCCTTCATTGGCTGTATTTTGGTAGTACTGTTCTTATTAGTTTAATAGCTGATACGACACGAATGGTGGCAGCTCTATATGGCCTGCATGAATAGCCGCACCCAAAGCCAAAAAAAAGCCAAGCGGTTTTGCACTAACACCCATGGCTAACTCTGTTGTTTCAAGTTCTACTATTCTTAGCTCTTTCATCTCATCCCTGTTACTTCCAGGACTCTCGGTGGTGGTCTACATGGCCATCATGATTAGCCTAACCAAATACTACAATCCAACCTTGGCTCAGTCTTCCTAAGGCCCTTCATTGGCTGTATTTTGGTAGTACTGTTCTTATTAGTTTAATAGCTGATATGACACCGAATGGTGGCAGCTTTATGTGGCCTGCATGAATAGCCGCACCCAAAGCCAAAAAAAAGCCAAGCGGTTTTGCACTAACACCCATGGCTAACTCTGTTGTTTCAAGTTCTACTATTCTTAGCTCTTTCATCTCATCCCTGTTACTTCCAGGGCTCTCGGTGGTGGTCTACATGGCCATCATGATTAGCCTAACCAAATACTACAATCCAACCTTGGCTCAGTCTTCCTAAGGCCCTTCATTGGGTGTATTTTGGTAGTACTGTTCTTATTAGTTTAATAGCTGATACGACACGAATGGTGGCAGCTCTATATGGCCTGCATGAATAGCCGCACCCAAAGCCAAAAAAAAGCCAAGCGGTTTTGCACTAACACCCATGGCTAACTCTGTTGTTTCAAGTTCTACTATTCTTAGCTCTTTCATCTCATCCCTGTTACTTCCAGGACTCTCAGTGGTGGTGGTCTACATGGCCATCATGATTACCCTCACCAAAATATAACAACAATACGTGCGTGCAGGGAACCATGGTAAGCTTTCGCAAAATCGAGTATAACAGTTGCAGGCAGAGTTTCTGACCCTGCATTATGGCTGCACCTCTCCCTAAAAGAGGCATGCGTTACAGAGTCTGTGGGCATGTATGCAAAGAGCTGGCCTGCCTAAAAAGAGGAGCAAGGCTGTACAGGTTGTTCTCCTTCAGCCGTTTTATACGCTGTCCCACGGCCATGACCCTCAACAACCACAACAGAATGAAATACCACATATGCCATCCTTTTGAACAACCGAGTACAGGTATGGCATTGATTTTAGTTACACGGCGATATTTATTATGAACCGTGAAATAGAAAACAAAAACATGATTGGACACCCAGTACAGTACAGGTCATTCTCCTTCTGCCTTTTTAGAATAGTGTTCCGGACCCCCAACAAAAACAGCAGCATGAAAGAGGAGATATGTCATCCTTTTGAATAATAGATTACAGGAAAGGCATTGATTTTAGAATCCCAGAGATCATTTATATGACCCGGGAAATAGAAAAAAACATTGATTAGACACCCGTTACATTTATTTATCCTCAGGCCTTTTTAATAAGAGTGTCCCGGAGCCTCAACCAAAACAACAGCATGAAAGAGGAGATATGTCATCCTTTTGAATAATAGATTACAGGAAAGGCATTGATTTTAGAATCCCATAGATCATTTATATGACCCGGGAAATAGAAAAAAACATTGATTAGACACCCGTTACACTTATTTATCCTCAGGCCTTTTTAATATGAGGGTCCCGGAGCCTCAACCGAAACAACAGCATGAAAGAGGACATATGTCATCCTTTTGAATAATAGATTACAGGAAAGGCATAGATTTTAGAAACCCACAGATCATTATTTGCAACCGTGAAATAGAAAAAAACATTGATTAGACACCCGTTACACTTATTTATCCTCAGGCCTTTTTAATACGAGGGTCCCGGAGCCTCAACCGAAACAACAGCATGAAAGAGGACATATGTCATCCTTTTGAATAATAGCTTACAGGAAAGGCATTGATTTTAGAAACCCACACATCATTATTTGCAACCGTGAAATAGAAAAAAACATTGATTAGACACCCAGTACACTTATTTTTCCTCAGGCCTTTTTAATAAGACCAGGGAAATAGAAAAAAACATTGATTAGACACCCAGTACACTTATTTATCCTCAGGCCTTTTTAATAAGAGGGTCCCGGAGCCTCAACCGAAACAACAGCATGAAAGAGGACATATGTCATCCTTTTGAATAATAGATTACAGTAAAGGCATTGATTTTAGAAACCCACAGATCATTATTTGCAACCGTGCAATAGAAAAAAACATTGATTAGACACCCGTTACACTAATTTATCCTCAGGCCTTTTTAATACGAGGGTCCCGGAGCCTCAACCGAAACAACAGCATGAAAGAGGACATATGTCATCCTTTTGAATAATAGATTACAAGAAAGCCATTGATTTTAGAAACCCACAGATCATTATTTGCAACCGGGAAATAGAAAAAAACATTGATTAGACACCCGTTACACTTATTTATCCTCAGGCCTTTTTAATACGAGGGTCCCGGAGCCTCAACCGAAACAACAGCATGAAAGAGGACATATGTCATCCTTTTGAATAATAGATTACAGGAAAGGCATTGATTTTAGAAACACTGAGATAATTAGCTGCAACCGGGAAATAAAAAAAAACATTGAACAGACACCCAGTACACTTCATTATCCATAGGCCTTTTCAGCAGAGGCTCCAGGACCCTCAACAAAAACAAGAGCAGGGAGCTGGGCATAGGAGTACAATGGAGTGTGACAATAATAATCTGAAGGTGAAGATTGCGTAGTTGTGGCATTTTAATTTTGTTATCGTGGGAACTTAGTACTTGCAATGACCTTGCTCTGGTGAATCCATATCGCAAATGTGTTATTTAAGCCACTGTTTGTCTATTTTTTTGAATATCATCATTTGGTAAATGAAGCTCAACTTAAGGCTGGTGAGAACCGACCTTTCTTCTGGCTGTTTGCAAATGTTGTTGCTCTGGACAAACATGTGAATAAGGGGCCATCAGCCATATTCTGCACACAACCCCTTTGATGATTGACGATAAACATGTGTCACCTGCAATCAGAGCCTGTTACTTCTGTCTAAATCATCTTCCTGGTATGGACAGGCCACTGTTTCCCACAGCAAGTCCGAATCTTGAACTACAAAATTGTCTTGAGTATGGTAGGAAACCAAAGTTTATTTAATTATGTACTATCACCACAAAAACTGAACTTCTTGAAGCAACGAAAATGCCAGCAATTTCATGTGCTTATGGATGACAAGGACGTCCTGTCCTGTGGTGCACAGAGATGGAGAGGAGTTTTGCCCTCCCTGTACACTACCCAGATGTCTCCAACATCACCAGAAACACAAGACAGCGACTCTTAGTCTTGGGAAGTTCCTGGAGTGTTCCGGTAGCCATCTCTTTGCGCCCCGAAAGGAATACTTTATCAGTGTTTTTGTATACATCCGACAACAGCTTCGGAGACTGTGGTGACGCACATGTTATTTACTGTTGTTCCAGCTGTGGCAATATCAATTGGCATTAAAAAGGTAAGATTTGGGTGGGCGGAGCCTATAGCTGTTGCGGTAGGACGTGTGTTTGGGGAGCTCCAGGTCTTACAATTTACTTAGTTTTCAACCTTAATTTAGTTTTCTTTTTGGGATTCATAGTCACACTTTATGGGGCTATCCAAGAGGAGCCTGGTAAAAGCACTAGTAGTTACCCCTTATATCAACGGGTACGGAGACCTGTTTTTTGTGTTTCCAATATTGCGCCGGACCCCAAACTAATCCTGAATGAAAAAAAAAGGTAAGATTTGGACTAGTGACGCACATTTTATGCACGCTGTGGCAATTGCAATTTGCAATAAAAATAATCTGCTAACAACAACCACTACCTACGACCACACCTGACTCCTGAAGTCATGCTTCAGTTATTAACTCAAGTTAAATCAAATTTTTTTTTATTATTATGCTCAGCAGATTCAAAACATACCATTCTTCAATCTTCTAGTCATATCACACGACATGTCAAAATGCTGCATGGAAAATGGCAGTGTGCAAAGTCATAATCTTAGTGAACCTATAAGTGCATTACATTTTCTAAAATAAACAGAAATACAGAGAAAAAAAAAAAAAGGAAAGAGGACATATGGCATCCTTGTGACTAATAGATTACATTTAAGGCATTGATTTGAGAAACCCAGAGATAAATTGTTGCAACCGGGAAATCTAAAAAAAAATGGATTAGACACCCAGTACACTTATTTATCCTTAGGCCTTATTAGCAGGGGCTCCAGGACCCTCAACAAAACCAGCAGCAGTAAAGAGGACATATGGCATCCTTTAGAAAAATAGATTTCTGGAAAGGCATTGATTTTAGAAACACAGAGATCATTAGTTGCAACCGTGAAATCTCAAAAAACTTGGATTATACACCAAGTACACTTCTTTATCCTTAGGCCTTTTTAGAAGAGGCTCCCGGAGCCTCAACAGAAACAACAGCATGAAAGAGGACATATGGCATCCTTGTGACTAATAGATTACATTTAAGGCATTGATTTGAGAAACCCAGAGATAATTTGTTGCAACCGTGAAATCTAAAAAAAACTGGATTAGACACCCAGTACACTTATTTATCCTTAGGCCTTATTAGCAGAGGCTCCAGGACCCTCAACAAAACCAGCAGCAGGAAAGAGGACATATGGCATCCTTTAGAAAAATAGATTTCTGGAAAGGCATTGATTTTAGAAACACAGAGATCATTAGTTGCAACCGTGAAATCTCAAAAAACTTAGATTATACACCAAGTACACTTCTTTATCCTTAGGCCTTTTTAGCAGAGGCTCCAGGACCCTCCACAAAACCAGCAGCATGAAAGAGGACATATGGCATCCTTTAGAAAATTAGATTACATGAAAGGCATTGATTTTAGAAACACAGAGATCATTAGTTGCAACCGTGAAATCTAAAAAAACATAGATTATACACCCAGTACACTTCTTTATCCTTAGGTATTTTTATAAGAGGCTCCCGGAGCCTCAACAGAAACAACAGCATGAAAGAGGACATATGGCATCCTTGTGACTAATAGATTACAGGAAAGGCATTGATTTTAGAAACCCGGGGATAATTTGTTCCAACCGTGAAATCTAAAAAAACATAGATTAGACACCCAGTACACTTCTTTATCCTTAGGCCTTTTTAGCAGAGGCTCCAGGACCCTCAACAAAACCAGCAGCAGGAAAGAGGACATATGGCATACTTTTGTAAATTAGATTACAGGAAAGGCATTGATTTTAGAAACACAGAGATCAGTTATATGACCCGGGAAATAGAAAAAAACATTGATTGGACACCCAGTACACTTCTTTATCCTTAGGCCTTTTTATAAGAGTGTCCCGGAGCCTCAACAGAAACAACAGCATGAAAGAGGACATATGGCATCCTTTTGAAAAATAGATTACAGGAAAGGCATTGATTTTAGAAACACAGAGAAAATTTGTTACAACCGGGAAATCTAAAAAAACATTGTGACAGACCCTTCTGTCAGGACTGAAGGAGTTAATTGTGTTTAGCTAAGAAACTAATTTCTAAAGACAGAGTTGCTGGCTCCAGCTATAATCTAATTAGTGCTAAGCATTCTATTGTTTGATCACCTCCAGAGAGAAAACGCCTAAGTGATAAGAAGAGCCAAGAGTGTCTTGTGGTTGAAGTGTTTAAGTAATATAATTCTATTGTATCATGTCAAAAGGGTGCTTTTCCCTTTTATCTAATGTACAACATTCTTTCAACCCCCATCTGGGGGGGGGGGGGTCAGACCTGCATAAATACTAGGCATAGCCTTTTAATAAATGTCATTCTGTTTTAAACCTGATGTGGAGCCTGGTCTCATGTTTGTGGGGAAAACTGGTTGGGGTTGTGAATTGCTGATTCCCTATTCAGGACATTGTTCATCTGGTATTACCCTTGGTACACTGTTGGTACCGTAACAATAATTGTTACGGTACCAACAGTGTACCAAGGGTAATACCAGATGAACAATGTCCTGAATAGGGAATCAGCAATTCACAACCCCAACCAGTTTTCCCCACAAACATGAGACCAGGCTCCACATCAGGTTTAAAACAGAATGACATTTATTAAAAGGCTATGCCTAGTATTTATGCAGGTCTGACCCCCCCCCCAGATGGGGGTTGAAAGAATGTTGTACATTAGATAAAAGGGAAAAGCGCCCTTTTGACATGATACAATAGAATTATATTACTTAAACACTTCAACCACAAGACACTCTTGGCTCTTCTTATCACTTAGGCGTTTTCTCTCTGGAGGTGATCAAACAATAGAATGCTTAGCACTAATTAGATTATAGCTGGAGCCAGCAACTCTGTCTTTAGAAATTAGTTTCTTAGCTAAACACAATTAACTCCTTCAGTCCTGACAGAAGGGTCTGTCACATAGCTCCCCCCTTGTGGAACACTCCGGCAGACCCGGCTTGACCCTTTGGCGGGTCAACCTGGGGATGACCGGACTAGGAGGTGGTAGGCATGTCAGTTTGCCAGGATAATCCATCTGTATTCCCCTTTATGAGAGAGAATTCCTGTCCATACAAACAAGGGTTCAACTTCCTCAGTGCCCAGACTAGGGCTAAACAGTCCTTCAAAATCCCATCAGCTTCTTTACGAGTTTTTTGTACCTGCTCTTTATAGGTATCCACAATCCCTTCATACTGACATAGGGTGCCCTTGAATTGCTGCACCTCACTATGAGCCAGCATCAGCTTCTCCTCAAGTGTCGTTAAGTTTGTCTTTAATGTTTCATGTCCCACTCTCAAGCTGGTGTTTTCTGCAGTCTGTCGGTGCAGCTGGTCTAGCAGAGATTCCTGTTCTAAACATGCTTTTTCCTTTGCACTCCTCTTCTCTCCCGCTAGCACTGTTACATGATTATTTAACGTGACCATTTCATCCTCTACGTGGCTCTTCTCCTTCATCAGCGCATTGTAACGTGACTCCCACATATCAATAGCGGATAGAGATTTACTGAGCTCAGCGTCCTGGGGCTTAGCAGCAGGTTGGTCAGTCTCTGCTGCATGGATCTGGGCACGGGTAGTCACAGGGTTAACATCAGCGGGACCCATGGGAGCATAGGCAGAAACAAGGGGGACCAAGTTATTTCCAAGGAGAACATCAGCTGGTAAATCCTTCATGACCCCCACATTCACAGGTCTAGCGCCCACTCCCCAATCCAAATGTACCCTGGCAACAGGTAGGCGGAACACAGTGCTCCCTGCTACCCTCACAGCCACAGTGTCTCCAGTGTGCTGTTTCTCAGACACCAAGTTCTTTCGAAGCAAGGTCATGGTAGCACCAGTATCCCGTAGACCACTGACCTCCTTCCCATTCACTTTAACCAGTTGCCGGTTATTCTGGTGGGCAGCTTGCACAAGGTCTGCCTCATGTAGGATGCCCCAGCATTCTTGCGCCTCTACGTAGCGGGCCGCAGGCTGAGGGTTACGTGTGATTCCGCCGGCAGGTCTTCTCCAGGACTGTGCTTGGTTCGCTGCATTTAGGGGACACTCTGGTCTTTTGTGCCCTAGTTGCTTACATCCAAAGCACCGAATCGGTTGTGAGTAGCCCCGCGAATTGAACCGGGCTCTCTGAGGGTAGTTCGTAGCCAGAGGCCATGTGGTATAGCGGTGCGCCGGGGGTTGGTAACTGGCAGCTGCTGGGGTGACTGGGGGTCTGTACTCCACTCTAGCAGGGGGCTTAGTGGTAGCAGTGTCCAGTTTGCGGGCATCCGTATACTCATCTGCCAAGCGAGCCGCTTCATGCAGGGTGGAGGGTTTACGGTCCCGAACCCACTCTCGAACTCCTGCGGGTAACTTGTCGAAGCAATGTTCCAACAGGAATAGCTGCAGCACCTCTTCCCCAGATACGGCTTGGCACCCCGCTATCCAGTGAGCTGCTGTGCGGTGCACCTTACATGCCCACTCAAGGTAGGAATCACCAGCTAATTTAACAGTGTCTCTGAACCGCCTCCGGTATGCCTCCGGTGTAACCGCATACCTGGAGAGCAGAGCCTCTTTTACAGTATTATAATCCCCGACTTCCTCATCTGGAATGGCCCGAAAAGCCTCACTGGCCCGGCCGGATAATTTTCCGGATAATATCATGACCCAGTCCTCTGCGGGTACCTTGTGTAGTTCACATTGCCTCTCAAAATCCGCAAGGTACCCATCAATCTCTCCTTCTGTTTCCAGGAAGTTTTTAAAAGCTGCAAAATTTACTTTTCCCTTTTCCACTCGGGTTGCTGTGACTTGGGCTGCTGCAGCGCCACTTTGGCGAAGTAGGTTGGCCTCCACAGCTGCTATGACCCGGTCGATAATTTCCACAGATGGTTTGGGGCCATAATGTGCCAGTCTTATTTTAACCGCCCGATCAAAGCTTGCTTCTTTGGGGGTTCTGTCTAATATGCTGGGCCCATTGGTTCCTTCTGTCCCTGGTACTCTTTCCATCTTAGTCAGTATTGTAATAATCCCCCTCTTCCTGAGGTTACTGGCTTGTGTAGTTGCTCTTCTGGGCGATAAGGTTCATTCCGTCGCTTGCCACCAATTGTTACGGTACCAACAGTGTACCAAGGGTAATACCAGATGAACAATGTCCTGAATAGGGAATCAGCAATTCACAACCCCAACCAGTTTTCCCCACAAACATGAGACCAGGCTCCACATCAGGTTTAAAACAGAATGACATTTATTAAAAGGCTATGCCTAGTATTTATGCAGGTCTGACCCCCCCCCCCCCCCCAGATGGGGGTTGAAAGAATGTTGTACATTAGATAAAAGGGAAAAGCGCCCTTTTGACATGATACAATAGAATTATATTACTTAAACACTTCAACCACAAGACACTCTTGGCTCTTCTTATCACTTAGGCGTTTTCTCTCTGGAGGTGATCAAACAATAGAATGCTTAGCACTAATTAGATTATAGCTGGAGCCAGCAACTCTGTCTTTAGAAATTAGTTTCTTAGCTAAACACAATTAACTCCTTCAGTCCTGACAAAAGGGTCTGTCACAAACATTGAATAGACACCCAGTACACTTATTTATCCTTAGGCCTTTTTAGCAGAGGCTCCAGGACACTGAACAAAACCAGCAGTAGGAAAGAGGACATATGGCATCCTTTGTGAAAAAAAGATTATAGGAAAGAAACCCGGGGATAATTTGTTGCAACCGTGAATTTGAATCAAAAAAATGATTGGATGGACTACCAGTACAATTCTTTCTCCTTAGGCCTTTTTATAAGAGGGTCCAGGACCCTCAAACAAAACACCAGCAGGAAAGAGGACATATGGCATCCTTTTGAACAATAGAGTACAGGAAAGGCATTGATTTTAGAAACACAGAGATAATTTTTTGCAAATGGAAATTTGAATCAAAAAAATGATTTGATGGACACCCAGTGCACTTCTTTCTCCTTACTTAGGCCTTTTTATAAGAGGTCCTGGACCCTCAAAAAAAACACCAGCAGGAAAGAGGACATATGGCATCCTTTTGAACAATAGAGTACAGGTACAGCATTGATTTTACAAAACCAGAGATCATTTTGGTCAATTGTTAAATAGAAAAAAAAAATGAGTGGACACCCAGTACACCTCTTTCTCCTTAGGCCTTTTTATAAGAGGGTCCTGGACCCTCAAAAAAAACACCAGCAGGAAAGAGGACGTATGGCATCCTTTTGAACAATAGAGTACAGGTACAGCATTGATTTTACAAAACCAGAGATCATTTTGGTCAATTGTTAAATAGAAAAAAAAAATGAGTGGACACCCAGTACACCTCTTTCTCCTTAGGCCTTTTTATAAGAGGGTCCTGGACCCTCAAAAAAAACACCAGCAGGAAAGAGGACGTATGGCATCCTTTTGAACAATAGAGTACAGGTACAGCATTGATTTTACAAAACCAGAGATCATTTTGGTCAATTGTTAAATAGAAAAAAAAAATGAGTGGACACCCAGTACACCTCTTTCTCCTTACGCCTTTTTATAAGAGGGCCCTGGACCCTCAAAAAAAAACACCAGCAGGAAAGAGGACGTATGGCATCCTTTTGAACAATAGAGTACAGGTACAGCATTAATTTTACAAACCCAGAGATCATTTTGGTCAAATGTGAAATAGAAAAAAAAAATGAGTGGACACCCAGTACACCTCTTTCTCCTTAGGCATTTTTATAAGAGGGTCCAGGACCCTCAAACAAAATACCAGCAGGAAAGAGAACATATGGCATACTTTGGAACAATAGAGTACTGGTACGGCATTGATTTGTGAAACCCACAGATAATTGTTTGTAAAAGTGAAATAGCCCCAAAAACCATGCTTGGACTCCCACTCCAGGTCATTCTCCTTCAGCTTTTTTAGAAGAGGGTCCAGCACCCTCAACAGAAACAACTGCAGGAAACACCACCACATATGCCATCCTTTTTCACAAGCGAGTACAGGTATGGCATCCATTTTAGAAACCCAGAGATAATTGAGAGGAACCAGGAACATTTTTCTAAAAACTGGATGGGGCACCCATTACAGGTCGTTCTCCTTCAGCCTTTTTATATCATGGGCCACGACCCGCAACAGGCACAACAGCATGAAACACCACAAATGCCACCCTTTTGCACAATAGAGTACAGGTATGGCATAGATGGAACACGGAGATAATTTAGAGCAACCAAGAGACGGATAAAGATGCTTGGTCGGTCCTACTCTTTCAAATTTGTGGCATTTTGCGTTCAATTTAATGGTCCACAAGATATGAGTGGTGTGTTAAGTTGTACAATTCGTAACAGTTTAATCACTAGTGTTATGTGCCTTATTTTTTTTATTTGAGTTTTGTACCCACAGAGCTGCAGCAGAGGCCAGAAAAATTCGGAATGTACAAATGACTGAAAAATTGGGGTATTGTTGTAGCAACTGCTGTAGCATCGGCCAGAAAAATCGATGTTTGTAAAACATTTATAAAGTGCCCTAAAAGCTTGTGGCATGAACACTACTTGTTGGCGGATAAGTCAAGCAAGTCCTCCGGCTTTATAACAAAAAAAAAAAGGCCAGCCTGTGTACCAGTTGTAGCCCAAGCCAGCTCATCTCATCATCAGGACTTTTTTATTCAAATGTATCGCCCAATGTCAGTCCCTTCGGGATCCAGCCCTCATTCATTTTTATAAAAGTGAGATAGTCAAGGCTTTTTTGACCTAGGCGACTTCTCTTCTCAGTGACAAAACCTCCTGCTGCACTAAAAGTCCTTTCGGACAGGACACTTGAAGCGGGGCAGGCCAGAAGTTCCATTGCAAATTGGGATAGCTCAGGCCACAAGTCCAGCCTGCACACCCAGTAGTCAAGGGGTCCATCGCTCCTGAGAGTGTCGAGATCGGCAGTTAAAGCTAGGTAGTCTGCTACCTGTCGGTTGAGTCTTTCTCTAAGGCTGGATCCCGAAAGGCTCTGATGGTGCATGGGAGTTAAAAAGGAACGCATGTCCTCCATCAACAAGACGTCAGGAAAGCGCCCGGTCCTTGCCGCCGTGGTCGTGGGAGGAGGAGGAGGAGGATTAATTTCATCTCTTCCCCTGTTACATTCCCATGGTGCTGTGACATCACCCTTATACGCTGTGTAAAGCATAGTTTTTAATTTATTATGAAAATGCTCCATCCTTTCTGACTTGCAGGAATTTGGTAACATTTCAGGCACTTTATGCTTATACCGGGGGTCGAGGAGCGTGGACACCCAGTACAGGTCATTCTCCTTCAGCTTTTTTATACGAGGGTCCCTCAACAGGCACGACAGCATGAAAGAACCCATTTGAACAAGGTTGGATGCTGAGCTAATCATGTTGTGTTCCTCCTCCTCACTGATGGTATCTTCTTCCCCCCAGCCACGTACAACACCACGGGTACCAAAGAGGTGACAACAACGAGCACCCTGGGATGACTGTTGTGCTCGGTCTTCCTCCTCCTCATCCTCCTCAAAGCCACATTCCTCCTCTGACTCCTCTTCCTCACAATCCTCTTCCTGCGTTGTCGCAGGTCCAGCAAGCAATGCTGATTCGGCTGTTTGCGGGGGTGATGGACACCACAACTCTCCCGCTTCCTCTTCATGCTCATCTACTGCCTGATCCAGCACTCTTCGCAGGGCACGCTCCAGGAAGAAAACAAATGGTATGATGTCGCTGATGGTGCCTTCGGTGCGACTGACAAGGTTTGTCACCTCCTCAAAAGGACGCATGAGCCTACAGGCATTGCGCGTGAGCGTCCAGTAATTTGGAAAAAATATCCCCAGCTCCCCAGAGGCTGGCCTAGCACCCCGGTCATACAAATACTCATTAACAGCTTTTTCTTGTTGGAGCAGGCGGTCAAACATTAGGAGTGTTGAATTCCACCGTGTCGGGCTGTCGCAAATCAAGCGCCTCACGGGCAGGTTGTTTCTACGCTGGATATCGGACAAGTGCGCCATGGCCGTGTAGGAACGCCTGAAATGGCCACACACCTTCCTGGCCTGTTTCAGGATGTCCTGTAAGCCTGGGTACTTATGGACAAATTGTTGTACAATTAAATAACACACATGTGCCATGCACGGCACATGTGTCAACTTGCCCAATTTCAATGCCGCCACCAAATTACTTCCATTGTCAGAAACAACCTTGCCAATCTCCAGTTGGTGCGGAGTCAGCCACTGATCCACCTGTGCGTTCAGGGCGGTCAGGAGTGCTGGTGCGGTGTGACTCTCCGCTTTCAGGCAAGTCAACCCCAAGACGGCGTGACACTGCCGTACCCGGGATGTAGCATAGTACCTGGGGAGCTGGGGGGTGCCATAGATGTGGAGCAAGATGCAGAAGTTGAAGAGGACTCAGCCAAGGAAGAGGTTATGGAAGAGGATGGAGTAGGAGGAGTAGAGGAGGTGGCAGCAGGCCTGCCTGCAAGTCGTGGCGGTGTCGCCAACTCTTCTGCAGAGCCACGCATTCCATGCTTGTCAGAAGTCAGCAGGTTTACCCAATGCACAGTGTAGGTGATATACCTGCCCTGACCATGCTTTGCAGACCAGCTATCCATGGTCATATGGACCCTTGCCCCAACGCTGTGTGCCAGACATGCCATAACTTCCTTTCTCACAACAGAGTACAGGTTTGGGATTGCCTTTTGTGAAAAGAAATTTCTGCCAAGTACCTTCCACTGCGGTGTCCCAATAGATACAAATTTTTTGAAAGCATCAGACTCCACCAGCTTGTATGGTAAAAGCTGGCGGGCTAAGAGTTCAGACAAGCCAGCTGTCAGACGCCGGGCAAGTGGGTGACTTTGAGAAATTGGCTTCTTACGCTCAAACATGTCCTTGACAGACACCTGACTGTGGGCAGATGACCAGGAACTGCTACGTAAGAGAGACTGAGTGGAGGATGGTTGAGAGGGGGCAAGGAGGACAGCACTGGTTGACGTGGCTGAAGATGCTGGAGCAGGAGGAGGAGGGCGGCTTTCACTTTGTGTGCTGCTTCTACTCATGTGCTCTTCCCATCGGCCTTTGTGATGGGAGACCATGTGCCTTCGCAAAGCAGTTGTACCTAGGTGGCTGTTGGACTTCTCACGACTCAGTTTCTTTTGGCACAGGTTGAAAATGGCATCGCTGTTGTCAGAGGCAGACACACAAAAAAAAATGCCACACTGCTGAGCTCTGCGATGACGGCATTCTGGTGGTGGCAACAGCATGCGTTGATGGGCATCAGCGTGCTGTCTGGCTGACCCCTGGTGACGATGCATGCTGTCTGACTGTGCCACTAGCTCCTTGAGACGACCTCCCCGTGCTTCCAAATCGCCTCCTCCTCCTCTCTGTCTCCCCATCTGAACTTTCCCCCTCTTCTTCTTCTCTTCTAGCAGGCACCCACGTGACATCCACCGACACATCATCATCAACCGCTTCACTTGTATCTGAAACATCAAGAAAGGAAGCAGCAGCGGGTACAACATCATCATCATCATCATCATCACACTGTACCTCCATGTCGGTAATGCTGCCTGACTGAGACTGATCACTATTATCTACATCCTCTGTCAATGATGGTTGCGCATCACTCATTTCTTCCAAATGATGTGTCAATAACTCCCGTGACAGATCAAGTGAAGCGGCTGTGGTGCTAGTGTTGGTGGTGGCGACAGGCGGCGGAGTGGCACTGGTCACTTGAGACCTGCCCAAAGCACAGCTGGACTTAGATGGTGCGTCAAGGTTAGGAGGACTAGCAGCGGAAGTTGAAGAAGATTGGGTGTCCTGTGTTAGCCATTCAACTAGGTCCTCCTCAGAAGTTTTTGCGTCCCCCCTGGCACCCGGCGTCTGAGCAATGTGCATATTTGTAGGGTCTAAAGGAATCACAGCACCACGACCACGGAACCTGCGGGGTGGCCTGCCTCTGCCTGTCATTTTTTTTTTAAATGGACACTAACAATACTATTACACCAATTGAGTGGTGGCACTGTGAAAGTGGGCACAGTATACGCTGTGAGACTGACAACAACAAAAAAGACAGATGTTTTAAAAATCACAAATTGTTAATTTTTTAAAATATTACAACTTACAAGTACGGTGGCAACAAATATGATTGTTTGGCACTATTTGGCAAATGGGCCTGTCTGGCACACACGCTGGGAGAAAGGAAACTGCAATTCAATGGCACTAGGAGACTGAAGAATCACAGTCAAAACAGTTATGATTAACAAAAATTCCAATCCTGTTACAATAAATATGAGTGGTGGCACTAATTGGCTAGTTGGGACTGGCACACAGGCAGGCAGGAGGAAAATGCAATTCAAGGACACTAGTAGACTGCAGATTGACAGTCAAAACAGTGATGATTGACAAATTTTGCAATACTGTTAAAAGAAATATAATTGCTGGCACTAATTGGATAGTTGGGCCTGGCACACAGGCTGGCAGGCAGTAGAAAAGTGCAATTCAATGGCACAAGCAAACTGAGGTTTAAGATCAACAATCAAATTTTTTTTAATTTTAATTAGTAACTATACTGTGACAACAATTATGATTGGTGTAAATAGTTGGCAAGACGGCCTGGCACAAAAGGCTGGCAGGCAGGAGGTAGATGCAATTCACGGACACTAGGAGACTGATTACTGACAGTCAAAACAGTGATGATTGACAATTTTTGCAATACTGTTAAAAGAAATATGATTGCTGGCAACAATTGGCTAGGTGGGCCTGGCTCACAACAGGCTGCAAGGCAGCAGGAAAGTGCTATTCAATGGCACCAGCAAACAGAGGATTCTCAACAACTATTACCAACAATTTTAATTTTTAATTATTAAGAATACTGTCACAACAACTATGATTGGTGTAAATATTTTTCAAGTAGGCCTGGCACACAGGCTTGGAAGGCAGTAGAAAAGTGCAATTCTAGGGCACGAGCAAACTGAGGATTAAGATCAACACTAAAAAATTTTTTTATTTAAATTACTAACTATACTGTCTGTGACAACAATTATGATTGGTGTAAATAGTTGGCTAGACGGCCTGGCACAAAAGGCTGGCAGTGGCAGGCAGGAGGTAAATGAAATTCAATGGCACTAGGAGACTGAATATTTGCAGTCCAAAAAATTTTTTTTTTTTAATTACTGTTACAAGAATTGTGATTGGTGCCACTAATTGGCTACTTGGGCCTGGCAGACAGGCTGGCAGATATGAGTCGTGGATGGTAGGTAGGGCAGCAATTTAACACAGTATGCTGTGTAAGTGACAAAAACACAGGACTGATAGAAAATTAAGTTAGATTACACTAGCAAAATATTTTAAAATTTTAGATTTTAATATTAAAATTATGTTAAGAAGTGCAATGCACATATGACTCTATGAGTGGTCGCACTGGCTGGCTGCTACGTAGGGCAGCAATTATAACAACAGTATGCTGTGTAAGTCAGATAGACAGTTAGACACAGGCCTGATAGAAAATACAATTAGTTTACACTAGCATAATGATTTAAAGACTTTTTGTTGTAAATTTTAAGAAAAAGGTTAAGCACATACATATGAGTCGTGGCTGATAGCCTTGGAAGGGCAGCTATTAAAAACAGTAGGCTCTGTAAGTCGGATACACACACGCCTGATAGAAAATACTATTAGATTACACTAGAAAACTGATTGGAATTATTTTTTGGCGGGGGAAATTAAAAAAAGGTTAAACACATATGAGTCGTGGCTCATAGACTAGGGAGGGCAGCAAGTAAACACAGTAGGCTCTCTATGTCAGCAAAACACACAGGCCGGATAGAAAATTATATTAGATTACACTAGCAAACAAATTTAAACTTTTTTTTTTTATATTAAAATTAAGGTGAAGAATAGATATGAGTGCTGGGTGGCTGCCTGGCACAGACCAATTAACCAAAATACTGAAAAAAAAGGAGGTATATTAATGCTGAGTGAGCATGACAGACACAGGCATGATAGTAAATGTAATTAGATTACACTAGCAAAATATTTAATTTAAAATAATGTTATAAATGGATATTAACACTGGTGGCTGCTGGCTGGCAAAGAGCAATGAACCAGAGTATATGCTGTGTGACACTGGCCTGATAGAAAATGAAAAAAAATTACACTAGAAAAATAATTAAATTTTTGGGTTAGTTAAATTTAAACTAATGTTGTTAGGGAGATATCAGTGGTGGCAGTAGTCACAGCATATGCTGTGAGCCTTAAACACACAGCTGAAAGCCAGGCAAATGCTAATAAAAAAAAAAAGAAAAAGAAAAAAAAACGGCACGAAATATAGCCCTAAAAAGGGCTTTTTGGGGTGCTGTGCTTGTAGCAGAGATGAGTGGAGTCCTTCTGGACACTAAATACACTAGCCTAGCTATGTTTTTCCTATTAATGTCAGGAGCAAAAACACAACACGTCCTCTCATTAAGAAAGCAAGGTCGTTATGAGTCTAAAATGGCGGATTCCGAGTAGCTGGGAGTGTCTGTGAGGGAGTGTCTGATGTTGATTGGCTCTAATGTGTCAGGCGGCTGTGACATAAAGGGTCAAAGTTTCCACAATGATGACACATAGGGGCGGATCGAACATCGCCATGTGTTCGCCCACAAACGCGAACAAGCTATGTTCGCTGTGAACCGTTCGCGGGCGAACAGTTCGGGACATCACTAATGGCAAAGCCATGCATATCTGCTGTTTCTGAACAAAGTGGATCCCTGAGAACCTTTTATAATAATTTGTGCCATGATTGCATAAGCAGTATATAAATAATTTTAATGAGAAACCCAAAGTTTGTGAAAAGTTAAAGATGGTGACATGAACTACCTTGGGTTGTCTACTTAAAAAAAATATATAGTTTTGACATGTTCTGTACATAAAAACAAAAAAACAAGGCTTTATTTCTTTTTTAATGGAGTAATACTAACATATCTAAATGTTTTCTGGTATTTTGGGCAAGCTCTTCTCTGAAAGTCCCGGTAGTGAAGGGGTTAATATAACAGTGTTGGCTATACAAAATTGGGGAATGGGTAATAAAGATAAAAATGATCTATCTTTTTAAGGAATAAAAACAATTTCAATTAGACTTCCCCTTTAATAAGATTCCTATGCATCTTTAGCCTCAGTTAGATGCTTGGTGTCTAAGACTAGCAAACTGAAGCTCACATAGGGCCCAATTTATTAAAGTTTTCAACTAGAGAATCTGTCTGCCCGTGAGAATGGCGAGTAGGAAGTGGACATGGTGCGCCCCCTGCTTGCAACCAGTCGTGCAAGAGCAGAACCTGTCAAACACTCCAAATAAATGAGATGACCGCTGCTTCTTACCCTAAAATGTTTCTTTCATGATTAAGAAAGAGCATGGAATTTTAAACAACATTTTAATTTCCTTTTATTATAACATTTTCTTCATTCTTTTGGTATCTTTCTTTCATAAGGTGGTGAGAGTTCACTGGCCATAGCAGTTGGGATTGATCTCCCTTCAATTATCGACACATCAATAGCTTTAATTACTCTCACTTCTTGATTCCCATCAGTCTTTATTTTTGCCTTAACAGGAGAACAGGTGAATGGTACAGTGCTGAATTTATTCTATGGAAATGGGTGCTCAAGCTATCGTGAGGCCTGTATTCCTCCACAGGCTAACTGGGCACTGGGATTAGTTCCTTATTAAGCTGCTAGTGGGAGGTGCAGCGTTTAGAGCAGAGACTGTCATTTTATGCGTATATGTTTGGTGCACACTGGAGGGATTTTAAATATTTGGGGACTCCTGTTTTAGGATAGGTGCGCTATGATATCGCTGTTGTCAGATGTGGTTTAGGTAAGCAGCACAGTGGATCAATTCTTCTGCAGTGCTCTGGTGATGGTGGAATCAATTTGTTTCACGCATGTGCAGCACTGAGTGCCCACCCTTCCTCTCCTTCTTTTCTTCCTGTCAGTGCAAGCGATGGCCATAATCTGCTGATGCTGTTTTGAGGAGCTTAACTTCTTCTCAATTGCGAGCTATTCTGCAGTTTAGTAGTAGTGAGATCTAAAGTACCCAAACTTCAGGAGCTTTATGTGGGGAGAGCATTCCAGAAATGTCCCCATTACACCTATTCAGTCTAAACCTTTAGAGGAAGGTCCTGCAGACATCAGTCCTCTGTCCAAGTATCTGCTTTGAACAATTGTTCAAGTTTCTCCTCCTGCACAATTATGTTGTAGCTGTGCAGAGGGGATTACTAACCTGTGTTACATGCTGTTACTGCTATTCTTTTAGAAGATAGTACCTCTCTTTCAAGGGCAAGTCTCTAGTTGGTCAAGACCTGGATTTCATTATCGCCACGGCTACGGAAGGTAAGGGAAGCATTTTTGCCTCAAGACAAGAGGTTTAAGTACAAGTCTAGGCCGTTTTAATTCCTTTTGACAATAAAAACTTCTAAGGACTACCGATAGAAGTCTTCATCTGCATCTCAGAAATAGGGCTCCAGTAAGTTGTCCTGGAAAACCGTAGTTTTTTGTTTTTTTTTAAATAATTTTTTATTGAGGTTTGAACAATATAAAGAGTAATAAGCACCACATATGCACAATACAATACAGATATCCACCAACAAGTTAGGAAATAAACATCTCTAAAGAAAGATATACATTATGTCATACTAACAAGCCCTCCAAATTATTATAGGCTTCTGAAGAGCCTCAAGTTACACATACACCTAATGCAAGGAGTTACAAAATGTGCAGAATTAGGAAAATGTTTAAGGTGCAAACTAATAAAACCTCTTATTTTGCCCTCTAAGATATTATAGGTCACTCATGGGCCTCACGTTACCCAGGTACACAATGTGAGGGATTTAATAGAATGATCTTTATTCTGGCCTCCTAACCATATTGAGGCTTCTCTTGGGCCTTACGCAGCTATGTACAGAACATAGGAGGTTTATATAATTAAAACAGCTATTGTTTAGGATAGGGCAGAGACTCCCTAAATCTGCCTAGGTTTGCGGAGGGTTTTAGTCACCCCTATCCGCATAATTTCCATATAAGGGGGGAGTACATATATGAAAGTTACAACAAACACTATCACAGTAGATAATACTTTTAAGTTAAATGGGCCACCTTTGGACCGATAGGCTATAAAAACACTTCAATAATAGATATCATGTAGTTAGGGATATGGTAGTTGCATAATAAGCTTCAGTTAGTTTTTCACCTCCTTAAACAAACTAAGGCCACTCTTGGCTTTTAAAAGCATATTGCAACCGCTATAGGAGGTTATCTGACAGTATATGAACCATGTTTAAACCTTCCGAGAAGGTATAATTTCTCTTGTTAAGTGTATCCAGTCCACGGATCATCCATTACTTATGGGATATATTCTCCTTCCCAACAGGAAGCTGCAAGAGTCCACCCACAGCAAAGCTGCTATATAGCTCCTCCCCTAACTGCCATTACCAGTCATTCTCTTGCAAGTCTCAACATAGATAGGAGGTCGTGATAGTCTGCATACATACTCTTATAAGAATGTGTTTTAAAACGTTTGCTGGCATGTTTAATCGTTTTTTAACATATGTTTGGTGATAAAACTTATTGGGGCCTAATTTTTCCACATGGCTGGCTTAAATTTTGCATAGAAACAGTTATAGGGAAGGTAATCCACAGCTCAGCTGTGGCAGTTTTGTTGTGTCTGTTTAAAAAAATGTCGTTTTTTTTTTTTTTTTTTTTTAATCTGTTTTTTGCATTAAGGGGTTAATCATCCATTTGCAAGTGGGTGCAATGCTCTGTTAACTTATTACATGTACTGTAAAAATTTCGTTTGATTTACTGCCTTTTTTTCACTGTTTTTCAAATTTTGACAAAATTTGTTTCTCTTAAAGGCACAGTAACGTTTGTTATATTTGCTTGTTAATTTGATTTAAAGTGTTTTCCAAGCTTACTAGTCTCTTTATTAGTTCTAACATGTCTAACATAGAGGAGGCTCTGTGTTTATTATGTTTAAAGCCATGGTGGAACCCCATTTTAGAATGTGTACCAGATGTACTGATTTCATGTTAAACAATAAAGATCATTTTTTGTATTTAAAAACATTATCACCAGAGGATTCTGTCGAGGGGGAAGTTATGCCGACTAACTCTCCCCACGTGTCAGACCCTTTGACTCCCGCTTTAGGGACTCACGCTCAAATGGCGCCAAGTACATCAAGGGCACCCATAGCGTTTATTTTACCAGAGGATTCTGTCGAGGGGGAAGTTATGCCGACTAACTCTCCCCACGTGTCAGATCCTTTGACTCCCGCTCCAGGGACTCACGCTCAAATGGCGCCAAGTATATCAATGGCGCCCATAGCATTTATTTTACAAGACATGGCAAAGGTTGTGTATAATACACTGGCAGCAGTATTAGTCAGACTACCTGAAATTAAAGGAAAGCAAAACAGCTCTGGGGGTAGATACAGAGCATACAGACGCTTTAAGAACCATGTCTGATACTACCTCACAATATGCTTAGTCTGTGGGTGATATTTGTGACTCAGGGAAGATGATTTAACCTGATTCTGATATTTCTACATTTAAAATTTGTGCTTGAGAACCTCCACTTGTTGCTCAGGGAGGCTTTAGCTGCTCTGAATGAATGTGTACAATCGCAGTGCCAGAGAAATTGTGTAGACTGGATAAATAATATGCAGTGCCGGTGTGTACTTATGTTTTTCCAATACCTAAAGAGGTTTACTAAAATTTTTCATAAGGAATGGGATAGACCAGGTGTGCCGTTCTCTTCCCCTCCTATTTTTTAGAAGAATGTTTTCTAATAGTTGCCACCACACGGGACTTATGGCAGACAGTTCCTAAGGTGGAGAGAAGAGTTTCTACTCTAGCTAAGCGTACCACTACCTCTGGCGAGGACTGTTGTGCTTTTTTAGATCCAATGGATAAAAAATGTTTATTCAACAAGGTTTTATCCTGCAGCCCCTTGCACGCATTGCTCCTGTCACTGCTGCTGCTGCGGCGTTCTGGTTTGAGTCTCTTGATGAGGCTTTACAGGCTCCATTGGATGAATATATTTGACAAGCTTAGAGCACTTAAGCTAGCCAATTCCTTTGTTTTCTGATGCCTTTGTTCCTTTGACTAGACTAACGGCTAAGAATTCTGTTTTTTACTATACTGGCGCGCAGAGCGCTATGGCTTATATCATGGTCAGCTGTCGTGACTTTAATAAATAAGCTACTTAACTTCCCTTCAAGGGGCAGACCCTATTCAGGCCTAGTTTGAAGGAGATTATTACTTATATCACTGGAGGAAAAGATCATGCCCTTCCTCAGGACAGGTCCAAATCAAGGGACAAAAAAGGCCTAATTTTCGTGCCTTTCGAAAATTCAAGGCAGGTGTGGCATCAACTTCCTCTAAGGCAGACAACCGGACCTGGAACAAAGATAAGCAGGTCAAGGAGCCTGCTGCTGCCTCTAAAACAGCATGAGGAACGGACCCCTATCTGGTAACGGATCCTATAGGGGGCAGACTTCATTCTTCGCCCAGGCGTGGGCAAGAGATGCCCAGGATCCCTGGGCATTGGAAATTATACCCCAGAGATATCTTCTGGATTTCAAAGCTTTCCCCCCCAAAAAAGGGGAGTTTTTGCCTTTCACATTTATCTGCAAACCAGATAAAGAAAGAGACATTCTTGCATTGTGTACGTGACCCATTCAGTTCCAATAGAGGAACAGGGACACAGTTTTCCTCAAATCGGTTTGTGGTTCCCAAGGAAAGGAAACCTTCAGACCTATTTTGGATCTAAAAGATCTTAAACAAATTCTTTAGAATTCTATCATTTAAGATGGAAACTATTCGTACCATCTTAACTATGATCCAGGAGAGTCAATAGAGGACTACAATGGATTTGAAGGATGCTTATCCTCACATTACGATGCATAAAGATCACCATCGGTTTTTCAGGTTTGCCTTTCTAGACAGGCATTACCAGTTTGTAGCTCTTTCCTTTGGGTTAACTACAGCCCCTAGAATCTTTATGGAGGTTCTGGGGTCACTTTGAAGTCACATAGAAGTGGCCCCTTATTTAGACGACATCCTGATACAGGCGTCAAACATCCAAGTTGCCAAGTCTCATACGGACGTAGTACTGGCATTTCTGAGATCGCATGGGTGGAAAGTGAACAAGGAAAGAGTTCTCTATCCCCAATATCAAGGGTTTCCCTCCTAGGGATTCTGATAGATTTTGTAGAAATTAAAATTTACCTGACGGAGTCCAGGTTGTCAAAGTTTCTAAATTTCTGCCGTGTTCTTCATTCCATCCGCGCCCTTTGGTGGCTCAGTACATGAATGTAATCGGCTTAATCGTAGCGGCAAGGGACATAGTACCGTTTGCACGCCTACATTTCAGACCACTGCAACTATGCATGCTCAGCCAGAAGAACGGGGATTACACAGATTTGTTCTCCTATTAAATCCGGACCAAGAAACCAGAGATTCTCTTCTCTGGTGACTATCTCGGGTCCATCTGTCCAAGGGTATGACCTTCCGCAGGTCAGATGGGACAATTGTTACAACAGATGCCAGCCTTTTAGGTTGGGATACAGTCTGGAACTCCCTGAAGGCGAGACCCTCCTTCTAATGAATATTCTGGAACTGGGAGCGATATTCCATGCTTTTCAGACTTGGCCTCAGTTAGCAACTCTGAGGTACATCATATTTCAGTCGGACAATATCACGACTGTGGCTTACATCAACCATCAAGGGGGAACAGAAGTTCCCTAGCAATGTTAGAAGTCTTAAAATAATTCACTGGACAGAGACTCACTCTTGTCTAAAAGCTATCCCTATCCCAGGTGTTGAGAACTGGGAGGCAGATTTTCTAAGTCGTCAGACTTTTCATCCGGGGGAGTGGGAATTCCCTCCGGAGGGGTTTGCACAAGATCAAGCAGGAGAGTGCTTTGGTGCTTTTGACAGCGCCTGCGTGGCCACGCAGGACCTGGTATGCAGATCTGGTGGACATGTCATCCTTTCCACCACAGTCTCTGCTTCTGAGACAGGACCCTCTACCTCAGGGTCTTTTCAACCATCTAAATATAACTAATCTGAGATGGACTGCCTAGAGACAGAACGCTTGATGTTATCAAAGCATGGCTTCTCCGAGTCAGTAATTGATACCTTAATACAGGCATAAAAGCCTGTCTCTAGGAAAATTTAACATAAGATATGGTGTAAATATCTTATTGTTATGAATCCAAGGGTTACTCATGGAGTAAAGTCTGGATTCCCAGGATATTATCTTTTCTCCAAGATGATTTTGAGAAAAGGGTTGTCAGCTAGTTCTTTAAAAGGACAGATTTCTACTCTGTCTATTCTTTTGCACAAGCGTCTGGCAGGTATTCTAGACGTTCAGGCATTTGGTCAGGCTTTGGTTAGAACCAAGCCTGTGGTTAAAAATGTTGCTCCGCCATGGAGCTTAAAGCTGGTTCTTAAGGTTCTTCAAGGAGTTCCATTTGAACCTTTTCATTCCATAGATATCAAACTTCTATCTTGGAAAGTTCCTTTTTGGTAGCTATTTCCTCGGCTCATAGAGTCTCCGAGTTATCTGCGTTGCAATGTGATTCTCCTTATCTGGTTCTCCGTACGGATAAGGTAGTCCTGTGTACCAACCTGGGTTTTTACCTAAGGTGGTATCTAACAAGAATATCACTCAAGAGATTGTTGTTCCATTCTTGTATCCTAATCCTTCTTCAAAGAAGGAACGTCTATTACACAATTTGGACGTGGTTCGTGTTTTAAAGTTTTACTTACAAGCTACTACAGATTTTCATCAAACATTCACCTTGTTTGTTGTCTATTCTGGACAGAGGAGAGGTCAAAGGACTTCAGCAACCTCTCTGTCTTTTTGGTTAAAAAGCATAATTCATTTAGCTTATGAGACTGCTGGACAGCAGCCTCCTGAAGGGATTACAGCTCATTCTACTAGAGCTGTGGTTTTCACTTAGGCCTTTTTTAAATGTGGCTTCTGTTGAACAGATTACAAGACGGAGTCTTGGTCTGCGTTTCATACTTTTTCAAATTTAACAAATTTGATACCTTGCTTCTTCGGAGGCTATTTTTGGGAGAAAGGGTTTTTTACAGGCAGTGGTAACTTCCGTTTAAGTACCTGCCTTGTCCCTCCCATCATCCGTGTACTTTAGCTTTGGTATTGGTATCCCATAAGTAATGGATGATCCGTGGACTGGATACACTTAACAAGAGAAAACATAATTTATGCTTACCTGATAAATGTATTTCTCTTGTAGTGTATCCAGTCCACGGCCCGCCCTGTCACTTTAAGGCAGGTAATTTTTCCATTAAACTACAGTCACCACTGCACCCTATGGTTTTCCTTTCTCTGCATGTTTTCGGTCGAATGACTGGTAATGGCAGTTAGGGGAGGAGCTATATAGCAGCTTTGCTGTGGGTGGACTCTTGCAGCTTCCTGTTGGGAAGGAGAATATATCCCATAAGTAATGGATGATCCGTGGACTGGATACACTACAAGAGAAATAAATTTATCAGGTAAGCATAAATTATGTTTTTATGCAGCATGAAATCTATTATATGCAATATATCCCTATAACAAGTAACCCTCAAAAGTATGGGGGGAGGGGGGGGGGCAAGAGCCTTTATGCAACTTCTCTTGTGATCATGAAAACCTGATAACATGCAGGGTAAAACAGCATATAGAATAATGTCATTATTACAATATGGAGCTAAGTGTTAAAAGCAGTCGAGCCCTTGCACAATATTCCCAACCAAGGAAGTAGAGTTATTGGACTCCTGAATAGTGCTCCTAAACAATGAATTACTATATAGTAAAACTGTATAATAGTAATAGTTAAGTTCCCTAAGAACATGTCAAAATAGAAAACAGAGTACCCAGTTATCGTAGCTTATTGTTCTAATGTTAAAAAATAGGGGGCATAAAATGAAAGTTCCCCTTAAATAACTGACTGTTTAGTTTCCCACCTTGATCCAGGGAGCAAGCAATATATTATGGGCTACTAAGAAGAGGAACTATTGCTCCAAAGTAGTACATGCAATCTGGGAAATATAGAAATACTTATATAAGTGCTATACCATAACCACATAAAAGGACTGCATGCAAGGGGCCAGCAACATCACTAAACAAACTTAGTCTGAGCCCATATACTACAGCCCCTACAGTGATCAATAATATACATCCCGTACATCTGGGTTAGTAGAGCAGGAGACACAGGACTATCATGCAATTAGGCAGAGGGGAGGAACAAAAAAAATACAGAGTAACAGTAATAAGCTCCTTTTTGCGAAAGCTATATAGAGCAGCTATTATTATCAAGCTGGGGGAAGCAATATCACAATTCTAAGAGACAAGTCCGCCATTATGTCTCCAGTTTCAGGCGCACAGAAGAGGTGGGCTACACAACATGTATAGCAAAATCATGCCCAACAGCTACCCCTCACCTCTACGCCAAAATACCATGTCCTCGTACACAAAAGCAGGTAGACATTCCCTCTGGCTATGTGGCGTGAACAGAGCACTCAAGACACCAGCGTCGCACTCATGGGAGCCGGCCGCACTCCCAGGCACATTCACTCGGACGTTGCGCCACTGCTCCCCACAAAGTAAGGTAACATTCCCCCCAGGGTGAGGAAGACCGGTCTCTCCATTTGCATCTGTGGGAAAATTCAGGAAGTCCAAATCCCCTTGTGGTATGGCTGATGCAGGGGAATCTGACTTAGCTTTCTGCAGCTCTCGCTCCATATTCACCCCCTCCTCCAATCTAGACTCAAATGGAGACTGCGAGGGCTGCAAAGTAGGCAACGGCACTACTTGCTGTTGTGTGATGTCGCTCACGTCTGGTGTTATGTCTACCACCGCCATGCTGTGTAATGTATTGCAGGTCAGACCATCTCTCGATTGTGACGCAGCAAGGATCTTATCAATCCTTTCAGCAAATCTCTTTCATAATCTGCCATCAGGCCCCAGAAAACAGCTTCCAGATTCTCCATAGCTATGATGGACTTCCACAAAGCCAGGGTATGTTCACTCTCTCCAGCTGCTGGCTCTGCCCCCCAAACCAGAGGTTTTTGTAACAAAGCTAAGCAATCCAAGAAACCTTCTTCAACTTCCTCCAAGGCAGCATGGAGGTGTGTGTCCCATACCAGAGATATCTCTGGTCGTTGGTAGATTGAGCCTGTTTCAGCAGGCCTGGTCCAGGTCTGTTCGGGACTCTTGGGTGTATAACTGTTTTTGAGAAGGGTACAGAATAGGCTTTTGGATCAGACCTCCTCAAAGGAGGTACCTACTGTTGCATGTTTCCAAAAATCCAGTGAAAGCTTTGGCATTTCTGCAGTGTATTCAAGATCTGGAACACATGGGAGTAATTGCGCCAGTTCCAAAGAAAGAACGGAATAGTACTAAAGAAGGAAGGTACTTTCAGGCCCATTCTAGACTTTTAGTCTGTAAACAAATTCCTGAGAGTTCCCTCTTTCAAGATGGAGACAATTTGCACAATTCTTCCATTAGTTCAAAAGGAACAGTATATGACTAAAGACCTGAAGGATGCATACATACATGTTCTTATTCACATAAAACATCACACATTTCTAAGTTTCGCATTTCAGGGCAAACATTATAAGTTTGTAGCTCTTCCCTTTGGCCTAGCAACACCAAGGTTTTGGGGGCACTACTGTCAACAGTAAGAGAAATGGGAATCTTGGTTTGATGGTGGCAGTTTCAGACACTATATTTTTCGCACATCCCCTTCAACTTTCGATGCTAAGCCGATGAAATGGAGATGCCTCAGACTTGTCTCAGTCAATTTGTTTGGATTACAAGACCAGACAGTCTCTTTCTTGGTGGATATCTCAGAGGTCTATAATCCTAGGAGCATCCTTTCTAAGACCTTTTTGGGTTGTGATCACAACAGATGCCAGCCTTTCATGCTGGGGAGGCTGTCTAGGTGTATCAGAAGGTGCAAGGAATCTGGTTACCTCAGGAGTCAAGGTTGCCAAAAAATATATTAGAACTTTCTGCAATCTTCCGAGCCCTACAGAGTTGGCCTCTTTTCAAGAAGGAGACTTACTTTGTTTCTCTTGGCCATTTTTTCAGCTAGGAGGGTTTCTGAACTTTCTGCTTTATTATGTGATTCTACTTATTTGGTATCAGGAGAAAGCAGCGTTAAGAACTCATTATGAATTTGTTACTGAATGTTGTTTCTTCTGTGAATATTAACCAGGAGATTGTGGTACCCAAGTTGTGTCCCTCTCCCAAGAATGATAAGGAACGTTTATTGTATAACTTGGATGTAGTTAGAGCTTTGAAGTTTTTCTTCAAGCTACTAAGGATTTTAGAAAGTCGTCATCTTTGCTTATTCATTTTTTCTGGATAGTGTAAGGGTCAAAAAGCTTCAGCTGTCATTTTGGCTTCTTGGATAAAGCAAATAATTTGCACGGCTTTATTTGGAGGTTGGGAAACCTCCACCACATAGTATCACAGCTTGTTTCACAAGGTCAGCTTCCACATTGTGGGTTTTCATAAATGAGGCATCTATTGAACAGATTTACAAAGCTGATACTTGGTCTTCTCTCCATACCGTCACAAAATTGTATCGGTTTGATGTTTTTGCCTCTTCAGAGGCTGATTTTGGCAGGAAGGTTTTCCAGGAAGCAGTGTCTGGTTAATGATGCTGCCTGTTCAGTTTTGGTCCCATCCTTTTTCTCATTATATTGTGGACTCCACAGCTTGGGTATTGGATCCCAACTGTTATGAATGAAATCATAATTTATTCTCAAACGATAATTTTTTACCCAATATTATTTTTATTGTCATCTGATGCTTCTGGAATGAACCTCATTACCCTGCTTTGTTCTTCCTGCTTTTCTGTTTCTTCTCCTATCTTGGTTATACCTTTACGGCAGACTGAGGGAAGTGGGAGGGATTAAAGCTCTTGATGTGTGGGTGATTTCTGCCTGCCTATTGGTGCTGGTAGCTTAATCCCAACTGTTATGGTTCATGAACTCTTTCCACAATGAATTAAAGAAATTTATCAGGTAAGAATAAATTATGATTTTGTTGAAAAGCATGGACGTAAGCCCAGGAGCGTGCACATGTCTTGAGCACTATACGTCAGCAGTTTTGCAATAATGCTATCTATATGCAAGAGCACTAGATAACAGCACTATAGTGCTCCAGATGCCTACCTAGCCTACCTAGCTATCTCTTCAACTCAGAATATCATGGGAACAAAGCAAATCTGATGATAGAAGTAAATGTTTGGGTTTCATATTCCTTTAGCTTGCCCTGCAGGCTCTAAAGCAGCTTAGAAATCTCCGGCTTTGAAATGAGCTTAGTGTTATGTGAAAATACAAATACATTGTAATTATAATACATAATTGTAAATATAATACAAGCTACAACTGTAGAATTTCCCTTAAGAATAACTTTAAATTTCTAGGACAAATTGTTGCAAGGTCAAAGGTGATATCACATCTTGTGATGTCATCAAATATGCAATAAGTGCACACTAGGACATTGTTTTTCAAACAACAAACTGTTTTCAAGCAAAAATTGAAAAAAAAAAAAAAAACTAGTGAAATTGGTCTGTTTTATTTCAAAGTTTAGTTTTTTTCTGTAACTTAACTTGTGTGCCTAGAAAAATAAAAAAGATTGAGGGCTAGATTACAAGTGGAGTGCTTATCTGCCCATTTGCGGCGTGCAATAAATAACCAGCCATTACAAGTGGCTGGTTATTGCTACCGCAAGCTTGTGGTAGCAATTAGCACTCAGATCTAGAATAGTGTTGCTTTTTTAATAAAAAATAAATGTAGCATGTTTAAACAACAGTGATGCTCATGTATGCTAATTAAAGGGACAGTCTAGTCCAAAACAAACTTTCATTATTCAGATAGGGCACGTCATTTTAAACTATTTTCCAATTTACTTCTATCACCAATTTTGCTTTGTTCTCTTGGTATTCTTAGTTGAAAGCTAAATCTAGGAGGTTCATATGCTAATTTCTAAGCCCTTGAATGCCGCCTCTTAGCTCAGGGCATTTTGACAGTTTTTCACCACTAGAGGGTGTTAGTTCATGTGTTTCATATAGATAACACTGTGCTCGCGCACATGGAGTTCCTAGGATCCTGCACTGATTGGCTAAAATGCAAGTCTGTCAAAAGAACTGAAATAAGGGGGGCAGTTTGCAGAGGCTTAGATACAAGATAATCACAGAGGTAAAAAGTGCATTTATATAACTGTGTTGGTTATGCAAAACTAGGGAATGGGTAATAATGGGGTTATCTATCTTTTAAAACTATAAATATTCTGATGTAGACTGTCCCTTTAAGAAAATAATTTATATTGAAGTCCTCAGTGTTAAGAGAAATACTTGATTACGAAATCAGAATCTGTCCTTTAGCAACCTGATTGTATGGTAATGGTGAAAACCGTACTTGTCTCTATAAACTAACTCAGCAGCAACTAGCTACTTTGGGTTTCAGTCGCAAATAGTTGTTAAATACACCTTCATTTCTCACCTTCTGACCTCCTATTTCCTATTTAACTATTTCAGATTTATCCCTCTCTCAATGTCTGCTTGGGTGTGTATGTTTGCATATATATATATAGATGTTTGTGTGTGTAATATATATGAATATATGTGTGTGTGTGTGTGTGTATATATATATATATATATATATTTAGAAAACATGGAAGGGGACATAGGACATAGGATGTGTATCCAGTCCAGTCTGAGAGTGCAGTCCCCTTCCGTGTTTTGTATATGTCTAGGGTGATTACATAAGTCTGTGAACCCTGACTTGTTCCCAGTTTGTTTGATTGAGAGCTGGCATTTGTATGGCTGTATTAGGGACCCAGGTTTTGGAAGAGACCTTGACGTGGTACCTGGGCTTGTCCCATTTGGCCAGATGCGGTAACTAACTCTTCTAGTATATACCTTGTACCTATATTCCAATGCTATGTATTTTCAAAACAATTTTATTAAAACAGAAATAAAATATCTTTTTAGCAGATGTACTTATAAATATTAGAATAGTTCATTCTGAAGGTTATGGAGCTTATGCCAATGCATATGCTCTGTCCGAGTAAACAAGTTTGTCACAGTTCCCATAGACCGCAATGTAAAGCACTTTTCAATGCTGTTTTTTTTTCTAACACCACACACCCGCCAATTTTAAAGCCCCAAAACTGCCTAGTGCAGTTGTTTTTTATTTAAAAAAAAAGCAAAATTTTTTAAATCAAAAAATACAATGTCCTCTATTTTGAGGGCATTTGGGGTACTTTTAGAAAATTAGCCAATTAATCTCTGGTTAATTTTCTGAGCGCTAATTGCTACCACTTGTAATGGCTCGTTATTTATTGCGCCCCCAAACGGGCAAATTTGCTTGTTTCCGGGCACATGATAATTTAGCGCTCCACTTGTAATTAAGCCCTAAATTGTTATCAAGTTTATTTAAAATTGCACAAGGAGTCTATACTGACTTTTGGGGGTTGTAATAAAAACTAGAGGGGCACCTTGTGCCAGAGCAGAAATAAAATCACAGTTTTTTTATGCAGACAAAGGTCTCTATTCAAAAAGACGTCCTGTCTATTTTCAAGCAGATTTGCTTAAATCTGTCTTGTATTTTGATGCATATCCAAAAAGATATGCAGGGAAAATATGATGCCAATATTCACACAAATGGTAATGAGTTTTCAAGCACAACTTGAAAACAACAAACTGTTTTCAAGTAGAGATTGAAAAAAAATTGGAAAAAAAAAAAAGAAATGAGGGTGTTTTATTTCAAAGTGTTTTGTTTTTAAACATTTTTTCTAATTGTCAGTGTTTTTTTCTGTAACTTACCTTGTGTGCCTAGAAACATAAAAAAGATTAAGGGCTAGATTGCAAGTGAAGTGCTAATTTGTCCATTGCAAGTGGCTGGTTATTACTACTGCAAGCTTGCGGTAGCAATTGACACTCAGATCTTTTATAAATGTCCCCCAATTAGCCCCAAAACTAGGAATAGTGTTGCTTACTAATAAAAATAAATGTAGCATCTTTATTTATTTTTTTAATAACTGCACTAAGCAGTTTTTGGGGGCTGAAAGGTGCCTTTACATTGTGGTCTATGGGAAGTGTGTATTCCCAGTAAATATATATGTATACGCTTATATACATATATATTTATGTATTAATATGTGTATATACACATATTAACACATAAAGATATATGTATATAAGCGTATACATATATATTTACAATCTGCTGCGCTAGTTCTCATGCTGTGTCTCACGGTATGAGAACTAAGCTCCCATTGGAGCCTATGGAAGTACACTCTATTGAGCGTATAGCTTCCTAGAAATGCAAACTTAAAGTCAAGTTCTCATTGTGCACAATTGCATGAGCTGGAATTACAAGTGGAGCTCAAATATCGTGTAAGCGCAATTTTGCGCACCAATCGTAATCTGGCCCTAAGCTTCATTCTCATGCCGTGAGACACAGCATGAGAACTAGCGCAGCGAAGGGGGTAAGTCACACAGCTTTGGGCCGCAGATTGTAAATAACAAAATTTATGCTTACCTGATAAATTTACTGTATTTCTTTCTTGACCCGGTGAGTCCACGGATCATCATCAATTACTGTTGGGAATATCACTCCTGGCCAGCAGGAGGAGGCAAAGAGCACCACAGCAAAGCATCACTTCCCTTCCTACAAACCCCAGTCATTCTCTTTGCCTCTAGTGCAAGGAGGAGGTGAAGTAATTAGGTGTCTATTAAAGATTTCTTCTATCAAGATTTTTTTGTTATGAAGTTAGGGCAGGATTGCTCTGATCTTCCATCACATTGGGTATAACTGTACTCCATGTTAGTCTCTTCAGGAGGGCTGTGGTGGCTTTTAAGCAGTTGGGAACTTGTGAGGTGGGCCTCACTGCGTTTTCCTAACATTATGCTGCCCTGGTATAGAAAGCCTGAGTAAGTTTACTCTGTCTTTCTTTTTACTACAGGCCTCTGTAAGGGGCGACATCCTCTCACGCTGGGTAGGCAGTCCCCTGCTGGATGGGGAATTGCAGGTAAGTGCTCAGTCTTCTATAGTTATGGAGGACTTGCACTTCAGAAAATAGACTGCAATTCTTGGGACACGTATATATCCTGGGGTAGGATATTTCAGGCAGGATGCAGGCACTGGTGACCAAGAGACTAGGGGATAAATCTTTATGGAGTATTCCCTGTTTTTGATATAGGACTCATTAGGGGTTAATGGCAATTTGTGGGCAAACCGAGTGCAGCGTTACTCGTCCTTTTTTTTTAACTAAGCTCCTATAACTACATTAAAAGGGTTTTTAATCCTGCTACACAGAGAATGCTAATTTTAGGAGGGTTTTCCAACCTGACAAGTAAGGGCACGCTCTTAATTTGCTGAGCGGCTCAGTGTTAGGCTTCCTTTTGGGTTTATGCGTTTTTTCATTACTGTGTGTAGGGTTTTTTGATGCGCTCTCTTTATTGGACTGCCAGAGCAGTTACCTTCAATGGCGGCTATGACAGGATGAGGCGCAAGATAATTATTCTGCGTGCTTTATCTCTGTCTTTTCGCGTAGTTGATGCAGACGAGTTCCGCCTCCTTCCTTTGATAGTGGCGGGGAATCACCATTTTCGGCTCTCCTCTGGAAGGCTCATGCAATGCAGGAGTTGCTGTGTGCCTTCTATTTATTAATGATTCATTTCAACAGCTGTTCATGTTGAAAAGGGAATAAAGGCTTTATTCCTGCCGTTTTAATTTGCTAATAAACACACAGTCAGGAAGCCTTATCCTATAATATATTTTATATTTATGATGCCACTATGTTTTAATTTTTTTTAATTAAACTCCAGCCTATAGTGCTCCAGCCTATAAGGGGTTAAGTCTGTTGTGCTCTTTCAGCCTATGTGGGCTTAAGTCTGTTTGATGGTCATCTTTTTTTAATACAACAGAATACTGTTCCTATGTAATTAGGATGACTTGAGTTACAACATACAGCTGTCACTCATACCTTTCCTGTCAGTTATAATATATTAACAGGACAGGTGTGTTGCTGTGGTTTTTCTAAGCAATGGTCTAATCAGTGGCAAAAATTTGATATATTTAACCTCTGAGCCCAATGTCTCCTTGGATGAGGCTGTTCATAACAGCTTCTCCTTTAGCATCTCCAAGTTTCACTGGCATCACATGCAGTACCCTGCGGTTCCTCTCAATCTCCTGGGGGAGTATATTTGCCTACAGATTCTGCAGCTCAGGTATCCTCTGCTGTATCTGTGGTTTTACCTGTTTTTTCCCCTTACCTACAGTGAAAACGCAAGAGGACTTTAAAATTTTCAGATAGTAAGGTTTCTGCTCGACTTTTCAGACTGCTCTCTCCCCTAAGTCGGGTAAGAAGAGAGGGTAAAATCTCAGATGCGGATGGTATAATTCCTTTGTCTGATACTGAAGTGGTATCCTTCAAATGTATGCTTATTCACCTCGTGTACCGTTAAAGGAGGTTTTAGCTACTTGAATGACATTGATAAGCCTGTCGTTGTCAACCTTGGATAGGTCCACTATTATGTTCCTTCTTATGAGGAAGTGTCTATAGACAGACTGCGGATATTTTCACAAGAATATCTAGGGATACTTGTCTCCCTGTTTACTGTATGCCCTACTGGACTGTGCTGCTATGGCACAGAGTACTTCAATCTCTATGGGAGATATCTGCTCCTTACGGATCCATGGGCTGGCAGGTGCAATAATAAGCTGGAGGTTTATTTGGAGCAATGCATTGTCTTCCAGATTGCTCTGATAGGCCTTGGGCACTGTGACTGAGATCTTGGTCAGCAGATACCACCTAGGCCTTATAGTTTCTGCAGTTCAAGAGGGTCTGTTTATAACATACATAGACCTGAAGGATGGGCGTTATTGCTCTCTTGAAATTCAGTCAAGTGTCTGAGTTTCGTCATCCTTGAAAGACCTTTTTGGTTTTGGGATATTGCAGGGATTTCTGAAATTATTTGGTTCATGTGTCTTCCTTTAGTTGAGCATATTCTCTGTTCCCAAGATCTTGCCCAATATACTTTCCCATGATTGGGAATTAATTCTGGAGATGGGTTTATCTTGTCGTGTCTATGATTAATTATTTAGGATCTTGATAGATTCTCTATTAGGAGAACTTTCTATCTGAGGTCAGATAATCAAGGACGTATTCCTTCCTCTCTCTACAAGAGGATTTGAGAGAGTAGTTAACACTCTGGTTTTAATTCTTCTGCCCGGTCAACGGAGAGTTCTTGTGGTCCGGTAGATAGCTTCCACTTTGCAACCAGAAGGTTGGAAGTTTTGGATTTAGTTGAAGTTGTGTTTCCTTTATCTTTCAAGTGGCTCTAGTTAGGCCGATGAGATCTGTTGTTGAATTCTCTGCCTACAAGGAAAGGCTATTTAAAGAAGAGTATGAAGGGAATTGGTCTTATAAGCCATGGACATCATTCCCTTGTTATTCTCCATAAGAAGGAGGACTTGCGATCTGTCGCAAAGGATAGATCGAGATTAATCTCTCTCTCCCGTAGTTGGGAGTATCCATCCTAGGGCGAGTGCGTCGGGCGGATGTCATCCTGCTGGGCTGGGTCACCGTCTGGGACTTGTTTCAGAACTGATTGTGGCTTAAAATAAGCACACAGTGTAGCTCTCTGTTTTCTCTTTAAATCATATAAATCTTTCACATTTTATAAAGATTTCCATGGAGAGAAACAACTATGAGTTTTAAATAATTTTTGAGGCTCTACATGGTAGAGCTAAGACGGAGCCACAGGCTCAGATCTCCACTCAGCCTTTACGAGCAGATTGCCTCCCTGACCTTTAGAAGACTCAGAGTTGGAGACATGTCTTGAATAGTCTTTATCTTGTTTCCAGTAGCAAATGTCACCTCATTGGTTGCATCAACCATCAGGGAGGAACTCAGAGTTCCCTAAGCCATAGAGGAGGTGACTTGGATGGTTCAGTGGGTGGAAGCCCACAATGGTTATCCTAGGCCATACTCATTCCAGGTGGGACAACGTGGAAGCGGGAACGGAAGCAGCCAATGTAGCCTGGTTGTTAGCTGAGGTTTTACTCGCAAAGGTTATGGGTTCGAATCCAGCTGCTGTGCTGGATCACCATTAGCAGACAGACTTACTTCCAGGGAGTGGGTGCTCCATCCGAAGGTATTTTCCAGTCTGACTCTCAAAGTAGGGGGTGTGGAGCTGGACTTGATTGCGTCTCAGCAGGATTCCAAGCTCTGAGGTGCGATTCAGGGCCATGGATCCACAAGCGGATCGAATAGAGGCTCTGGCCTCTGTTTCTCTCGTTCCACATTTTATTGCCTGTATCAGTTAGGCGAGAGCATAGGTGATTCTCAGCTCCTGTGTGATTCTGCAGGTCCTGGGGTGCAGACTTAGTAGAGATCATCTGTTTCACCTTGGAAGCTGCCTCTGAGGAGTGTCCTTCTACCTCAGGGCCCTTCCTTTATCCACAGATCTTTCTCTAAAGCTTCTGTTTGAAGATTGAGCGCCTGATTTAGTTAAGCGTGAAGTTTCAAATCGGTCATTGAGGCCATGGTTCAGGCTCATTGCCGGTCCCTTGAAAGATTTTGCATAAAATATGACGTATATATCCTTATTGATGTGAGTCTAAAGGATTTTTGAAATAAAATCGGGATCTCGAGGATCTTGTCTTTCTGCGTTATCCGCTATGCTGCTCATACGCCTGGCGGACTTGCTGTATGTTCAATCCTTGGCCAGGCCTTAGTCAGGATCATGCCTGTATTAAAATTGTGTTCTTAAGGTTTTTCTGCAGGCTCGTTGAGCCTTCACTTCCCTTAGATGTTATTCTAATGGCTATTTCTCTGCTCGGAGGGTCTCTGAACTCTCAGCTTGCAGTGTGATTCTCCTTATCTCATGTTTTCATGCAGTTAAGGTATTTTTTTTAGTACCAAGTTTGGTTTTCTGCCTAAGGTTGTTCGGATAGAATAATTATTCAGGAATTGTTTGTTCCTTTTCTCTGTCCTATTCCTCCTTCTCAAGAGGAACGTTTGTTGCACAACTTACAAGTTGTGTGGGCTAGTAAACTCCTTTGCAGGCGACTATAATTTTTTTGTCTGTTTTCTTCATTGCTTGTTTGCCTGTGTGTAAAGCTACTGCATCTTCTCTTTCTTTCTGGTGGGAAAGTATTATCATTTGGCATGTGAGACTGCTGGGCAGCAGCCTTTTGAAGGATTAGAGTCCATTCCACAAGGGCTGTTTCTTCTTCTCGAGTCCTCAAGATTGAGGCCTCTGTGGCTCAATTTGGCGAGGTTGTGACTTGGTTTTCCTTTTTTCAAAATCTATAAATTTGATTCTTTTGCCTCGGCTGAGATTTCTTTGGGAGAAAGGTTGGTCAAGCAGTGGTGCCTCCTGTTTAGGTTACCTGTCTTGTCCGTCCCTTATCATCTGTGTCCTCTAGCTTGGGTATTAATTCACAACAGTAATTGATGATGATCCGTAGACTCACTGTGTCATTAGAAAGAAAACAAAATGTATGCTTACCCGATAAATTTCTTTCTTTCTTGACACGGTGAGTCCACAGCCCCCCCCCCCCCCCCCCCCCTGTTTTTTCAGTATAAGCCACAGGCACCTCTGCACCTTGTGTTATTTCCTTTCTCTCCTTCCCTTCGTTTGAATGACTGGGGTTTGTGGGAAGGGAGGTGATGCTTAACAGCTTTGCTGTGGTGCTCTTTGCCTCCTCCTGCTGGCCAGGAGTGATATTCCCAACAGTAATTGATGATGATCCGTGGACTCACCGTGTCAAGAAATAAATAAATTTATCAGGTAAGCATAAATTTTGTTATTTACAATCTGCTGCCAAAAGTTACGTGACTTACCCCCTCTGCTGCGCTAGTTCTCATGCTGTGTCTCACGGCATGAGAACAAAGCTCCCATTGGAGCCTATGGAAGCATGCTCTACTGAGGGCATAGCTTCCTAGCAATACAAACTTAAGGTCATGTTCTCATTGCGCACAATTGCATGTGCTGGAATTACAAGTGGAGCTCAAATATCGCATAAGCGCAATTTTGTGCTCCACTCGTAATCTGGCCATAAATCTTGAATTTAACCAAATATTAAATGCTTTATTGCATATACAAGTACTCTTATCTGCTCTGCTGTCTGGCTTTATTTCCTCCATTGCTTATATTGGTGCTTGCCAGCAAGTAGGTAGTGAAGGTTTGCAGCAAGAATACAAGTATATGTATTGTCACTTGCTTATTAAATAGCATTCCAAGCCAATATTGCAGCCGTTTATATATTTTCTGCAGGATTTCACACATGGGTGAATGAGCTGTGTATGTCAGCCGGACCGATTGATTTTGAAAACCTCCTCCTGATTTTAAAGCGAGTTTTGTTGTTAATTAGCAGGTTTGCTTGATTTTGAATGAGAGGCAACATATTCATATTTTTTTTTCTAAAGGGACTTGTCAACTATAAAATAAACTTTAGTGTGGCTATATAAATATTTCTTTTTTTTTATATATGTCCCTAACCCACCCCCAGTAAAACCCTATTGTATTACCTTTTCAACTTTTTTATTTTTTGGGGGGCTTGGTGCTTTACAAGACCACGGCTATTTGAAAGAGCAGGCTGAGATTGAGTTCTCTAGCAGCTACAGTGGCATTGCCCCTTTGTGATGTCACCATTATTCCCACTGAAAGCTGCCCACTAGGCCACTACTGATCTTCAGCCTTTAGAGTGGGGGATTGTTGATTGGCGATTCCCCTGTGTGACAAGAACAGCTCGTTGTGCAACATTATGCAAATTGAGGGCCAGATTACAAGGGGAGTGGTATCTAATGTTCCCGCTCGCACGCTTACTCAGCTAGAAGTAAGCTTTTTGCATAAGTCTGGTAGCGTTCGTATTACAAGCTGAAAGTAAAACATTTCTAACTTCTAACTACGCTAGAAGAAGCCTTTTGCATGCATCGGGTTGCACTCGTATTATGAGTTAAAAGTAAACTGTTTTCAACTTGCACATTAACCCAATGTGCGTTAAAAGCAAAACTTAGACTATCCTATATAACCTATTCCCCCATAAAAATCAAAGGAGCAAAAAAAGTGGAAAAAAACTTACACCCTACTCGCGCATAAACCCGATCGCATATTCTCAAGTGCGCTAACCCACATGAAAATATGAATATTTCACATTCCAATCTTCTTTACATAGAAGAATATGTTTATTCCTTAATATATATATATATATATATATATATATATATATATATATATATATATATATATATATATATATATATATAAAGCCCTGGTTAGAACTACACACCATGTAGTTTAAAGCATCTGCCAGGGTGCAACGTCAAAAAAGAGTATCTATTGTGCAAAAAAAAGACAGCACTCACTGGTCTTCTATATAAATAAAAATTAAGAGAGAGAGATGTACTGTATATGTATGTCTCTATCTATATGTTAAAGCCATTTGCAGTATAAAAAAAAAAATCCTAAGACCTCCTATCTTTGAGCCGTTATAACTTTTTTTTATGCAATTTTACAAAAAATCATTTTTATTGGATAGAGTTATAATGAGTGTAACTGTACTTTGTTGTGTATTTGCAAGTGTTTTGGGATACTTTTTTGTTTCGTTATCCACAGCTCTTAGGACGCGGTTATCATTCTAGCGTTCACACTTGTAATACAAGTGGTAAATCCAACGTGAAAACAGCCTCAATAAACCCTTTTCACTTGAGGGTAACTGTTAGCGTGCCACTCGTAATTTTGCCCTGAATTGGTTAATAACATCCAATCCAGCTGTATCTTCTTCTAGCTGTAATCCCTTAATTTGTATGTCTAATGTTACTCTCTCCAGCAGTTGATATTCTGTTTCTTTAATTGTATATCCTTTATAAAATCATTGACCTTTTAAAGAGAAACATTGATGGTGATTTGAAAAACATTTTGGGGTGTTGGTTTACTTAAAGTTGTATGTGACCTTATTAATCATTTCGCTTCTCTTGGCACTTTTGTGGAATGACTGACATGTGTATTGATTTCAATTAAATGTCTGGGTAAGGGCTATAAATCATCCAGTACAGCTATATATCCCAAAGCAAGTGTGCAACACATAGAATATGGAGAATGCCGACATATTGCTTGACAAGTTAATAAGCTCAACCTGTGGTGAGTCCATTACTCTCCTGTAATGTAATACAAATTTACTTTGTTATATCCATTTATACAACTCATTGCTACAGACATTAAGTGACCTACTTTTCCAGCAATACACAACATTTACTGCAATCTACTATGGTCAATATTTAAGTAATACGGACAACCAGATTAATTATAGCCACACACACACAAAAAAACTTACTTCCAGGAAGAGCCAGGGTTCAAGCTGTGTTCACTAAATAAGAAACAGTTGCCTCATTATAAGGTTATGTTAACTTAAAACAGGCTGTTGGCTTTCCGACTGCTAACATTTTTACAATCCACTTGTAATCTAGGCCTAAATACATTTTTTGTAACCCCTTCTAATTATGGGTGCTGCCATTTTGGAACCTAGGTTACACTGCAGGTATCTGAAGTAGAGTTGCTACACATGTGCAAACCTATATCAGCACTGGAACGCAGTTTTCACCCATGACTAGAGGGAGGCTGGGATGCTCATAAAATGTATTCAGTGTCCCTTTAAAGCGACATGCTATCTGCAGTTTGCTAAATAATGGTGGTTCTTTATGGCTAAAAAACAAGAAAATACAAAGTGCTCCCTGTAGAGCATATCCTAAAAACTGAATCCATCAAAATATATACAAAAGAAGAGCACAGTATGTCTGCGGTCTTAGTATAAAGTCAAGCAAAATGTTACCATAAGTAGGCTGAGTCGTCTCGTAAGGTAAGCTTAGTGTTGTCTCATAAGGTAAGCTTAGTGTCACTTCGTAGTGGCAAATAAGGCATAGACCAGCGGGTCAAGTAATATTCCTTCCACCATTATAGTATGGTAGGGAAGTATATTAGTGTAAATATACCGTTGTGCAAATATACTTTGTGCGGTCTCTGGAGTAAGGAAAGGGCCCTGGGAGCAGCTGTTGATTACAGGAAACTTCCTTTAGATGAATCCTCAGGCATTTAGAGCTGTATTTGAAGAAAGAACACAGTGCATCCCGATCTAAGAGTAAAATGTTTAATAACACCAAAGAGAAGCGCAAAAAAAAAACAACTTACAAGATGTAAGGATAAGTATAGCATATAAAATCTCCAGGTGTGATGGAACTCAAAAGCGGCCACATCCGTGGTATGCGCTAGACCAGGGAGCCGTCAGTACTTCCTGGTGATTCAGAAGACGTCAAGGATGTAGGAGTGTAATGACCTCAACGCGTTTCGTCTGATACCGTTCAGACTTTATCAAGAGGAGTATGTGTAGTACAAAAGGAGGTAGTATTATATAGTCCTTTGAGGTGTCTGATTGGACTGGCCTCAATTTGTATAATGGTATCAAGTTAGAACAACAAACTGTTTGACATGACCAATCCCAATAGTATCACATAAATTCATAGAAATACCAACTCAAAACAAAAAAAGTATTACCACCCTCCCACAAAATTCATTAATATCACATAAAAATTAAAAACAGACTTATGAATAAAAATGTTTGACTTGTGAATAAAAATTATTTTAAAAAAATAACATTAAAAGCACACATATTAAGAAAAAAGTACAAGTACAAAGCTGAGCTACTCTTTGGTGTTATTAAACATTTTACTCTTAGATCAGGATGCACTGTGTTCTTTCTTCACATATGGTTCTTTGTGGCTGGCAAATATGTTCTGAGTCCAGTATTATTTATTCCCTCTGCCTTAGTATGCCAAACTTTTCAATTGCAATTAACCAATAAGCACATTTTCCGTATTGTATTGGCAGCAATGCCAATGACAATTATTTGTTCCTTTTAGTATCACCACAACAACTACTTGTTATTCTCAGTGTAACCAAATTGTGATACCCAAAGAGATTCCCAAGAACGAAATACCCCTTAAACATATGGATCTCCCTTCAACCACCAGACTCCCAAATTTTGATGCCACCTCAAATTAGAAAAACCCAAGTATCTTGTAAAGTTATTTACCTATCTTAAAGGGACAGTAAACAATAAAAACAATATTCGGGGGGCGGAGCTAACCGCCTTACAGATCAGACGTGTGTGAGTGGAGCTCTGAGCCTTAAGTTAATGAATTATGGCATTTATTCTGTTCCCACCAGTTACACTTACTTCCAGGAAGAGCCAGGGTTCAAGCTGTGTTCACTAAATAAGAAACAGTTGCCTCATTATAAGGTTATGTTAACTTAAAACAGGCTGTTGGCTTTCCAACTGCTAACATTTTTACAATCCACTTGTAATCTAGGCCTAAATACATTTTTTGTAACCCCTTCTAATTATGGGTGCTTCCATTTTGGAACCTATGTTACATTGCAGGTATCTGAAGTAGAGTTGCTACACATGTGCAAACCCATATCAGCACTGGAACGCAGTTTTCACCCATGACTAGAGGGAGGCTGGGATGCTCATAAAATGTATTCAGTGTCCCTTTAAAGCAACATGCTATCTGCAGTTTGCTAAATAATGGTGGTTCTTTATGGCTAAAAAACAAGAAAATACAAAGTGCTCCCTGTAGAGCATGTCCTAAAAACTGAATCCATCAAAATATATACAAAAGAAGAGCACAGTATGTCTGCGGTCTTAGTATAAAGTCAAGCAAAATGTTACCATAAGTAGGCTGAGTCGTCTCGTAAGGTAAGCTTAGTGTTGTCTCATAAGGTAAGCTTAGTGTCACTTCGTAGTGGCAAATATGGCATAGACCAGCGGGTCAAGTAATATTCCTTCCGCCATTAGAGTATGGTAGGGAAGTATATTAGTGTAAATATACCGTTGTGCAAATATACTTTTGTGCGGTCTCTGGAGTAAGGAAAGGGCCCTGGGAGCAGCTGTTGATTAAAGGAAACTTCCTTTAGATGAATCCTCAGGCATTTAGAGCTGTATTTGAAGAAAGAACACAGCGCATCCCGATCTAAGAGTAAAATGTTTAATAACACCAAAGAGAAGCGAAAAAAAAAAAAAAATTACAAGATGTAAGGATAAGAATAGCATATAAAATCTCCAGGTGTGATGGAACTCAAAAGCGGCCACATCCGTGGTATGCGCTAGACCAGGGAGCCGTCAGTACTTCCTGGTTCTTTCTTCACATATGGTTCTTTGTGGCTGGCAAATATGTTCTGAGTCCAGTATTATTTATTCCCTCTGCCTTAGTATGTCAAACTTTTCAATTGCAATTAACCAATAAGCACATTTTCCGTATTGTATTGGCAGCAATGCCAATGACAATTATTTGTTCCTTTTAGTATCACCACAACAACTACTTGTTATTCTCAGTGTAACCAAATTGTGATACCCAAAGAGATTCCCAAGAACGAAATACCCCTTAAACATATGGATCTCCCTTCAACCACCAGACTCCCAAATTTTGATGCCACCTCAAATTAGAAAAACCCAAGTATCTTGTAAAGTTATTTACCTATCTTAAAGGGACAGTAAACAATAAAAACAATATTCGGGGGGCGGAGCTAACCGCCTTACAGATCAGACGTGTGTGAGTGGAGCTCTGAGCCTTAAGTTAATGAATTATGGCATTTATTCTGTTCCCACCAGTTACACATTAACCCATATGCCTACTAAAACATACCCCATATGTCTCACTGAATCCGGAGAAGACTTATTCACTTTTTAGGAGTCGGTGAGCTGAGAAACTACAACAGCTGCAAAAAGTCTTATTAATAGGACCGCAAGCCGTCATAGGACAACCCGCAAAATTCTGCTTCCCTCTAAAGTGAGTAAAGAGCTATACCTCTAAGAGAAGCGACCGGGGGTGCTGTTAAGGAGACAGTCAGAGAGCCGACATCAAACACGGCCTGGAAACCCGACAGCTATCTGCGCAGAATTTACTTGGCGCGAACGGCGGCCATCTTTGAGGCTAATTAGAACAACGACATCGCCATAACCACAGACTCACTGCAGGTACTTATGGAGGGCCCCTTCTGACTCAGAAAGCAAACCGGAGAGTTTGAGACTGCTGCTCACGGATACCCAACCTGGGACCCACAATCTTACGCTCCTGACTGCAAGAAAAAGGAGAACCCTCTTGTGCTCGTAAGAGGCGAGAGGAGACTTACACTTCCAAATATCATACCTCCGGTGGGGGTCGGGGCTCCGCTCGGGAGGTTGCTTTAATTTAAAGAAACATCACAGGGGACACATTAACAGTCCGGAGGACAGCCTGAACATCACTACCCCACAGACGTTGATTCCAGTAAGTACAGCACACGTTGCTTGTCACACATAGTGAACTACCTAAAATAAAAATAAGGGGGAAAAAAAAAAATAATAAAAGCCCTTTGCTGACAGCTATCATAATTACTAAGTCACTTGGCAATCCTGCAAGCCTCCACATAATACTAATAACCTATTACATAGAGGGAGCTGCAATATATCCTACAGCTCTCAAAATCAGCTACTTACATTCTGGCTCATCATATTAGCTACCTAAACAGGGCAAGGCTATGATATAGTTTTTTTGCTGCAACAGAGAAAGTAAAGTCAGGAATCAAGAATCCCTCTTTATTTACCACTGCACATTATAGTGCTCAGCAGATTTTATCACTCACTGTGGCATACTCCTACTGTGCCGAATGAACTGCTACTAAAGTAAAGTAAACTTGCTGAGGAAACTTTTTAACCCCCTACTGCCTTGCATTCTCCATTTCAATTTACTTAGAGGTCACAATACAGGGCCCTCTGATCTAGACCCCCTCCCCCCAGTTCCCGCTGCCCATACCAGCGGGTCATACCCAAACTCCTTTTCCCCACTTCGCCCAATAGGGGGCACGCCCCTGGGAGTGGGGTCTAGCCCGTATACAATTGTCCTACTTCCAATTCAACCCTGGTTAAACCTGAAAAATAATGCAGGGCTAGAGGCATACGAGTAGGGGTGCAGGATTGAGATCCCTCCAGGAGCCATCTAAACTAAGGACTCAAAGTTTAGCTACATTAGCTGCTTAAATCAATAACCATACAGCTTGTCATGGCTAATATAATGGGGGAAAAACAAAAATCCCAGAAAAACCCCAAGAGAACTCTAACAGATCATTTTCATAACAAACAAGCTTCAGACTTAGAAAATTCAGAAGATGATTTCAGAGATTCACCCACCTCACTTCACAGAATTCCTAAATTAGACAGCCGCCATAGAGAGGGTCCCATCCTTTCCCAGTCAACTTTTTTAGATACCATACAGACCCTGTCTGACAAAATGGATACACATCATACTTCTTTACGTCAGGAGTTTAGACAATCAGTAGCTGAACGGAAAAGGGAAATATCGTCAGTGAATGAACGCACTGAAACTCTAGAGCAGAAACCTGAGGACTTAGCTCTTGACCACTCTAACCTACTTTCCTACTCCCAAACTCTGGCAGAAATGATTACAGAACTGGAGGGCAAGCTGGAAGACCTGGAAGACAGGTCGCGTCGTCATAACTTAAGAATCCGTGGCATCCCAGAATCTGTCACTACAGCAGACCTCCCATCTCACCTACAGGGACTATTCAAAGAAATATTGAAAATGCTTCAACCACAAGAACTACTGATCGATAGGGCTCATAGAGCCCTACAACCTCGAAACTCATCTGCAGACAACCCTAGAGACGTTATCTTGAGATTACATTATTTCACAGCAAGAGATAAAATACCAAGAGGCTCATTCACTAACAAGACGCTGAAAGACCCATATCAAGGAATACAGATTTTTCCAGATCTATCCCAACACACTCTGGCGAGGAGAAGATCCTTCCAACAGTTTACACGAGTCCTGAGACAGAATAACATCAAATACAGATGGGGATTCCCTGTGAAGCTCTTTCTACAACACCAAGACAGGTCCTATGTGATCTCCACACCTGACCAAGGAATGAAACTTCTTCGCACTTTGGGACTTGATCTTCCCCAAAAGACAAACCAGAGCTTAGAAGACAACCCGGAACCACTCAACATATCTGCTCCAGAATGGAACCCCCGTTCTTCCTCATCCAGCAACCCTCATCTAACAAAGTGATAGTGAGAGCTAACGCACAGGTACATATCTTACCCTTCTATGAGCTCAAGCAATTATTCATGTCACTGGATATTTGACAATGTAAAACCTGCCTGCTTACGTATTATATGAGCTCACAAACGGGTACACATCTTACTCTTACTTAGCTCGTATATACAGATTTACATCAGCTAACAATAGGATAGGCCCTTTTGAGTCCCCATTCCCACTCAAAGCTGACTCTTTAGGCCTCCAATTAAAGTTAAAGACCTATGACATGAAAAGCACATCATCTTTATTTTTGAAGAACGTTGATAGCCTCGGCAGATCATGCTAGGCAGAACATTCATACTATGGAGAGAACAATCAGACCCTGTCCTCACTCGGAGGACAAGCAGGTGAAATTATATATGTTACAAAAGTTTGTTTATACTTGCTAACTAGTAGAAGAGTGACTCTTAAATTAAAAGTGTATATTAGGTAGTGTACACAATAACTTAGCTATATTAAACATGGCTTACCCTCAAACTTATACTCACGTTATAAAAGTTAACTGTCGTTTTAGAAATTTTATGTCACCTCATAAGCAGGTATGATTTATAATATGTCTTTTATTCTTATGTACACCGTTACTGTCTATTGTTTATCTCATTGCTATTCACATTGTTTGATGTATACCTTGACCTTCTTTTCTTAATATATAATAGGGTTACTGAAATGCCTTATTCATTGACACGAATGAATCACCAAACATAACATATATGAATACCTCCCTTTCTTTACCCAGACTCCTTGAGCTCCTTAATATAATATAGTAACACCCCTCCAACCTACTGTCCTGGGGGGCCCTCATACCCTGTCACCCCAACATCCCCTCTCAACCTTCTCACTCAGAACCCTGCTCAGACCCACTCCAACACACACTAGAGACTCCGCCCCCCCTCAACACAGGTTCTTTACCCATCTTTCAAACTCAAGCGTCTCTTGTCCGCTGTACTCTTTTATCCCTTTATATCTAAATATTTGCAGCTCCACCAACATTACAGGTTATTGGACCACACAAAGAAAAACACCCAGATCCCATAACCACCCAAACCCAGAGGCAAGATCCCCTTGAAGTTTCCTCCACTCATTGTATATCATACAGTTTACATCTAGATACAATAAAACATGAAACACCTCCATATCCTATCCCTCAATACACAAGGTCTAAATTCACCAACGAAACGTAGCCTACTGTTTAATTATCTCCAGAAGAATAAAGTTAGTATAGCCCTACTTCAGGAAACTCATTGGACAACCACACCACATATTCTTCACACAACTAAGAGATATCCTGTAGTACTAGAAGCGTCATTCACCTCAAAATCTAGAGGAGTAGCTATTCTCTTCAGCAAAGACATAAAGGTAGATCACATACACACAGAAACTGACCCATAAGCTAGGTATATCATAACTGTCTGCAGATTAAATGCTCAATTAGTCACTATTGCAAACCTATATGCTCCAAATGTTCATCAAATACGCTTTCTCAATAAGGTATTACATACCTTAACAGAAATAACACAAGGTACCCTGATTTTGGGAGGTGATTTCAACCTCATGTGGGATCATAACATAGACAGATTAGGCCCCAGGATCTCCACATTAGACAGATCTATGCACTCTCTATCCGGTGCATTTAGATTGCTAATTTGCCAACATGACATTTATGACGTGTGGAGATCTTTCCATCCTCAAGGAAGAGATTTCACCTTCTATTCCTCCCCGCATAAATCTCATACCAGGATAGATTACTTTTTTGTTCCTGCTAAATTACTAGATAAAATATCACATGTTAAGATCGCCCCGATCTCTTGGTCAGACCATGAAGCCTTACATATGTCTTTCAGAGACCACTCATCTCATTCTCCAAGTCCCCAATGGCAACTGAGAGACTACTTACTGACAGACCCGCTCACCAAGATAAGCACACAGGAGACAATCACTAGTTTTTTAGAAATAAATGATAACCAACAGACCACTACTGAGATTTTATGGGCTACACTCAAAGCGGTACTTAGAGGACACCTGATAGATATATAAATTGACTCATGTAAAAAGAGAGGCATGGCCCTCTCCTCGCTAGCCGCCCAAGCCAGACTACTGAGACAGCAACTTAATAAGACTTACTTCATTACGGTAAATGACCAACTCCGCGAGATAAATAAACAAATACAAGAGGCAGAATTACGAAAGACACATGATACACTGGAGAAGTTTAAAAAACTATACTATCACTTCGGTAATAAGGCCTCATCCTTGTTAGCTAAGAAATTACGACATCGCACTGCACAGTCGAGAATACTGACCATTAGAAATAAAGATGGACAGCCAGTCTGCGCCCCAAGAGATATAGGCCAAGTTTTCAGGGACTTTTATCAAGCACTGTACAATATAGAAACAGACCTGGAAACTCTGTCTCTTTCTCCCACGGACATTTCTGAATATCTTAAAGACCTACATCTACCCATGCTAGACACAACACTTATCCCCACCTTAATAGCTCCAATAACAACCAGAGAAGTAATCAGTGTAATTAGCTCACTCAAGTTAGGGAAATCCCCTGGCCCAGATGGATTTACAGCACGATTTTACAAAACATACCAAGTCATTCTAGCCCCTATACTCTGTAGAGTATTTCAGGAGATTATGCAAAAGGAATCTTTTAATGCAGAATTCCTTGAGGCAGAAATAGTCACGATTCCCAAACCAGGAAAAGATCCAGAACTATGTACCAGCTACAGACCCATCTCCCTTCTCAATATTGATATAAAATTGTACACCAAACTATTAGCTAACAGGATATCAAAAGTAATTAATTCACTCATACACTCCGATCAAGTAGGATTTATTCCAAATAGAGAAGGTCCAGACGCCACTAGACGTATATTAGATGTCCTTAGTATAGCATCCAGGGGTGAGGACCAATTCTTGGCCTTATCTCTTGATGCAGAGAAAGACTTCGACAGGGTACGTTCGGCTTATCTCTGGGAAACAATGACGATATTTAATTGCCCTGCTTCCTTCATTAAGGCTATACAAGCACTATACTCCCACCTTAGAATTAGAGGTACGGGCTTCTAATCAGACACTTTTACTATCTCCAATGGAACGAGATAGGGTTGCCCCCTTTCCCCCCTCCTCTTCGTTATAGCCATAGAACCCTTAGCACAGGCAATACGAATAAACCCTAAGGTTAAGGGGTTGACGTACGGAAACCACACGCATAAGATTTCGTTATATGCGGATGATGTAACCCTGTTCCTGACCTCCCCAGCGAACTCACTTGAAGCGGTATTTAGTATTATTGACACATTCAGCTCTATGAGCTACTACAAACTAAACATAGACAAAACCGAGACCCTATATATCAATATACCAACCCAGAAGCTTAAAGACTTACAAAACTCCTACAGATTCCATTGGAAATCTGACTTCATTAAAGTTCTAGGAGTTTGCTTAGCCCCAGATCCCACGACCACCATATCAACAAACTTTACCGATAGGCTCACAGAATTCCGTAAACTCCTGAATACATGGGAATATAAAGAAATTTCCTGGACTGGAAGAATGACGGCTATTAAGATGTCATTCCTCCCTAAGATTACTTACTTATATAGATGTATTCCATACAATATCCCAAGACCCATTTTAAACAAACTACAAGGCATGATTACTACTTATATATGGATAGATAAGCACCCTAGGGCAGTGAGACACACTTTAGAGAGACCTTACATGCAAGGAGGACTAGCCCTCCCAAACCTACTCACATATTTCCATGCTGCTAGACTCTCTCACTTACTTGAATGGAATAATGACAAGTCATACTCCTTAGGCTGGTATTGCGCTGAGTCCTCAATGCTTCCCCCCAATTTAACACTGTCAGATCTTCTATGGATACCCACACACCATAGACACAAGCTAGGACACTTGTATCCCATACTACATGATGCACTGAAGTTTTGGGACTCTATCCGACATGAACCAAACATCTCCCCACACCCTTCGCCCGCTCTAACCATAACAGCAGTTCTGTTCTCACTACCAGAAGCACACATAGATTTATGGCAGAGCTTACGCATCAAGACCATTACTGATTTCTACGAGTCAGAGGTCTGGATCCCTCACTCTCAGCTATGCATCAAATTCAATATACCCACGAGACTCCAGTTTGAGACCTTTCGTGTGAGTTCTTGGCTACGATCTTGGGGCTACCCAAAGAAAGCTCTCAGGATTTCCTCGTTGTGGGAACTTACATGGAATAGAGCACACACCGTTAAGCACTCTTTGTCCCTACACTACAATCTTCTGTCTAATTCTAAACCATTCCATAAGATCTCACAACATACTGCTTGGGAGAGGGAGATTGGATTCACAGTAGACTCTAAGGTATGGAATAGTAGGATTCAGATAACTAGAAAACTACTTAATTGCGCTACCCTATGGGAGCTATACTATAAAATCACTGTCAGATGGCACCTTGTTCCCGTCCACTTACATAAAGCCTATAATACCCAATCCCTTTTCTGTTGGAGACTGTGTGAGCAACCAGGCACACACATTCATATCTGGTGGTCTTGCCCAAAAATCCAACCTCTCTGGAGGAAAATATATGACACCTTAGGCGACCTCCACATCATTTCCCCCTACTTACCGGTGATTGCCCTCTTACACATGCCAATACCTACTCTGAATAACTGCACAGACGCACTCACAATCTACCTTTTTATGGCTACCAAGCTTGCTATAGCCAGAACATGGAGAAATACAACCTCAACGTCGTTCACACAAGTATTATCTATAATTAGACATATTAGGCTGATGGAGCAATATTCCTTTAGAGTACTGGATAAGGTTGATCAATACTTTCAGATTTGGCATCCGTGGCACGCTCTTTTCCCAGATTAGACGATATTAAACTATAATACTATAGAACCCTAATTATCAGAGAATCCCATCATCTCCTCCCCTCCCCCTTTCTCTTCTGTCTTGCCTCTGGATATATACATATATACAAATATACATATCTATACAAATTCATGAATGTCCAAATATGTATTGATATCTATATCTAGATCAATGTTACTGTTTATATTTATGTACGCTTGTATACTTCTATATAAACCTGTTAATACTAAACCATCTGAGAGCTGTATATTACATTGTATATACTTCATTTACTATTTCTTCTAATACTGTAAAATAGAGACATAGTACTTATAGGCAAGTAACATCACTTTACCATAGTCAATGAATGCATGGGCCCATCTGCGGACATGCCGGATGTTAAAAGTCTTATATGTTTGCAATGATGTAAGAATGTACTGCTGTAATGACTTGCACCTGTTTTTTTGTTGTTGTTTATTATCTTGTTGGATTGTCTCAATAAAAACATTTTAATTAAAAAAAACAAACAAAAAAAACAATAATCAGTTTTAAATTTACTTAAAGGGTTATAAAACCAAATTTCTTTCATGTAATTAGCAAGAGTCCATGAGCTAGTGACGTATGGGATATACATTCCTACCAGGAGGGGCAAAGTTTCCCAAACCTTAAAATACCTATAAATACACCCCTCACCAAACCCACAATTCAGTTTTACAAACTTTGCCTCCCGTGGAGGTGGTGAAGTAAGTTTGTGCTTAAGATTCTTCGTTGATATGCGCGTCGCAACAGGTTGAAGCCCGGTTTTCCTCTCAGAGTGCAGTGAATGTCAGAGGGATGTGAAGAGAGTATTACCTATTTGAATACAATGGTCTACCTCTAGGGGATCTATTTCATAGGTTCTCTGTTATCGGTTGTAGAGATTTCTTCTCCTACCTCCCTTTTCAGATCGACGATATACTCTTATATACCATTACCTCTACTGATTCTCGTTTCAGTACTGGTTTGGCTATCTGCTATATGTAGAGGAGTTTCCTTGGGTAAGTATGTCTTATTTTTTGTGACACTACGCTATGGTTGGGCACTTTATATGTAAAGTTCTAAATATATGTATATAAACTTATATTTGCCTTGATTCAGGATAATCAGTATTCCTTTTCAATACAGACCGTCAGTTTCATTATTGGGATAATGCATTTAGTTATTTTTTCTTACCTTGAAAAATTTCATTTGGCCTTTTTTTCCTGCATGCTGTTAGGCTCGCGGGGGCAGAAAATGTTTCTTTTTATTACGTCATTTTTGGCGCATACTTTTTTGGCGCAAAAAATGTTGTCATTTCCGGCGACGCAATTTTGCCCGAAGTTGTATTCTGTTACGCATGCGTATTTAGACATTTTTTTGCGCCAAAAAAATGTGGGCGTCTTTTTTACTCACATTATTTAAACATTTCTTTTTCATTGCTTCTGGTTTCTAGAAGCTTACTGTTTTGCATTCTTTCCCATTCCTGAAACTGTCATTTAAGGAATTTGATAATTTTGCTTTATATGTTGTTTTTTCTATTACATATTGCAAGATGTCTCTTTCTGAACCTGGATCAAAATCCTCTAATGGACAGACGCTGCCTGATGCTGGTTCTACCAAAGTTAAGTGCATATGTTGTAAACTTGTGGTAACTGTTCCTCCAGCTGTAGTTTGTGAAAGCTGTCATGATAAACTTTACAATGCAGATTCTGTTTCCATTAGTAATAATCCTTTACCTGTTGTTGTTCCTTCAACATCTAATGTTCAGGATGTTCCTGTTAATGTAAAAGAATTTGTTTCTAATTCTATTAAGAAGGCTCTGTCTGTTATTCCTCCTTCCAGTAAACGTAAAAGGTCTTTCAAAACTTCTCACTTTTCAGATGAATTTTTTTGGTGACCGCCATCATTCTGACTTATCTGTTTCTGATGAGGTTTTTTCCGGTTCAGAAGATTCTACTACAGATATTGATAATGATAAATCTTCGTATTTATTTAAGATGGAGTTTATTCGTTCATTACTTAAAGAAGTTTTGATTGCTTTCGATATGGAGGAGTCCAGTCTTCTTGATACTAAAACTGCTAAACGTTTAAATTTGGTTTATAAACCTCATGTGTTAATTCCGGAAGTTTTTCCAGTTCCTGATGCTATCTCAGATGTGATTGCTAGGGAATGGGATAGTCTGGGTACTTCATTTACTCCTTCTCCAAGGTTTAAGAAATTGTACCCTGTGCCATCTGATAGATTGGAGTTTTGGGATAAAATCCCTAAAGTCGATGGGGCTATCTCTACTCTAGCCAAACGTACTGCTATTCCTACGGCAGATAGCACTTCGTTTAAAGATCCTTTAGATAGGAAAATTGAATCTTTTTTGAGAAAAGCTTATTTGTGTTCAGGTAATCTACTTAGACCTGCTATCTCTTTGGCTGATGTTGCTGCAGCTTCAACTTTCTGGTTGGAGACTTTAGCGCAACAAGTGACAGATCATAATACTTATAGCATTGTTAAACTTCTTCAACACGCTAATAACTTTGTCTGTGATGCCATCTTTGATATCATTAGAGTTGATGTCCGGTATATGTCTTTAGCTATTTTAGCTAGACGAGCTTTATGGCTTAAATCCTGGAATGTAGATATGATTTCTAAGTCAACTTTCCTTTCTCTCTCTTTCCAAGGTAATAAGTTGTTTGGTTCTCAGTTGGATTCTATAATTTCAACTGTTACTGGAGGGAAAGGTGCCTTTTTGCCTCAGGGCAAAAAATCTAAAGGTAATTACAGGGCTACTAATCGTTTTCGTTCCTTTCGTCAGAATAAGGAGCAGAAGCCTGATCCTTCCCCTAAAGGAACAGTTTCCGGTTGGAAACCTAATCCAGTCTGGAGTAAATCCAAGCCTTCCAAAAAGTCAAAATCAGCCCCTAAATCCGCATGAAGGTGCGGCCCTCATTCCAGCTCAGCTGGTAGGGGGCAGGTTACGATTTTTCAAAGATGTTTGGATCAATTCGGTTCACAATCTTTGGATTCAGAACATTGTTTTGCAAGGGTACAGAATAGGTTTCAAAGTAAGACTGCCTGTGAGAAGATTCTTTCTCTCACGCATTCCAGTCAATTCAGTGAAGGCTCAGGCATTTCTGAAATGTGTTTCAGACCTAGAGTTAGCTGGGGTAATTATACCAGTTCCAGTTCTGGAACAGGGTCTGGGGTTTTATTCAAATCTATTCATCGTACCAAAGAAAGAGAATTCTTTCAGACCGGTTCTGGATCTAAAATTATTGAATCGTTATGTAAAGATTCCGACATTCAAAATGGTGACTATAAGAACTATTCTGCCTTTTGTTCAGCAAGGGAATTATATGTCTACAATAGACTTACAGGATGCATACCTGCATATTCCAATTCATCCAGATCACTATCAGTTTCTGAGATTCTCTTTTCTAGACAAGCATTACCAGTTTGTTGCTCTTCCGTTTGGCCTAGCAACAGCTCCAAGGATCTTTTCAAAGGTTCTCGGTGCCCTTCTCTCTGTAATCAGAGAACAGGGTATTGCGGTATTTCCTTATTTGGACGATATCTTGGTACTTGCTCAGTCTTTACATTCTGCAGAATCTCATACAAATCAACTTGTGTCGTTTCTTCAAAAACATGGTTGGAGGATCAATTTACCAAAGAGTTCCTTGATTCCTCAGACAAGATTAACCTTTTTAGGTTTCCAAATAGATTCAGTGTCCATGACTTTGTCTCTGACAGAAAAGAGACGTCTGAAATTGGTTTCAGCCTGTCGAAACCTTCAGTCTCGATTGTTCCCTTCGGTAGCATTATGCATGGAGACTTTAGGTCTCATGACTGCTGCATCGGACGCGATCCCTTTTGCTCTCGGATACTTGTATGGGCGGAATCCATCTCCTGTCTAATTTCTGCGGTTCACATCCTAGGTGTAGACAATTGGGAAGCGGATCACCTCAGTCGCCTGACGTTACATCCGGGCGAATGGTCTCTTCATCCAGAGGTTTTTCTTCAGATTGTTCGACTCTGGGGTCTTCCAGAAATAGATCTGATGGCCTCTCATTTGAACAAAAAACTTCCCAGGTATCTGTCCAGATCCCGGGATCCTCAGGCGGAAGCAGTGGATGCGTTGTCAATTCCTTGGAATTATCATCCTGCTTATATCTTTCCGCCTCTAGTTCTTCTTCCAAAAGTGATCTCCAAAATTCTATTGGAGCGTTCATTTGTACTGCTGGTGGCTCCAGCATGGCCACACAGGTTTTGGTTTGCGGATCTCGTTTGGATGGCCAGTTGCCAACCTTGGACACTTCCATTAAGACCAGACCTTCTATCTAAAGGCCCATTTTTCCATCAGGATCTCAAATTATTAAATTTGAAGGTATGGAGATTGAACGCTTGATCCTCAGTCATAGAGGTTTCTCTGACTCAGTGATTAACACTATGTTACAGGCTCGTAAATCCGTCTCTAGAAAGATTTATTATCGAGTTTGGAAGACTTACATCTCTTGGTGTTCTTCTCATAAATTCTCCTGGCATTCTTTCAGAATTCCTAGAATTTTACAATTTCTTCAGGATGGTTTAGATTTAGGTTTGTCTGCAAGTTCTTTGAAAGGACAAATCTATGCTCTTTCTGTTCTTTTTCACAGAAAGATTGCTAATCTTCCTGATATTCGTTGTTTTGTTCAGGCTTTGGTTCGTATCAAAACTGTCATTAAGTCGATCTCTCCTCCTTGGAGTCTTAATTTGGTTTTGAAGGCTTTGCAGGCTCCTCCGTTTGAGCCTATGCATTCTCTGAGCATTAAATTACTTTCCTGGAAAGTATTGTTCCTTTTGGCTATCTCTTCTGCTAGAAGAGTTTCTGAGTTATCTGCTCTCTCTTGTGAACCTCCTTTTCTATTTTTTCATCAGGATAAGGCAGTGTTACGGACTTCTTTTCAATTTTTACCTAAGGTTGTGAATTCTAACAACATTAGTAGAGAAATTGTTGTTCCTTCATTATGTCCTAATCCTAAGAATTCTAAGGAAAGATCGCTACATTCTTTGGATGTAGTTAGAGCTTTGAAATATTATGTTGAAGCTACTAAAGATTTTAGGAACAGGTATATGTGGAGAGAGAAGAAATGGCGCAAAAGGCAGGACTCAAGTGAAAGCGTTTAATAACACAATATAATACATAAATATATGCACTTACAAGATAAAAATGAATTTGCTGCAATTAGGAGGATCGTGGGTGGTAAAAGTTCTTATTGCTTCTCACAGCCGGCTTGTTGTAATCGAGCGGTGCTACACTGGGAGTGACTGACAGGTGAATCCGGATACCGTGTCAGCAAAACCTGTGGCTGTTGTGAGTGCAGGATACCAGGACCCTTTAACGTATTCCAACCTGAATTGTCAGTCCAATACCCTGACGCGTTTCCCCCGGTCAGCGGCCGGGCTTCTTCAAGAGGGGTTTAATGACAGATGTGTTGAGAAAAGCGCTCTTTCTATTTGAACTCAATTCGTCCAATCAGAGCTCAGGGGTGTGCACAGGAGCTCCTATCGTATTGCTCCAAGCGTTAAGCTAAGTTTGTCCAATCGGAGCTCAGAGGTGTGAACAGCAGCTCCTGTGATATTGCTCATAGTAAAGGTTCAGACAGGTGCTGATACCCGTATGTGGCTGGATAGTAATAGTGAGAGGCAAATTTATCGTATTTACCTTACATATAAAATTAATAAAGTTACAACAAAAGTAAAAGTATAAATACAGCATTAGTTACATTTCTAAACTTTAACAGTTGATGACAATTAATAATGTTTACAATTTATAAAAACCTTTCAACGTTCTACATTAAAAATTACCGGTATTTGTGAGAACAGCGGTTCATTCACAGTATGCAAACTTTATATGTTAAATGTTAGATGTTATATGTTAACGGGGCATCGTTAAACCTATTAAAATTTGAATGCTCTAAATAATTGAGCGTGTTGCCCTTGCATATCTTGTTGAATATTCAATTGTTTGTAAGGGACATACTGATATTCAAGTAGGGAATACTCAGATTTATGTGGGATATTATACTAAGAACAAATGTTTTTCATTATGTTATTGTTGTTTTTCGTGTTTATCATTATTATTATTTATTATTGATAAATGCTTGTTATAAAGATAGATTAGAGTACTGGTAACAACAAGATCCATGAATTGGTACGTTGAAGAAATATATTAACTTTGTAATAAAAGATATATATAGTTTAAAAATTGATTGTATATTATATTAAAATCTTAAGGAAAGATATATATCCTTTAAACTTCTAAAAACATATATTTGATTTGAAGTGAATTAATAAATACTGTAAAAATGTCTAAAAGTAGATTTGATATGTAATTGTTAAAACGGATTAGTTGTAACTATTTTAAATTATTTTAACTCCTAAAAATACGATTTAGATAAAAGCTGCTACATCGATATCTATATGCATACCAAGTGGTTGAAGTGTTTTAAGTTTATAGATCCATTTAGTTTCAAGTCTCCTTAATTCTAGTAGCCTATTTGGGTTGGAAGGGGGTACCCAGTCTATAACTTGTATTTTTAGTGAACTTGGGTTGCTACCATGGCACTCTAAAAAATGCCTGGGTACACTATGTTTGAGCAGTTTTTCTTTTATATTATAAATGTGTTCATTAGTTCTTCTTCTTATTTTACGTTTCGTGCGGCCTACATATAATAGGCCGCACCCACATTCTAACAAATATACCACATACGTGGAATCGCAGTTACTTCTAAACGTTATGTTATATGTGTTGGTCAATTCACTGTTAGAAAATGTTGGTGCTTTATTTATATGTTTGCACATATTACATCTCGGTTTATTACATCTCATAGTTCCCTTCCATTCTTTCAGCCAATTTCCTACTGCTGATTTTGATTCTGCCTTATCTGAGTTTTTGTTTTTTACAGATTTAAGTTTACTTGGTGCCAATATATTTTTAAGACTCTTTCCTTTTTTATATGTAAAAGTAGGTTTATTTTCCAAGTTTGGCCTAAGGATTGGATCTGACTTAAGTAGACGCCAGTGTTTCTTGAAAATATTTTCCATTTTCCTGGTACCCTCATTATAGGTATTAATAAATCTAGGTTGATTCATTGTACCTACTTGTGATTTAATTACTGTATTATGTATTTTGGTCCCTAGCATTTCAGTATTTTCTTCCTTATTGGTTTTGTTACAGATAATTGACATTCTATCCTTGCTTAGTGCTTTAGCCTTAGCTTGCTGTATAATTTCATGATTATACCCTTTCTCTAAAAATTTATTTTCTAATATAAGGGCTTCTGATTCAAAGTCGGCTGGGTGTGTACAATTTCTTCTGATACATAGAAATTGACTGTATGGAACATTGTTGATCCAGCTTTTCTTGTGAGCACTCTTTGCTTGTATAAAGCTGTTGCAATCAGTTGTCTTACGGTAGTTTTTTACTGCAATCTTACCTGTGCTATCTTCAAACAATACTAGGTCTAAGAATTCTATTTCAATTTTTGAGTATGACTTGGTGAATATTAAATTATAATTGTTTTGATTAATGAAACTCATAAAGTGCTCTATTTGGTCTACCTCCCCCTTCCAAAGGATGATTATATAATCTATATACCTTCCATAACATAGTATATTGTTGGTAAACGGATTGTTTTCCCAGATAAATTCATTCTCGAATGCATTGACATAAAGGTTCGCATACAATGGGGCAAATGTAGTCCCCATCGCTGTGCCCCTAGTTTGAAGATAAAATTGTTTTTCAAAAACAAAATAATTATGATATAAAATAAAATTAATACTATCTACAAGGAATTCTATATGTTTATATGGAATCTGCCATTTCGTCAATTCTTCCTGAATTTTCTGGACCCCTAGTTCATGTGGGATACATGTGTAGAGGGCTGATATATCACACGTTAGCCATACCATGTTATCTTCCCATGGAATGCCCTCAAATCTTTTAATTACCTCCGTCGTGTCTTTTAAGTATGCTCTCGTGTTTTTTACTAATGCTTGTAGGTAAAAGTCCACATATTTAGATAAACTGTCACAGATAGATCCGATACCGGATACTATCGGCCTTCCCGGTGGATTTACCGGGTCTTTGTGAACTTTGGGTAAATGATATATGATAGATATGTTGGGTTGTGGCGTGAAGATGAATTTATATTCTTCACTATTCAATATGCCGTCTGCTTTTGCTTTATTTAGCATTTTATTAAGTTCTTTATTATATGTTTCTGTTGGATCACTGGAGAGAACCTTATAGGTTTCTGTGTCATTCAGAAGATTATATGCCTCCTGTATATATACCTCCCTTTTCTGGATAACAATGCCCCCGCCCTTGTCGGCGGGGCGTATTATTATCTCATCATTGTCTGCCAACTTCTTGAGAGATTTTCTTTCTTGTATTGTTAAATTATCATTGTACTTATTAACAAAACTAGTTTCCTTCTTAAATTGTTCCTCTAGGTCTTGCTGGACTAATTTGGTGAACATGGATAGCTGTTCTCCTTGAGACCCTACTGGGTTGAAAGATGATTTTGCTTTAAAGGTGGAATGGTGTATTTCAGGCTCAGTTTCATGTAGGGACAAATTCAATGCATCTATGTAATCATTGGAAAGTTCATGTGTACCGATATGTAGAATATCTGCTTGAGTGGAGATAGAATCAGTAATACTGGGATATGGGGTATTATTTAGGTTTTCTAAATATTTTAAAATATTCAAAGTACCTAGATCGCCTGATTCAATATAATTAGAATTTGGTACATCCCTATTTAGAGGATTCTTCAAAAAATATCTTTTTAGAGATAGGGACCAATTGGAATCAGAAACCACCAGAACCCCAGCAAGACAGGACAAGACAGAGAAAAAGATCTCTAGAAAGAGAACAAGAGGAAATAGAGCAGGAAAACAGTTACAGACAAACAGGAAGAATAAGAAAAGAATGAGTCAGGCTAAAAAAGACATTTTTAATCTAGCTAACATTGATCTAGATCATAACGACATTAATCTCTTACAGAAAGGTCTGAATTTTGCACCTAAATCAAGACCTAATAAATTTGAAATGTATGTGGATCTACACAAATACGTTAGAAAGCTCACCCTAAAAAGATATTTTTTGAAGAATCCTCTAAATAGGGATGTACCAAATTCTAATTATATTGAATCAGGCGATCTAGGTACTTTGAATATTTTAAAAGATTTAGAAAACCTAAATAATACCCCATATCCCAGTATTACTGATTCTATCTCCACTCAAGCAGATATTCTACATATCGGTACACATGAACTTTCCAATGATTACATAGATGCATTGAATTTGTCCCTACATAAAACTGAGCCTGAAATACACCATTCCACCTTTAAAGCAAAATCATCTTTCAACCCAGTAGGGTCTCAAGGAGAACAGCTATCCATGTTCACCAAATTAGTCCAGCAAGACCTAGAGGAACAATTTAAGAAGGAAACTAGTTTTGTTAATGAGTACAATGATAATTTAACAATACAAGAAAGAAAATCTCTCAAGAAATTGGCAGACAATGATGAGATAATAATACGCCCCGCCGACAAGGACGGGGGCATTGTTATCCAGAAAAGGGAGGTATATATACAGGAGGCATATAATCTTCTGAATGACACAGAAACCTATAAGGTTCTCTCCAGTGATCCAACAGAAACATATAATAAAGAACTTAATAAAATGCTAAATAAAGCAAAAGCAGACGGCATATTGAATAGTGAAGAATATAAATTCATCTTCACGCCACAACCCAACATATCTATCATATATCATTTACCCAAAGTTCACAAAGACCCGGTAAATCCACCGGGAAGGCCGATAGTATCCGGTATCGGATCTATCTGTGACAGTTTATCTAAATATGTGGACTTTTACCTACAACCATTAGTAAAAAAACACGAGAGCATACTTAAAAGACACGACGGAGGTAATTAAAAGATTTGAGGGCATTCCATGGGAAGATAACATGGTATGGCTAACGTGTGATATATCAGCCCTCTACACATGTATCCCACATAAACTAGGTGTCCAGAAAATTCAGGAAGAATTGACGAAATGGCAGATTCCATATAAACATATAGAATTCCTTGTAGATAGTATTAATTTTATTTTATATCATAATTATTTTGTTTTCGAAAAACAATTTTATCTTCAAACTAGGGGCACAGCGATGGGGACTACATTTGCCCCATCGTATGCGAACCTTTATGTCAATGCATTCGAGAATGAATTTATCTGGGAAAACAATCCGTTTACCAACAATATACTATGTTATGGAAGGTATATAGATTATATAATCATCCTTTGGAAGGGGGAGGTAGACCAAATAGAGCACTTTATGAGTTTCATTAATCAAAACAATTATAATTTAATATTCACCAAGTCATACTCAAAAATTGAAATAGAATTCTTAGACCTAGTATTGTTTGAAGATAGCACAGGTAAGATTGCAGTAAAAAACTACCGTAAGACAACTGATCGCAACAGCTTTATACAAGCAAAGAGTGCTCACAAGAAAAGCTGGATCAACAATGTTCCATACAGTCAATTTCTATGTATCAGAAGAAATTGTACACACCCAGCCGACTTTGAATCAGAAGCCCTTATATTAGAAAATAAATTTTTAGAGAAAGGGTATAATCATGAAATTATACAGCAAGCTAAGGCTAAAGCACTAAGCAAGGATAGAATGTCAATTATCTGTAACAAAACCAATAAGGAAGAAAATACTGAAATGCTAGGGACCAAAATACATAATACAGTAATTAAATCACAAGTAGGTACAATGAATCAACCTAGATTTATTAATACCTATAATGAGGGTACCAGGAAAATGGAAAATATTTTCAAGAAACACTGGCCTCTACTTAAGTCAGATCCAATCCTTGGGCCACACTTGGAAAATAAACCTACTTTCTCCAACATAGGTGTGTCCGGTCCACGGCGTCATCCTTACTTGTGGGATATTCTCTTCCCCAACAGGAAATGGCAAAGAGCCCAGCAAAGCTGGTCACATGATCCCTCCTAGGCTCCGCCTACCCCAGTCATTCTCTTTGCCGTTGTACAGGCAACATCTCCACGGAGATGGCTTAGAGTTTTTTAGTGTTTAACTGTAGTTTTTATTATTCAATCAAGAGTTTGTTATTTTTAAATAGTGCTGGTATGTACTATTTACTCAGAAACAGAAAAGAGATGAAGATTTCTGTTTGTATGAGGAAAATGATTTTAGCACCGTAACTAAAATCCATGGCTGTTCCACACAGGACTGTTGAGAGCAATTAACTTCAGTTGGGGGAACAGTGTGCAGTCTCTTGCTGCTTGAGGTATGACACATTCTAACAAGACGATGTAATGCTGGAAGCTGTCATTTTTCCCTATGGGATCCGGTAAGCCATATTTTATTACGATGGTAAATAAGGGCTTCACAAGGGCTTATTAAGATTGTAGACTTTTTTGGGCTAAATCGATTCAGTTTTAAAACATATTTAGCCTTGAGGAATCATTTTATCTGGGTATATTGATATTATAATATCGGCAGGCACTGTGTTAGACACCTTATTTCTCTGGGGCTTTCCCTAAGCATAAGCAGAGCCTCATTTTCGCGCCGGTGTGGCGCACTTGTTTTTGAGAGGCATGGCATGCAGTCGCATGTGAGAGGAGCTCTGATACTTAGAAAAGGCTTTCTGAAGGCGTCATTTGGTATCGTATTCCCCTTTGGGTTTGGTTGGGTCTCAGCAAAGCAGATACCAGGGACTGTAAAGGGGTTAAAGTGTTAAAACGGCTCCGGTTCCGTTATTTTAAGGGTTAAAGCTTCCAAATTTGGTGTGCAATACTTTTAAGGCTTTAAGACACTGTGGTGAAAATTTGGTGAATTTTGTACAATTCCTTCATGTTTTTTCGCAATTGCAGTAATAAAGTGTGTTCAGTTTAAAATTTAAAGTGACAGTAACGGTTTTATTTTAAAACGTTCTTTGTACTTTATTATCAAGTTTATGCCTGTTTAACATGTCTGAACTACCAGATAGACTGTGTTCTGAATGTGGGGAAGCCAGAATTCCTGTTCATTTAAATAAATGTGATTTATGTGATAATGACAATGATGCCCAAGATGATTCCTCAAGTGAGGGGAGTAAGCATGGTACTGCATCATTCCCTCCTTCGTCTACACGAGTCTTGCCCACTCAGGAGGCCCCTAGTACATCTAGCGCGCCAATACTCCTTACTATGCAACAATTAACGGCTGTAATGGATAATTCTGTCAAAAACATTTTAGCCAAAATGAACCCTTGTCAGCGTAAGCGTGGCTGCTCTGTTTTAGTTACTGGAGAGCATGACGACGCTGATATTAATATCTCTGAAGGACCCCTAACCCAATCTGAGGGGGCCAGGGAGGTTTTGTCTGAGGGAGAAATTACTGATTCAGGGAACATTTCTCAACAGGCTGAACCTGATGTAATTGCATTTAAATTTAAGTTGGAACATCTCTGCATTCTGCTTAAGGAGGTATTATCCACTCTGGATGATTGTGAAAAGTTGGTCATCCCAGAGAAACTATGTAAAATGGACAAGTTCCTAGAGGTGCCGGAGCTCCCAGAAGCTTTTCCTATACCCAAGCAGGTGGCGGACATTGTTAATAAAGAATGGGAAAGGCCCGGTATTCCTTTCGTCCCTCCCCCCATATTTAAAAAATTGTTTCCTATGGTCGACCCCAGAAAGGACTTATGGCAGACAGTCCCCAAGGTCGAGGGAGCGGTTTCTACTTTAAACAAACGCACCACTATACCCATAGAAGATAGTTGTGCTTTCAAAGATCCTATGGATAAAAAATTAGAAGGTTTGCTTAAAAAGATGTTTGTTCAGCAGGGTTACCTTCTACAACCAATTTCATGCATTGTCCCTGTCACTACAGCCGCATGTTTCTGGTTTGATGAGCTGATAAAGGCGCTCGATAGTGATTCTCCCCCTTATGAGGAGATTATGGACAGAATCAATGCTCTAAAATTGGCTAATTCTTTCACCCTAGACGCCACTTTGCAATTGGCTAGGTTAGCGGCTAAGAATTCTGGGTTTGCTATTGTGGCGCGCAGAGCGCTTTGGTTGAAATCTTGGTCGGCTGATGCGTCTTCCAAGAACAAGCTACTAAACATTCCTTTCAAGGGGAAAACGCTGTTTGGCCCTGACTTGAAAGAGATTATCTCGGATATCACTGGGGGTAAGGGCCACGCCCTTCCTCAGGATCGGCCTTTCAAGGCGAAAAATAGACCTAATTTTCGTCCCTTTCGTAAAAACGGACCAGCCCAAAGTGCTACGTCCTCTAAGCAAGAGGGTAATACTTCTCAAGCCAAGCCAGCTTGGAGACCAATGCAAGGCTGGAACAAGGGAAAGCAGGCCAAGAAGCCTGCCACTGCTACCAAGACAGCATGAAATATTGGCCCCCGATCCGGGACCGGATCTGGTGGGGGGCAGACTCTCTCTCTTCGCTCAGGCTTGGGCAAGAGATGTTCTGGATCCTTGGGCGCTAGAAATAGTCTCCCAGGGTTATCTTCTGGAATTCAAGGGACTTCCCCCAAGGGGGAGGTTCCACAGGTCTCAGTTGTCTTCAGACCACATAAAAAGACAGGCGTTCTTACATTGTGTAGAAGACCTGTTAAAAATGGGAGTGATTCATCCTGTTCCACTAAGAGAACAAGGGATGGGGTTCTACTCCAATCTGTTCATAGTTCCCAAAAAAGAGGGAACGTTCAGACCAATCTTAGATCTCAAGATCTTAAACAAGTTTCTCAAGGTTCCATCGTTCAAGATGGAAACCATTCGAACTATTCTTCCTTCCATCCAGGAAGGTCAATTCATGACCACGGTGGATTTAAAGGATGCGTATCTACATATTCCTATCCACAAGGAACATCATCGGTTCCTAAGGTTCGCATTCCTGGACAAACATTACCAGTTCGTGGCGCTTCCTTTCGGATTAGCCACTGCTCCAAGGATTTTTACAAAGGTACTAGGGTCCCTTCTAGCGGTGCTAAGACCAAGGGGCATTGCAGTAGTACCTTACCTGGACGACATTCTGATTCAAGCGTCGTCCCTTCCTCAAGCAAAGGCTCACACGGACATCGTCCTGGCCTTTCTCAGATCTCACGGCTGGAAAGTGAACGTGGAAAAGAGTTCTCTATCCCCGTCAACAAGGGTTTCCTTCTTGGGAACAATTATAGACTCCTTAGAAATGAGGATCTTTCTAACAGAGGCCAGAAAGACAAAACTTCTAGACTCTTGTCGGATACTTCATTCCGTTCCTCTTCCTTCCATAGCTCAGTGCATGGAAGTGATCGGGTTGATGGTAGCGGCGATGGACATAGTTCCTTTTGCGCGCATTCATCTAAGACCATTACAACTGTGCATGCTCAGTCAGTGGAATGGGGACTATACAGACTTGTCTCCGAAGATTCAAGTAAATCAGAGGACCAGAGACTCACTCCGTTGGTGGCTGTCCCTGGACAATCTGTCTCAAGGGATGACGTTCCGCAGACCAGAGTGGGTCATTGTCACGACCGACGCCAGTCTGATGGGCTGGGGCGCGGTCTGGGGATCCCTGAAAGCTCAGGGTCTTTGGTCTCGGGAAGAATCTCTTCTACCGATAAATATTCTGGAACTGAGAGCGATATTCAATGCTCTCAAGGCCTGGCCTCGGCTAGCGAGGACCAAGTTCATACGGTTTCAATCAGACAACATGACAACTGTTGCGTACATCAACCATCAGGGGGGAACAAGGAGTTCCCTAGCGATGGAAGAAGTGACCAAAATCATTCTATGGGCGGAGTCTCACTCCTGCCACCTGTCTGCTATCCACATCCCAGGAGTGGAAAATTGGGAAGCGGATTTTCTGAGTCGTCAGACATTACATCCGGGGGAGTGGGAACTCCATCCGGAAATCTTTGCCCAAGTCACTCACCTGTGGGGCATTCCAGACATGGATCTGATGGCCTCTCGTCAGAACTTCAAAGTTCCTTGCTACGGGGCCAGATCCAGGGATCCCAAGGCGGCTCTAGTGGATGCACTAGTAGCACCTTGGACCTTCAAACTAGCTTATGTGTTCCCGCCATTTCCTCTCATCCCCAGGCTGGTAGCCAGGATCAATCAGGAGAGGGCGTCGGTGATCTTGATAGCTCCTGCGTGGCCACGCAGGACTTGGTATGCAGATCTGGTGAATATGTCATCGGCTCCACCTTGGAAGCTACCTTTGAGACGAGACCTTCTTGTTCAGGGTCCGTTCGAACATCCGAATCTGGTTTCACTCCAGCTGACTGCTTGGAGATTGAACGCTTGACTTTATCGAAGCGAGGATTCTCAGATTCTGTTATCGATACTCTTGTTCAGGCCAGAAAGCCTGTAACTAGAAAGATTTACCACAAAATTTGGAAAAAATATATCTGTTGGTGCGAATCTAAAGGATTCCCTTGGGACAAGGTTAAGATTCCTAGGATTCTATCCTTCCTTCAAGAAGGATTGGAAAAAGGATTATCTGCAAGTTCCCTGAAGGGACAGATTTCTGCCTTGTCGGTATTACTTCACAAAAAGCTGGCAGCTGTGCCAGATGTTCAAGCCTTTGTTCGGGCTCTGGTTAGAATCAAGCCTGTTTACAAACCTTTGACTCCTCCTTGGAGTCTCAATTTAGTTCTTTCAGTTCTTCAGGGGGTTCCGTTTGAACCCTTACATTCCGTTGATATTAAGTTATTATCTTGGAAAGTGTTGTTTTTAGTTGCGATTTCTTCTGCTAGAAGAGTCTCAGAATTATCTGCTCTGCAGTGTTCTCCTCCTTATCTGGTGTTCCATGCAGATAAGGTGGTTTTACGTACTAAACCTGGTTTTCTTCCAAAAGTTGTTTCTAACAAAAACATTAACCAGGAGATTATCGTACCTTCTCTGTCTCCAAAACCAGTTTCAAAGAAGGAACGTTTGTTGCACAATTTGGATGTTGTTCGCGCTCTAAAATTCTATTTAGATGCTACAAAGGATTTTAGACAAACATCTTCCTTGTTTGTTGTTTATTCAGGTAAAAGGAGAGGTCAAAAAGCAACTTCTACCTCTCTCTCTTTTTGGATTAAAAGCATCATCAGATTGGCTTACGAGACTGCCGGACGGCAGCCTCCCGAAAGAATCACAGCTCATTCCACTAGGGCTGTGGCTTCCACATGGGCCTTCAAGAACGAGGCTTCTGTTGATCAGATATGTAGGGCAGCGACTTGGTCTTCACTGCACACTTTTACCAAATTTTACAAGTTTGATACTTTTGCTTCTTCTGAGGCTATTTTTGGGAGAAAGGTTTTGCAAGCCGTGGTGCCTTCCATTTAGGTGACCTGATTTGCTCCCTCCCTTCATCCGTGTCCTAAAGCTTTGGTATTGGTTCCCACAAGTAAGGATGACGCCGTGGACCGGACACACCTATGTTGGAGAAAAACAGAATTTATGTTTACCTGATAAATTTCTTTCTCCAACGGTGTGTCCGGTCCACGGCCCGCCCTGGTTTTTTAATCAGGTCTGATAATTTATTTTCTTTAACTACAGTCACCACGGTACCATATGGTTTCTCCTATGCAAATATTCCTCCTTAACGTCGGTCGAATGACTGGGGTAGGCGGAGCCTAGGAGGGATCATGTGACCAGCTTTGCTGGGCTCTTTGCCATTTCCTGTTGGGGAAGAGAATATCCCACAAGTAAGGATGACGCCGTGGACCGGACACACCGTTGGAGAAAGAAATTTATCAGGTAAACATAAATTCTGTTTTTACATATAAAAAAGGAAAGAGTCTTAAAAATATATTGGCACCAAGTAAACTTAAATCTGTAAAAAACAAAAACTCAGATAAGGCAGAATCAAAATCAGCAGTAGGAAATTGGCTGAAAGAATGGAAGGGAACTATGAGATGTAATAAACCGAGATGTAATATGTGCAAACATATAAATAAAGCACCAACATTTTCTAACAGTGAATTGACCAACACATATAACATAACGTTTAGAAGTAACTGCGATTCCACGTATGTGGTATATTTGTTAGAATGTGGGTGCGGCCTATTATATGTAGGCAGCACGAAACGTAAAATAAGAAGAAGAACTAATGAACACATTTATAATATAAAAGAAAAACTGCTCAAACATAGTGTACCCAGGCATTTTTTAGAGTGCCATGGTAGCAACCCAAGTTCACTAAAAATACAAGTTATAGACTGGGTACCCCCTTCCAACCCAAATAGGCTACTAGAATTAAGGAGACTTGAAACTAAATGGATCTATAAACTTAAAACACTTCAACCACTTGGTATGCATATAGATATCGATGTAGCAGCTTTTATCTAAATCGTATTTTTAGGAGTTAAAATAATTTAAAATAGTTACAACTAATCCGTTTTAACAATTACATATCAAATCTACTTTTAGACATTTTTACAGTATTTATTAATTCACTTCAAATCAAATATATGTTTTTAGAAGTTTAGAGGATATATATCTTTCCTTAAGATTTTAATATAATATACAATCAATTTTTAAACTATATATATCTTTTATTACAAAGTTAATATATTTCTTCAACGTACCAATTCATGGATCTTGTTGTTACCAGTACTCTAATCTATCTTTATAACAAGCATTTATCAATAATAAATAATAATAATGATAAACACGAAAAACAACAATAACATAATGAAAAACATTTGTTCTTAGTATAATATCCCACATAAATCTGAGTATTCCCTACTTGAATATCAGTATGTCCCTTACAAACAATTGAATATTCAACAAGATATGCAAGGGCAACACGCTCAATTATTTAGAGCATTCAAATTTTAATAGGTTTAACGATGCCCCGTTAACATATAACATCTAACATTTAACATATAAAGTTTGCATACTGTGAATGAACCGCTGTTCTCACAAATACCGGTAATTTTTAATGTAGAACGTTGAAAGGTTTTTATAAATTGTAAACATTATTAATTGTCATCAACTGTTAAAGTTTAGAAATGTAACTAATGCTGTATTTATACTTTTACTTTTGTTGTAACTTTATTAATTTTATATGTAAGGTAAATACGATGAATTTGCCTCTCACTATTACTATCCAGCCACATACGGGTATCAGCACCTGTCTGAACCTTTACTATGAGCAATATCACAGGAGCTGCTGTTCACACCTCTGAGCTCCGATTGGACAAACTTAGCTTAACGCTTGGAGCAATACGATAGGAGCTCCTGTGCACACCCCTGAGCTCTGATTGGACGAATTGAGTTCAAATAGAAAGAGCGCTTTTCTCAACACATCTGTCATTAAACCCCTCTTGAAGAAGCCCGGCCGCTGACCGGGGGAAACGCGTCAGGGTATTGGACTGACAATTCAGGTTGGAATACGTTAAAGGGTCCTGGTATCCTGCACTCACAACAGCCACAGGTTTTGCTGACACGGTATCCGGATTCACCTGTCAGTCACTCCCAGTGTAGCACCGCTCGATTACAACAAGCCGGCTGTGAGAAGCAATAAGAACTTTTACCACCCACAATCCTCCTAATTGCAGCAAATTCATTTTTATCTTGTAAGTGCATATATTTATGTATTATATTGTGTTATTAAACGCTTTCACTTGAGTCCTGCCTTTTGCGCCATTTCTTCTCTCTCCACATATACCTGTTCCTGCATATCAAGCCCTGGTTGAGAAATACCAGGCTGGATTAAAGGCAGCAAGGTTTGGGCACAGTGACTTCCCTGGAATTGAAGGGATTACAGAAACCAACTACTTGGAAATATTCTTTGAAAATACTGACAAACACTCCTAAACACAGGAAGTTTTTTTTGGATTCACTTACTTCCACTAAAGGTATTGTCCTTTCTTATTATCTGATCAACTTGCAATATTGCAATCATCATTTTTTTAACAAGAAGGACATAATTGTAAATACACATTCAAGTTCAACATTTTTCTGGGTATAGCGCATTTTATTACTATTGTTGTCTAAAGATTTTAGGAAGACTTCCAGTCTATTTGTTATCTTTTCTGGTTCCAGGAAAGGTCAGAAGGCTTCCGCCATTTCTTTGGCGTCTTGGTTAAAGTCTTTGATTCATTATGCTTATGTAGAGTCGGGTAAGTCCCCGCCTCAAAGGATTACGGCTCATTCTACTAGGTCAGTTTCTACTTCCTGGGCGTTTAGGAATGAAGCTTCGGTTGATCAGATTTGCAAAGCAGCAACTTGGTCTTCTTTGCATACTTTTACTAAATTCTACCATTTTGATGTGTTTTCTTCTTCTGAAGCAGTTTTTGGTAGAAAAGTACTTCAGGCAGCTGTTTCTGTTTGATTCGTCTGCTTATAATTTCAGTTTTTTTCATTATAAAGATTAAAACTTTTTGATTTGGGTTGTGGATTATTTTTCAGCGGAATTGTCTGTCTTTATTTTATCCCTCCCTCTCTAGTGACTCTTGCGTGGAAGTTCCACATCTTGGGTATCTGCTATCCCATACGTCACTAGCTCATGGACTCTTGCTAATTACATGAAAGAAACATAATTTATGTAAGAACTTACTTGATAAATTCATTTCTTTCATATTAGCAAGAGTCCATGAGGCCCACCCTTTTTGTGGTGGTTATGATTTTTTGTATAAAGCACAATTATTCCAATTCCTTATTTTTTGATGCTTTCGCTCCTTTCTTATCACCCCACTTCTTGGCTATTCGTTAAACTGAATTGTGGGTGTGGTGAGGGGTGTATTTATAGGCATTTTGAGGTTTGGGAAACTTTGCCCCTCCTGGTAGTAATGTATATCCCATACGTCACTAGCTCATGGACTCTTGCTAATATGAAAGAAATGAATTTATCAGGTAAGTTCTTACATAAATTATGTTTTTTTTATCTGTGATTCAGGCAATTTAAAAAAAAGTTTCCAATTTACTTCTATTATCAAGTTTGCTTTGTTCCCATGGTATTCTTTGCTGAAGAGATACCTAGGTAGGTGCCTCAAACACTACAAGTCAGGAAATAGTCCTGTAATCTAGTTTTCTTGCAAATGCTGCCTTATAGTGCTCCAGACACATGCACTCTCCTGTGTTTATGTCCCTGCTTTTCAACAAAAGATACAAAGAGAATGAAGAAAATGTGTTCATAGAAGTAAATAAGAAAGTTGTTTAAAACTGAAAAAAAAATGGGTTTCATGTCCTTTTAAAGAACAAAATCCTACGTAACGCTAAAAGCAAAATCTCTCTTCGTACTCACCTGGATGCTTATTTATACTCTCCCCACAGTCGCCCTTCACTGTTTTTTATAATTTGGTGTAGCTTTTAGGTTTTAGTTATTCGTGAGATAACAATATTATCTGACATATATTGTGTTCTATTTATCAGATCTGAGTGAAAGACAAAAGGAGCTGGCAAAACCCAAATTAGTAAACGAACACTATAGGGAGAACAGGTGAGTTTTCCACCAATAACATTTAAGAAGATGTTTAGGGATGTTGGTGCATGAATGCTACAAGAACCTGTAGGGCAGGTTTGTCCAATCTAACGCTGGGTACCAGTAAATTATATATGGCCTGTTGAATCACCATATTGAATACTCAAAATAATATTATAAACCTCTTCACACTTAAATTATATACCAGCACACATCAAAAAAGAATTGCACTCTGAAAGCAATTCAAGTAGAACACAAAAGATACAAAAAATGGATGTGGCGCTAGAAAGCTGGGTATATTAGGGGGAGTAGTCGACAACGAAAATAAAATTACTTAATATATGTACATAACCCTATATAAAATAGAATAAGCTGATAAAAAAATCTATAAACTGATATGATAATTTATTTGAAATAGAAATCAATGGTAGTAAAAAATGGTACTTTACTGTCAAAAATAAATTAGATATATTTAATCAATAGACACAATGAATATATATACATACATAAAAGACAATTCAATAAACCACCGGTGGTTGAAATAAAAAAAAAAAACACTCAAAGACAGAAAAATAAGTCTAAAAGTTAATATAGCGGATACAAAATGTATAAAATGTGTATAAAAAGCAAAGTGAACAATGACTCAAAAGGTCTTGTCACAGTAATTGTGTCAATCACTTCAGGAGGGAATGGATAAAAAGGCCAGGAAAATGTCCGTGGTAAAAGGCAGTTTGCTATTCAGTTGAGTTCAAAACCAAATATATCAGGTTGATGACAGTTTATATATTGTTATTAAAGTTCCAATTCGATTCACACTTCTTTACCTTAAACTTGCAGACCATACATCCCGAGGGACTTTCTTTCAAAGTCCCGACCGGGAACGAGAATCACCTGGTTAGGCGTCCGGGTCTTGCTCGTAGCGGTCTTTTCCTCCTTGATCGGTAAGAGACCTTTGGCATGTGACGTAATAGAAACCGTCACGTGGTCATGATCACCCAATCAGCTGAGGGGTTTCCCAATGCGGGAAATTCGAAAACACAGAGCGCTCTGGTATACCAACGGGTGTCTTTAGTTTAGCAGAAATCCAAGTTTATAGAAACATCTACGCGTTTCAGCCCTTCAAAGGCTTTTATCAAGATGTTTGATCCGGGTCCTTAACTGCCTATTTATAGCCTTATCCATTTCCTGTTAACCTGGCATAATCAATTAGTTAATCAAAACATCGCTAATGGCTTAAAAAGTATCGATAAGGGCTTAAAAAAAGGTTCATTTAAAAATATTTAAAAATATATATATATATTATGATAACATCATAAATTGACGTAAAATAGTAAATATTTAATAAGCAATCTAAAAAACTTTAATAATTCATACAATAAAAAGACAGTAAAGAATTGCGTTAAAGTGTATATAATACTAGGATAATTTTTGGATATTTAACTAGCAGATTACCTTATTTATAAGGACAAGTGTCTCATTTGATAATGGACATTAAATATATTTCTTATAATATTGATCAATTCATTTCAAGTTTGAGAGCACCAAAAAAATGCAATTAATGTATTCTAAAATTAATGTGAAAACATATATTAAAGGTACATTAAAAACCAAGATAATTTAAGCTCCCTAAAAGTGACCAAGTACAATGAATTCATATATATATCAATATTAAAAAAAGACAATATCTTATTCTAAAAAGAAATAAATGTTCATGCAAGTGCAAATTTAATACTCATTCTATAACTAACTTTTAATGTAAAAATGGGTTTAGCTCTAGTTCCACATTTAACCCTTCAGGTACTAGTGAGCCACAATTATAAATTAATTCTGCCTCATTAATTTAATCAGCCAATCGGATTGAAGTTCAATCTGATTGGCTGATTGGATCAGCCAGTAGAATTGACCTTGCATTCTATTGGCTGATCCAATCAGCCAATTGGATTGAACTTCAATACGATTGGCTGATTAAATCAGCCAATTGGATTTTTCCTACCTTAATTCCGATTGGCTGATAGAATCCTATCAGCCAATCAGAATTCGAGGGACACCATCTTGGATGACGTCATTTAAAGGAACCGTCATTCGTCGTTAGTCCGTCATGATGGAAGGATGCTCCGTGCCAGATGTCTTCAAGATGGAGCTGCTCCTCGTCGGATGGAAGAAGATAGAAGATGCCGCTTGGATAAAGCCTTCTGCCGGTCCGGTTGTCCTCTTCTGCCCGGATAAGATGAAGACTTCTGCCGGTCTGGATGTCCTCTTCTGCCCCAACGGATGAAGACTTCTGCCTGGATCGGATGACCACTTGTGCCCGGCTGGGTGAAGACGGCTCAAGGTAGGGTGATCTTCAATGGGGTAGTGTTAGGTTTTATTAAGGCGGGATTGGGTGGGTTTTAGAGTAGGGTTGTGTGGGTGGTGGGTTGTAAAGTTGGGGGGGTATTGTCTTTTTTTTTTAAAGGTAAAAGAGGTGATTACTTTGGGGCAATGCCCTGCAAAAAGCCCTTTTAAGGGCTATTTGTAATTTAGTATAGGGTAGGGCATTTTATTATTTTGGGGGGCTTTTTTATTTTATTAGGGGGCTTAGATTAAGTGTAATTAGTTTAAACTTCATGTAATTTTTTTTATTTTCTGTAATTTAGTGTTTGGTTTTTTTTGTACTATAGTTTATTTAATTTAATTGTATTTCATTTTAGCTAATTGTAATTAATTAATTTAATTTATTTATTGATAGTGTAGTGTTAGGTGTATTTGTAACTTAGGTTAGGATTTATTTTACAGGTAATTTTATAATTATTTTAACTAGGTAGCTATTAAATAGTTATTAACTATTTAATAACTAGTGTACCTAGTTAAAATAAATACAAAGTTGCCTGTAAAATAAAAATAAATCCTAAAATAGCTACAATGTAATTATTAATTATATTGTAGCTATCTTAGGGTTTATTTTATAGGTAAGTATTTAGTTTTAAATAGGAATACTTTAATTAATAATAGTAATATTATTTAGATTGATTTAAATAATAATTAAGTTAGGGTGGTGTTAGGGTTAGACTTAGGTTTAGGGGTTAATAACTTTATTATAGTGGTGGCGACGTTGGCGGCGGCAGATTAGGGCTTAATAGATTTAATAGGCTATGTGGGCTACGGCGGTTAGGGGTTAATACTAGGATAGGTTTATTGCAGTGTGGGCTATGGCGGTTTAGGGGTTAATACACTTTATTAGTTATTGCGGTGGGGGATTGCGGTTGACAGGTAGATAGACATTGTGCATGTGTTAGGTGTTAGGGTTTTTTTGCAGGCATTTTAGGAAGTTACGGTGCTCCCATACTCAGCGCAAGGCCTGCTACGGCTGCTTTATATGGCGGGGTGGAAATGGAGTAAGATTTCTCCATTTTCGCCATGTACGGCCTTGCGCTGGATATTGGATACCGACTTATGACGCGGTCCCATGTTAGCCTATGGGAGTAAAAATTGCGAGCGACGGATGCAGCGCTGTATATAGGATCCCGAAAACACGCAGAAACCGGCATCGCCGGCTTTTGCGGGCGACGCTGCATATCGGATCAGGCCCCAGTATGTCTGTCCCGGGACAGCTAAGGGAGTGAGCTTACGTGCACACTCATCTTATTTCCCTATTCAGTTTAAGGAAGTTTACTATGAAATCTCATGAGAGTAAAGTGAAATCTAATGAGATCACAGTAAAAGAGTTCATGACCTCAGCACTGCTGATGCTGATTGGCTGCTGTTCATTTCTTCATTTTTTTTATTTATTTTTTTACCTGCAGCTGAGCAACAGCTGAAGTATATCTTTTTACACAGAACTTACTCTGGTGAGCTGAGGAGATTGTGAGGTAGAATATCTTCCTATTTTACATAGAGATGCTCAGGTGATATTTTCCTGTCAGCTTTTTACAGTTATACTGCATCAGTTTCAAGTGATTTAGCATATGAGTATTATATTAAAAGTTACCTTGTTTGGTTGTTAGAACCAATAGTGCAGGAGATAAAGTGCAGCCCAGAAACAAGATAAAGCTGCCTTTTTCAGAGTTGCAGGAAAGCTGGAACCAGTAGTCAGGAATATTTAGCAGAACAGGGGGGTAGTCAGAATACACACCAGGATCAGGAACCAAAATGAACAATGGGAACCAGATGATGAAGCAGAGAGAATAGGCAAACAGATAATCAAAGAAACAGTTCCAAGAATTAGCAACCAGGTAATTCGTCCATGATAGGCAACTAAGTAGAGTTATTGGCAAGTAACAAAGGCCAAGGTCAAACCAAGATAGACAAAACAGGATCAGAAACACTAGAGACTTTATTATTGAATACCCAAGCATAGAAAGATGCATTAATATGCCTTTTAAAACTTCCTGTGCAACATTTGGTGCTAATTGTACCATAAGACTTCTTTTGATGTTTACATACCAAATATCTTTAGCGCACCTCCCACAGTCAGATCCATAATTAATGCTAACTTGGTCATCCACAGCACAAACTTTACCCACTGGCCTCCACAGTAGCACTAGCCTCAGACCTCTCTTCGGATACCAGAACACCACTAATGCACCTACAGCATTAACTGTGTAAACCCCAGACCTCTTCCTATAGCAACTCCTAGGATGCGGAGGTGGACCAACATAGCCCCCTCTTAAAGTTTAACATCAGGGTATTTGTCAGGTGAGAAGCATGGATTTTAGTCACAGGAACATTCTTCCAGGGCATACTGCTTTCACTTAATTAAATGCAACCCCTATATAAGTCCAAAATGTTCTCAACTTCAAATTCTTCTAAACCTTCTGCAGAAACAACCGTAGGAGGAGGAGAATGATGTTGTGGAAATGTATTGGAAACAGATCAATTGAGAATTATGGAAAACTGGATGGGGTAGATTTATTAATGGTTAAGCGGACAAGATTCGCTACAGCGAATCATGTCCGCTCGACCTCGCTAAATGCCGACAGCATACGCTGTTGGCATTTATCATTGTACAAGCATTTCTAGTGAAATGCTTGTGCAATGCTGCCCCCTGCTCACTAGCGGCCAATTGGTCGCTAGCAGGGGCCGTCAATCATCCCGACCGTATCGGGATGATTTCAGTCCGCCACCTGAAAGGTGGCAGGGAAGTTAAGGAGCAACGGTCTTATGAAGAACAAGACCAGCAGGAGCTGAAGTAGAATATTTTATCCAGCACAGGTATCACACAACAAAACAAACTGACGGACTTCTTTAGCCAAATAAGGCCATCAGAAAGTCTTAAAAGTTACTTCAGCAGTCTTCTTAATACCTCCATGGCCAGATGAGAGAGAGAATCATGATGAGATTACAAAACATCCAGATGAATCTCAAGAGGAAGAAAAATCTTATCCTTGTAGAATAACAAACCATCCTAAGCAGTCAATGGCACAGAATAAGCACTGCAAGACTTAATTGTATCAATTAAAGATTGATGGGTAGCAAGAAAATGTCCTTTTTTTTTGCAAAATAATATCAGGCTGTACAGAAGGGAATAACACATTATCTGGAATCCTGGAAAATAATCTGCCCTCTTATTTTTTTACCTGAATGATATGTGATGGCAAATTAAAACCATGTAAAAAAGAAAACCCAGTGAACCTGCCTGTGATGAAGTCTCTTAATAGAATGAAGATATTCCATATTGAGATGATCAGTGAAGATTGTAATAGGATAAACAGTGCCTTCTAGCAAATGCCTCCACTCCTCCAAAGCACATTTAATGACAAGCAACTCTTGATTCCCAACATCATAAGCCTCCTCTGATAAAAACAGACATCTTGAATAGAAGGCTATCGGATATATCAAATATTTTGGTGCAAGACAACGAGATAAAATGGCTCCGATAACAAGGTTAGAAGCATCCCCCTCCAGAAAGCAGAAGTAAATGAAACCTGAAGCTTGTCAAAAGCCACTTGAGCTTCAGGTGTCCAAGGAAACTTGAATTGACTTAAGAAAAGGAGATTGAGAGGGGCACAGATCTCTTGCAAAAATCTCTAATAATGTATCTCTATAAAAACTGGCAAAACCAACAAAGCTCTGTACCACTTTCTTGTTGGTAGGAACTGACCATTCTAATATTGCAGACACTTTCTTGGGATATTTTATAATATGATTAGGAGATGAACTATAGCACAAGAACTCTACAGAAAAAAAGAAAATTTACATTTTCCTAACATTATACAAAGATGATTTATTTATAAAATAGAAGGAAATAGGAAAGTCATATAACATTTATGGTCTATCTGAATCATAAAAGACACATTTTGGGTTTGATGTCTCTTTATATTTACTGTGTGTGATATATTTCTGCTTTCTGTTATAATATTCCTGAAATGATATCCTACTCAGGCTCAGCTCTGTTCCTACACCCCAGAATTATTGTCCAAAGTCCATTTGGTTACTGGGCCAATCCCATGTACAATATTCCCTCACTGGACAAGTCTGTTGGCTGCTGTACTAAAACTCTCACTGTATCACTACATTACTCTATCATTACATTTTGTATGATTTCTTGCAGTCCTCTCTTCCATTCATGTACTCATACCTATAAGAGCTGTTTTACTACACCACCACCTAGCTCTGCTGTAATATTTACCAACCTGTAGAGGTCTTCACCTCTATGCTATGACATCATCTCCACTATTTGGGCCCCCTTTTTTCAAGCATTTTCTGCTTTGGAGGCCCATCGCCTGAAAAAAAAAGTTAAGACGCAAAGGTCGTAAGGTGGCAAATTGAAATCATCCCAATTGTGTTGATTGAAACCAGATCCTACTAGCAGCCAATTAACTGCCAGCAAGCAGGGGACAACCCTTAAGAAATGGAGCCCATAGTCTCTTACCTACATACACAACTATGGGCATCCAGAGAATTTTTTTTTCAAGAGGGGGAGACAACAACAAAATGACCCCCCTCCCAAAATTGTATGAGTGACAGCATCTGCAGCAGGAGAAGATATCTGGAGCTGCACACCATCTTAAAAATGGTAGCTCATTCGCATCAAAATATTGAAATAACCAGCAAAATTCCAGGAGGGGATTTTCCCCCTCTGCATCCCCCTCCAGATGCTTATTTATACGACAATGATCATATACTTGCATAATATCCTACATTCCTATATTCCCTCAAATCTGATCAGATCTATATGTCCTCTAACTGTGGTTCAACATTTTCACACCAGGGGGCACACTGGATTGAGAAAGTTTTTTTTATTATTATTAATCAATTAATTCTTTTATTTATTTCTATTTTTTACTTTAGTACATTTAAAAAGACAATCTAAAATGTGTTAATTTTTTTATTTTGTTTTGTGAAAAATGTAGTTCTTGTGGTCAAAAAACAAACAAATAAGCATTTTTTTCTATGCTTGCTGGTTTATCATCCAATGAGCTTCTACACTCCAGACCAGTTTTGCACAAGTAAATTTCACTTGTTTCATACAAAATCAATGTTCAAAAAGTGCTATTTTATACATTGGCTAGTTTTTTAGATTAATTTCCTTTTAAAAACTAAGCAATTCTTAAATAAAAAGATTAATTATCTACATACATGCCATAGTTTGTGTTTTAAAACTGTCATTCTCTGTATACCTGTTTGATAATCTGGTATACATGATCTACCACAGTTTTGTGTCTCTTGTATTTCTATTAGTAAATATTTGCTGCAAGAAGAGCAATATTTCTGTTATAATATGAAAGAACTGAAAAATTCCTTGCTTCTTCAGACATACAATATCATAACTCCGAACCTTGCGACATTGTCACAGGCTGAAAAGTCTACCCACTGTCCCTTCCTCCAATTTACACTGGAATCATTACCGCGATCCAGGGGCGTATTATGGTCTAGGCCAACAAGGCCGGTGCCTAGGGCAGCAGATTTGGGAGGGGCAGCACATCTGCCCTATCCTCTCTCTAAAAGCCAGCACACAATACAGTGAGCGATAAAGTGCAGGCTTTTAAAGAGAAGACAAGGCACATGTGCTGATTAAGGTTGCTCTTTACAGGCAATGCTCCTTTAAACCGTTTCTTCATTTAGAGCCCCTGACATTTCTGCAGTGGAAGTGTTCTTGGTGAGAAACTTGCCCAGGGATATGCTTACAAGGTGAGGCTGGAGGAGAAGACCTTGTGTCGATATGCTTCTTCCCCTTGTCAGCTGTGTTGGGTCTGCGAGCACAGTGCTTATTGCAGGTCTTAGTAACTAACAGACTGGATGCGTCTGTGCACTGCTTAGATCAGCTTATGATGTCTAATCATAAACTCTCAGTGCTAATGTATGTTAGCTACTAATAGCTAGCTGTCTCTGCATTCATGTGATGTCTAATCATAAACTCTCAGTGCTAATGTATGTTAGCTACTAATAGCTAGCTGTCTCTGCATTCATGTGATGTCTAATCATAAACTCTCAGTGCTAATGTATGTTAGCTACTAATAGCTAGCTGTCTCTGCATTCATATGATGTCTAATCATAAACTCTCAGTGCTAATTTATGTTAGCTACTAATAGCTAGCTGTCTCTGCATTCATATGATGTATAATCATAAACTCTCAGCGCTAATGTATGTTAGCTACTAATAGCTAGCTTTCTCTGCATTCATGTATGTTGTTGCATGTAAAGGGCGGTGATTTTTTCAAAGTGTATTCTTCTTTCCCTCCCTTCCTCTCTCCCTTATTTCTCTTTCTCCCTCCCATCCTCCCTTAACTCACTCCCTTCCTCAACTCCCTCCCTTCTTTCCCTCCCTACCTTCTTTCTCTCAACTCCCTCCCTTGCTCCCTTCTTTCAATCCTTTCTTTCCCTCCCCACTTTTCTCTTCTCTCTCTCTCCCTCCCTTTCTTCTTTCCCTTTTCTATCCTCCCCTTCTTTTCTCTCCCTTCTCTCAGGGAGAAAATGGTACGAGACAGGGGTGGAACTACCGGAGGTGCAAAGGTTCGAAACTGCAACCGCCCCCCGTGGGTGGGGGGCAGCTTCAGAAAAAAAAATCAACTTTTTTTTAAAAATTTAAATAAAAAACGTTGACCTGCCACTGTCTGCACTGATATCATGTGAGTGTGACATGATGCTTCACTAGTGTCTCTGACTACAGGGGTTAGTGTTTCTGTTTTACCCATCGGTGTTTATGTGTGTGTATGTATGTATGTGACTGTGTGTGTATTTATATTTATGCATGTATGTGTGTGTGTTTATGTTTGCGGAACCAGCAGATTACAGACCTTGTTACTACCACATGGGGGGGACAGGGGGTAAACAGTGTCACTATACAGTACCACTATATACAGTATGTGGGGGCTGGACCATGTCACAGACTACTGTGGTCACTATATAAAGTACTGGGGCTGGTAGGGTCAGACCAGCCATCTCACCGGCAGATTACACAATGTATCACTAACTAACTAAAAACAGTACTTGTGGGTTAAACAGTGCCACTATATACAGTAATAGGGGGTCAGACCATCTCATAGATTTTGGGCAAAGGGTACCCCCTTTTGCAGACATGTAATCTGATTCACAATTTTTTTTCTGTGTTAAATGTTAAAAAAAATAAGCTATGTATCAAATTCACATTTTTTGGGGGGGGAGTGGCCCTTTTTAGATTCTTGCACCTGGGCCCTGTGGTTTCTAGTTACGCCTCTGGTATGAGAGGCATGCAATTCAAACCATCTGTATGGAAGTGTTTTGCAAGCCCATTTTCTTTTGAATTGTTATGAGAAAAAAAAAACATTTTAAGGGGGGGGCAGCAGAATTTTGAGTGCCTAGGGCAGCACAATACCTATATACGCCACTGCCGCGATCTTAGAGCTGTGGTTAACTGTTTTCCGAAAATAAAAAGTGTCACAAAAACAGAATTTATGCTTACCTGATAAATTACTTTCTCCAACGGTGTGTCCGGTCCACGGTGTCATCCATTACTTGTGGGATATTCTCCTCCCCCACAGGGAAAGGCAAGGAGAGCACACAGCAAGAGCTGTCCATATAGTCCCTCCCCAGGCTCCGCCCCCCCCAGTCATTCGACCGACGGTTAGGAGAAAAAAAGGAGAAACTATAGTGTGCCGTGGTGACTGTAGTGTATAGAGAAAGAAATTCTTCAAACCTGATTAAAAAACCAGGGCGGGCCGTGGACCGGACACACCGTTGGAGAAAGTAATTTATCAGGTAAGCATAAATTCTGTTTTCTCCAACATTGGTGTGTCCGGTCCACGGTGTCATCCATTACTTGTGGGAACTAATACCAAAGCTTTAGGACACGGATGAAGGGAGGGAGCAAATCAGGTTACCTAAACAGAAGGCACCACGGCTTGCAAAACCTTTCTCCCAAAAATAGCCTCCGAAGAAGCAAAAGTATCAAATTTGTAGAATTTGGACAAAGTGTGCAGAGAAGACCAGGTCGCTGCCTTACATATCTGATCAACAGAAGCCTCGTTCTTGAAGGCCCATGTGGAAGCCACAGCCCTAGTAGAGTGAGCTGTGATTCGTTCAGGAGGCTGCCGTCCGGCAGTCTCGTAAGCCAATCGTATGATGCTTTTCAGCCAAAAGGAAAGAGAGGTAGCAGTAGCTTTTTTTGACCTCTCCTCTTGCCAGAATAAACTACAAACAGAGAAGACGTTTGTCTGAAATCCTTTGTTGCTTCTAAATAGAACCTTAAAGCACGGACTACATCTAAATTGTGTAACAAGCGTTCCTTCTTTGAAAACTGGATTCGGACACAAAGAAGGCACAACTATTTCCTGGTTAATATTCTTGTTGGAAACAATCTTTGGAAGGAAACCAGGTTTAGTACGCAAAACAACCTTATCTGAATGGAACACCAGATAGGGCGGATTACACTGCAGAGCAGATAATTCAGAAACTCTTCTAGCAGAAGAATAGCAACCAAAAACAGAACTTTCCAAGATAACAACTTGATATCTATGGAATGTAAGGGTTCAAACGGAACCCCTTGAAGAACTGAAAGAACCAAATTTAGACTCCAGGGAGGAGTCAAGGGTCTGTAAACAGGCTTGATCCTGACCAAAGCCTGAACAAAAGCTTGAACATCTGGCACAGCTGCCAGTCGTTTGTGTAACAAGACAGATAAAGCAGAAATCTGTCCTTTTAGAGAACTCGCTGATAATCCCTTATCCAAACCTTCTTGGAGAAAGGAAAGGATCCTAGGAATTTTAATCTTACTCCATGAGAATCCCTTGGATTCACACCAACAGATATATCTTTTCCATATTTTATGGTAATCTTTCTAGTCACAGGTTTTCTGGCTTGTACCAGAGTATCTATCACAGAATCCGAAAACCCACGCTTAGACAAAATCAAGCGTTCAATTTCCAAGCAGTCAGCTGGAGAGAAACTAGATTTGGATGTTCGAATGGACCTTGTACTAGAAGATCCTGTCTCAAAGGTAGCTTCCATGGTGGAGCCAATGACATATTCACCAGGTCTGCATACCAAGTCCTGCGTGGCCACGCAGGAGCTATCAAAATCACCGAGGCCTTCTCCTGTTTGATCCTGGCTACCAGCCTGGGAATGAGAAGGAAAGGTGGAAACGCATAAGCTAGGTTGAAAGTCCAAGGCGCCACTAATGCATCCACTAGAGTCGCCTTGGGATCCCTGGATCTGGACCCGTAGCAAGGAACCTTGAAGTTCTGACGAGACGCCATCAGATCCATGTCTGGAATGCCCCATAATTGGGTCAACTGGGCAAACACCTCCGGGTGGAGTTCCCACTCCCCCGGATGAAAGGTCTGACGACTCAGATAATCTGCCTCCCAGTTTTCCACTCCTGGGATGTGGATCGCAGACAGGTGGTAGGAGTGATCCTCCGCCCATTTGATGATCTTGGTCACCTCTCTCATCGCCAGGGAACTCCTTGTTCCCCCCTGATGGTTGAAGTAAGCAACAGTCGTCATGTTGTCTGATTGGAATCTTATGAATCTGGCCTTTGCTAGTTGAGGCCAAGCCCGAAGAGCATTGAATATCGCTCTCAGTTCCAGGATGTTTATCGGGAGAAGAGACTCTTCCCGAGACCATAGACCCTGAGCTTTCAGGGAATCCCAGACCGCGCCCCAGCCTAATAGACTGGCGTCGGTCGTGACAATGACCCACTCTGGTCTGCGGAAGCTCATTCCCTGGGACAGGTGATCCTGAGTCAGCCACCAACGGAGTGAGTCTCTGGTCTTCTGATCTACTTGAATCACTGGAGACAAGTCTGTATAATCCCCATTCCACTGTTTGAGCATGCACAGTTGTAATGGTCTTAGATGAATTCACGCAAAAGGAACTATGTCCATTGCTGCAACCATCAACCCTACTACTTCCATGCACTGAGCTATGGAAGGCCGTAGAACAGAGTGAAGAACTTGACAAGCGTTTAGAAGCTTTGACTCTCTGACATCTGTCAGGAAAATCTTCATTTCTAAAGAATCTATTATTGTTCCCAAGAAAGGGACTCTTGTTGACGGAGACGGGGAACTTTTTTCTATGTTCACCTACCACCCGTGAGATCTGAGAAAGGCTAGAACAATGTCTGTGTGAGCCTTTGTCTTTGAAAGAGACGACGCTTGAATTAGGATGTCGTCCAAGTAAGGTGCCACTGCAATGCCCCTGGGTCTTAGAACCGCTAGAAGGGACCCAAGCACCTTTGTGAAAATCCTTGGAGCAGTGGCTAGTCCGAATGGGAGAGCCACAATAGGTAATGTTTGTCCAGAAAGGCGAACCTTAGGAACTGATGATGATCTTTGTGGATAGGAATATGCAGATACGCATCCTTTAGATCCACGGTAGTCATAAATTCACCCTCCTGGATTGTAGGTAAAATCGTTCGAATAGTTTCCATTTTGAACGATGGCACTCTGAGAAATTTGTTTAGAATTTTTAAATCCAGAATTGGTCTGAAAGTTCCCTCTTTTTTTGGGAACTACAAACAGATTTGAGTAAAACCCCTGACCTTGTTCCACAGTTGGAACTGGGAGTATCACTCCCATCTTTAACAGGTCTTCTACACAATGCAAGAATGCCTGTCTCTTTACTTGGTTTGAAGATAAGTGAGACATGTGGAACCTTCCCCTTGGGGGTAGTTCCTTGAATTCTAGAAGATAACCCTGAGAGACTATTTCTAGTGCCCAGGGATCCTGAACATCTCTTGCCCAAGCCTGAGCAAAGAGAGAGAGTCTGCCCCCTACTAGATCCGGTTCCGGATCGGGGGCTACCTCTTCATGCTGTCTTGGTAGCAGCAGCAGGTTTCTTGGCCTGTTTACCCTTGTTCCAGCCTTGCATTGATTTCCAAGCTGGTTTAGTCTGGGAAGCGTTACCCTCTTGTCTAGAGGCTGCCGAGTTGGAAGCCGGTCCGTTCCTGAAATTGCGAAAGGAACGAAAATTGGACTTATTCTTAGCCTTGAAAGGTTTATCTTGTGGGAGGGCATGGCCCTTTCCCCCAGTGATGACTGAAATAATCTCTTTCAATTCTGGCCCAAAAGGGGTCTTACCTTTGAAAGGGGTATTAAGCAATTTTGTCTTGGAAGATACATCCGCCGACCAAGACTTTAGCCAGAGCGCTCTGCGCGCCACAATTGTAAACCCTGAATTTTTTGCCGCTAACCTCGCTAACTGCAAAGCGGCGTCTAAAATAAAGGAATTAGCTAACTTAAGTGCGTAAATTCTGTCCATGACTTCCTCATACGGAGTCTCCCTACTGAGCGACTTTTCCAGTTCCTCGAACCAGAACCACGCCGCTGTAGTGACAGGAATAATGCACGAAATAGGTTGAAGGAGGTAACCTTGCTGTACAAAAATCTTTTTAAGCAAACCCTCCAATTTTTTATCCATAGGATCTTTGAAAGCACAATTGTCCTCAATAGGAATGGTCGTGCGCTTGGCTAGAGTAGAAAACTCCCCCTCGACCTTAGGGACTGTTTGCCATGTGTCCTTCCTGGGGTCGACCATAGGGAACAATTTCTTAAATATAGGAGGAGGGACAAAAGGTATGCCTGGCTTCTCCCACTCCTTATTCACTATGTCCGCCACCCGTTTAGGTATCGGAAAAGCATCAGGGTGCACCGGGACCTCAAGGAACTGTCCATCTTGCACAATTTTTCTGGGTTGACCAGATTGTCATAATCATCCAGAGTAGATAGCACCTCCTTAAGTAATGCGCGGAGATGCTCTAATTTAAATTTAAATGTCACAACATCAGGTTCTGCCTGCTGAGAAATTCTTCCTGTATCAGAAATTTCCCCATCTGACAAACCCTCCCTCACTGCCACTTCAGATTGGTGTGAGGGTATGACAGAAAAATTATCATCAGCGCCCTCCTGCTCTACAGTGTTTAAAACAGAGCAATTGCGCTTTCTCTGAAATGCTGGCATTTTGGATAAAATATTAGCTATGGAGTTATCCATTACTGCCGTCAATTACTGCATAGTAACAAGCATTGGCGCGCTAGAAGTACTAGGGGTCGCCTGCGCGGGCATAACTGGTATAGACACAGAAGGAGATGATGTAGAACTATGTCTACTCCCTTCATCTGATGAATCATCTTGGGCAACTTTATTATCTGTGGCAGTACTGTCCTTACTTTGTTTGGACGCTATGGCACAATTATCACACATATTTGAAGGGGGAACCATATTGGCTACCATACATATAGAACATGATCTATCTGAAGGTACAGACATGTTAAACAGGCTTAAACTGGTTAATAAAGCACAAAAACCGTTTTAAAACAAAACCGTTACTGTCTCTTTAAATGTTAAACAGGGCACACTTTATTACTGAATATGTGAAAAACTATGAAGGAATTATCCAATCTTTACCAAATTTTCACCACAGTGTCTTAATACATTCAAAGTATTGCAACCCAATTTTCAAGCTGTTAACCCTTAAAATGTGGAAACCGGAGCCGTTTTTAATTTTAACCCCCTTACAGTCCCAGCCACAGCCTTTGCTGCAACTTCACCAATCCCAGGGGGGTATATGATACCAAATGAAGCCTTCTAGGAACGTTTTTAGTGGATTCCAGACCCTCACACATGCAGCTGCATGTACTGAACTCAAAATTAACTGCACAGTAATGGCGCGAAAATGAGGCTCTGCCTACTACAGAGAAAGGCCCTTCCTGACTGGGAAGGTGTCTTAACAAGTGCCTGGTGCTAAAAACGTTCCCCAATGTTATAAAAGTGTGAAATACAACTTCAAACTGCATATAATACTTAAATAAAGCAATCGATTTAGCCCCTAAAAGTGTCTACCAGTTTATAGCCCATAATAAGCCCTTTATTCTGTTTGAGACTAAGAAAATGGCTTACCGATCCCCATGAGGGGAAAATGACAGCCTTCCAGCATTACACAGTCTTGTTAGAAATATGGCTAGTCATACCTTGAGCACAAGAGCCTGCTAACTGTTTCCCCCAACTGAAGTTATCTCATCTCAACAGTCCTGTGTGGAAACAGCAAACGATTTTAGTAACTGCTGCTAAAATCATAATCCTCTCACAAACAGAAATCTTCATCTCTTTCTGTTTCAGAGTAAATAGTACATACCAGCACTATTTTAAAATAACAAACTCTTGATAGAAGAATAAAAAACTACAACTAAACACCACAAACTCCTCACCATCCCCGAGGAGATGCTACTTGTTCAGAGCGGCAAGGAGAATGACTGGGAAGGTGGAGCCTGGGAGGGACTATATGGACAGCTCTTGCTGTGTGCTCTCCTTGCCTTTCCCTGTGGGGGAGGAGAATATCCCACAAGTAATGGATGACACCGTGGACCGGACACACCAATGTTGGAGAAACATACATTACAAAGTACACTTACACTCATATGAATACCATCTAATAAACATTATTAAAAAAAAAACATATTGCACACAAAAGTTATAAGGGCTCAAAGATATGGGGTCTTGGGTGATAGGGGAAAAAAGCAGCCAAAGGACTTTAACATAAAGATAAATACTATATATATATATATATATATATTTCTAAGTGCATTGTAGCCCTTTGCGTTTAGGTACATGAAAACATGTTAAAGCAAATGTATGCAATATTTATATTTTCATGTTGGGTAATCACATTTCACAGTATGCAATCATGTATGAGCATTTTACAGTATGCGAGCGGGTATGCGCATTTTACAGTATGCGATCGGGTATGCACATTTTACAGTATGCGATAGGGTATGTAAAAATGAAAGAAAATCAATAATAAACAGATGGAGCACAGATAAATAATGTCTCTATAACAAAGTCAGTAATACTTTGAACTGCTGTTGTCAGACAAATATTATAGTCCATTTCTGGAAATAATCCTATTGTAGAAACCGTATGATTATAGAAATTTCTGCTTACCAGAACTAACCCCAATCTTATGAGGTAAGTATGAAGCTTTAAGGGGAAGTGATGGTAGAAAACTCCTCAGTCAATCTGTTCCAGAATAGATCTGTCTTTGCTTGGATCAGAATCCCTCCCAATAAAGTCTGTGTAGTATGCTTGTATCAAATGGAATTGTTGGACTCTTTAATTTTTCATTTCGTGGTGAGAATCTGGCGGTGAAAATCTTGTCCACCTCCGGAATATGGAGAGTGGGGTGGTTAGCCCCAGTGTAGAAACGTAGTATTATGATCTGGAATTCTCCAGTGTTCAATCTCTTCTTGATCAATTATTCAATAAAATTGCCCAACATCACCATGAAGAATATGAGCTGGAAAACACTCTTACAGAAGGAATGTGCCTTTCTTTGCTAAAAGTTAGACAATATTCATCGCCTCAAAAACAAGCGTTTACAGTGCAGTCAAATTGGTGTGGGACAGATCTTTAGTTTGAGAATGCAGGTGAGTCTACTCCTTGTACTGAACCACAGGACTGACCAGACAGAACAAATGAGCTATTAGCATACTACACAGACTTTTTTGGGAGGGATTCTGATCCAAGCAAAGACAGATCTATTCTGGAACAGATTGACTGAGGAGTTTTCTACCATCACTTCCCCTTAAAGCTTCATACTTACCTCATAAGATTGGGGTTAGTTCTGGTAAGCAGAAATTTCTATAATCATACGGTTTCTACAATAGGATTATTTCCAGAAATGGACTATAATATTTGTCTGACAACAGCAGTTCAAAGTATTACTGACTTTGTTATAGAGACATTATTTATCTGTGCTCCATCTGTTTATTATTGATTTTCTCTTTCATTTCTACATTTCTAATAGTGACATGGGTACACTACATCAATACTCAGGCAGCACGATTACGATCAAACTATATAATTATTATATACTGCATTATTATTGAAAAATATGTTATGGTGATTTTATACCATAGGGAATAGGTGAGAATTATTTGTATAAATAGAAAACTTATCATTTGGTTACAGTAATAACACATATTATACATAACAAATCAATATATAAGTAGGTTTAGCGCTGGTGGTGACGTTCTTTTATATATACATGCGATAGGGTATGCGCATATTACAAACAAACATATTAAAGAACATTGGTATATGAAATATTCATATTTTCATGTTGAGTTAGCTCTTATGAGAATATGTCATGGTGTTTGCGTGAGAGTCAGGTGTTTTTTTCTATTAACTTCTATGGGGGAATACGTGAACGTGCATGCGATATTGTAAGTTCCGATTTTTGCGCTAGTCGGGTTACCACTAGCACAAAATACGTTGGTTTTTTTTTTCAACTTGTAATACTAGCGCAACCCGACTAGCAGAAAAATCTTAATTCTAGCGGAGTTTTCGCTGTAGCAACACGCAATATACTGCTCCAAAATACTAGCCCAAAATGTATATATGTGAATCCGCCAATCAGCAGCTAGCTCCCAGTAGTGAATTGTTGCTCCTGAACCTATCTTAAAGAGATACTAAACCCAATTTTTTTCTTTCATGGTTCAGATAGAGCATGCAATTTTAAGCAACTTTATAATTTACTCCTATTATCAATTTTTCTTCGTTCTTTTATTTAAAAAGCAGGAATTTAAAGCTTAGGAGCTGGCCCATTTTAGGTTCACCACCATGGATATCGCTTGCTTGTTGATGGCTGACATTTAGCAACCAATAAGCAAGCATAACCCAGGTTTTGGACCAAAATGGGATGGCTCATATGCTATACACTCCTGCTATTTAAATAAAGATAAGAAAAGAACAAAGTAAAATTGATAATAGGAGTCAATTAGATAGTTGCTTAAAATTGCATGCTCTGGGGCCTACGTATTTACTATGGTGCGAGCGGACATGATCCGATATAGCGGATTCTGCCCGCTGCACATCGATAAATGCAGACAGCATACGCTGTTGGTATTTATCATTGCACCAGCAGTTCTTGTGAACTGCTGGTTCAATGCCGCCCCCTGCAGATTTGCGGCCAATCAGCCACTAGCAGGGGGTGTCAATCAACCTGATCGTATTCGATCGGGTTGATTTGTGTCCGCCGCGTCAGAGCAGGCGGACAAGTTATGGAGCAGTGGTCTTTAGACCGCTGCTTCATAACTTCTGTTTCCAACAAGGGGCCTCAAGCCCTATACGGAGCTTGATAAATATGCCCCTCTATCTCAATTATTAAAGAAAAAAATGTGTATTTAGTTTCCCTTTAAGTATGCTTCCCAACAAAGGACACCAAAAGGACAAAGTAAATTAGATAACAGAAGCAAATTTGAAAGTTTTTCAAAGGGACATTATACTGCTGGGTACAACTACAATTGCAGGGTTATTACTCACCATGCTAATGTTTTTCCTCCTGTACCTACACCTCTTGTTTTCTCCATTACAGAATTCAGTTGGTAAAACTTTCTTCAGGACACTGTCATTTTGTTACGTACTGTTGCATTCTGGGACAGAAGCAGTGAGCTTCTACAAAACTGTGACCTTGACGGCTTTTTTTTTTTTGACAGCTGTACCTTGCACTTTAGATTAACTCACACAATAGAAAGCAGAAGAGTTACTTTCTTGCAGTTTTTACAAAGTTTAAAAGTTACATAACAACTATAAAAACAACTCAGATAGATTCAGCCAATGAAAAACTGTACAGCTCCTGCTTTGTATTGTGCATGCTAAAGTGCACAATACAGCTCATCAAGAAGATAACAATATCACTGATTGGAGAATGTGCAACACTTCTGTCACAGGGTAAAGCAATACTTACATTTTAAGATGGCGGCGCCCAGTGTGAAGATTCAGAATGTCACTAACCAACACTTCTGAAGGGTTAAAATGAGAGAATAGCTTTGAAAACAGCTGCAGGCTCATGAGGAAACAAAAGCAAGATGAGTAGTAACTATGCTACCGTAGTTGTACCAGTCCCTTTAAAATATGATGTTCTATCTAATTCATGAAAGTTTAATTTGAACTTTACTGTTTTTTTTAAAGTGGGAGCCACAAAATATAGTACTTCTGTTTTTTCCCCCTAGACCTAGCCCGGTGTGGGAAGTCAGTTCAGCTGCCTTGAAGGCTTCTCCATCACCACACTTAGAGCAACTGGCACAAGCAAAGAGTGGAAGTCCAGAGTGGAAGGAAGACAGATCTGCATACAGCACAGTAAGTAGGACAATCTAATTGTATGACCTATGCTAAGCAGGGCTAATCATTAGAAACTAAGGAACTAACACACATATTTATTTTTGAAACGGTGACAAGGTCTCTGAAGCAGCAAAGAAAGCATCAGCCACAGATCGCATCATAGAGTTGTCCAAGCCAAAAATCTGTGCAGCTCAGTCCACAACAAACACCCCAAACAACTGCCAGGAGGAGGATAATGAATGCTCCATATCTGTAAAGACTGAAAAAACTGGTGGCCCCACAACTAGGACAGAGACTTTGGCACGTAAGGACATCAGTTATATTATGTTATGTGATGGTGTAAACTTGTGATCTACAATGTTGGTACAGCTTTGTGTATAGCTCCATTTATTTTGGTGCTTTTGCAAATGCTGATGTGTGCACGCTGACATATCTAGAGCAGAGCAGGCAAGAAGATGAGAGGGACAGCATGGGGTACAAAATGATGTGGCTTCCCACTTCTGTGCCATCCAGAGCTAGATTCACTTCTTAGGAGCCCCTAGGGAGAGGTGTCTCAAGGGACTACCCCACATGCTCTTTATATAATTTTTGACATCTTTGCTTATGGAAAAGGGGTCCATAAATTAATTGGTGTTTGGGTTTACTTCTACAATTTTTGAGGAAAAAGCATTAAGGTGCAGCTGCTCCATGTGCTTGCAGTGTTGTGGAGATAAAAACAGCAGGAGATGTCAGCACTAGGGATGGGTGAATGTGCTGAAAGTGTAGTTTGGTAGAACGAATAGTCCTGTGGACATTCGTTTTGAAAAATAAAATGTTGAGAAGACTAAAAATCCATTACAATTTGGTAATCGAATGTTATTTCCGGTTTTTGAATGTTCATAATTAGATCGATTTAACAAATACTATTCAGAAGTTCAATAGTTCATGTGGTAGGGAATTTAGTAAATTGATACCTAATAGATACAAATATATCAAACGAATTCAAGTGTTTCTATTTCAAATTTTGCATAATTTAAATATTGCATTTAAAGAGAGAATTAGAAATACTATAACAAAGACATTGATTCAAATTGTTCTAATTCGAATATTGCATAATTCAAATCGAATTATTAGAAAAAAATTGAACCAATATAACATTTTTTTTTTTTATTTTTTTTAAATATTTTATTCAAGGTTTTGCAAATACATAACATAACAATTGGGGACTCGCAGGACCCCTTTTTCAATAATGGAAATATTCAGATTACTGGGTCATCAGACCCTTCACAAAAAGTTCCGCATATGTAGAGAAAGAAAAATAAAAATAAATAAATGAATAAATAAGGATACAGCAGAGCACTTTGAATGAAGTGGTTTGAACGTAGAAAAAACTAAGGGGGGGGGGAGGGAGGGTAGTGGGGGGGGGGGACTCATATGTGTGGAATAGGGAAAAAGGGGGGGGGGGAAGCGTGTGACGGTCAGCGTTTCTAGGTACCCATATACAGTGCCTATCAGGCAGAGTAGTCAAGTTGTTAGCTGTCAGATTAGACGTCAGTCGCCAGAACCTGTGGGTGCCATAACGTGTCGTGATCACTGTTCCAATCTGCCCAGGCCATCTCAAACAGGTCAGATTTATTAAGGTTGCAATATATGGGTTTTTCCATGGTGTACAGATAAGCCATTGTGTGGATAATGTCCTGCCAGCTAGGAGGAACATCCCTTTTCCAGGCCCTGGCTATGTTGGTCTTGATTGAGGCCAGGAGATAGATTCCAAAGAGGCCTTGGTGCTTGGGAAGGGCGTGTAGATCTAAATGGAGAAGGGCAAGTGCTGGACCAGCAGAGACTCTAATGTCATGATGTAAGAGGGTACGTATTCCCCTTACCCATAAAGGTCTAATAATGGGGCATTCCCACCATATGTGTAGTAAACTACCACGAAGGCCGCAGCCCCTCCAACACAGAGGAGATGCACCTGGGAACATTTTAGACAGTCGTGTTGGGACACCAATATAACATTTAAAGAAAGCATTAGAAATACAATTACATTAAACGAATGTTAGAATCTTGTACAATCATTAAACATTTAAAACGAACAAACACATGTGTTAAAATTTCGTTTCATTTTTCAAATGTTGCGAAACATTCGCCCATCCTTAGTCAGCACCCAATAGCCTACCATTAGAGAGTGTGGAGTACACTTGTCTATAGTACAATGTGTACTGTGTGCTGGCTACACAGCATACGTATTGACTAGCACAGCACCCACTATGTCACATCTATTCATAAAGTGTCCAGGAAATGGCTTAAACCATTGTAAATATAACATTATGAAAAAGGCTTCTTTAGCTATTATTAATACAGAGATTGTCACATTTTACTCCCCCCCCCCCCCCCCCCCCCGGTACTGATCTCAATATCACCTTACTTGTAAACACATTCTCATACATAAGCTTGATTTATAGGCAGGAACATGGTACATACTAATCAGCCAGTGTCACTGTCTCCAGGATTGGACCAGGGTGCACAGAGTACAGATCATTGGTGTAAAAAAAGGTTTAACAGAGCATTTAAAAAAAAAAAAAAAAACATTTTTTATTACAAACTGTGTTATTTTACCTTATGTGAAATCTGGCCCTGGTTGCTGCAAAAGTTGAGAATCAACCATCCACAAGGGAAGCAAAGTAACACTAGCAAGGGGTAGATAAGCTGATGACTATTGCACCATGCCTGTCCTGTTTTTGTAATACCAGCAAGACTTTCTAAAGGCATGATGATCTAAAGCTGTCAACCCTGGCGTAAATATTTAAGAATTCTCTTCAGTACTGCAGAGTTTGAGCTTAAGAGCTGTTTAATCATTTTATGCTGGGATCTGTCTGTGAAGGAGAGACACTTCCATTTCAAAATAATGTACTTTGTAAAGTTAAAATTTACCAAACAACAGTCCAAAAGCAAATCCAGTGTACATGGTGATAGAAGTTTTACCTGTATATAAATGTGCTTTGTATGCATGTTGTAGTAAATATACAGTATATGGGGGTTCCACCCAACTCAGTAACAAATGAATTCCACTTACCTAATAATTGCCCTAATCTAACTCTGTATAAACATCATTCTACCCCTTGCAGACCTCACCTACTGTGTCTCACCCTTCTAGATTGTAAATTCCCAGGGGAATACGGCCCTTAACTCCTCCTGTATGTGTTTGGCAAATTTTGTCTTGTCTTTTTCAAGTTTTTGTATCATTGTTTTATTTAAACAAATTGTACCCAAGAACAGCGCTGCAGAAAATGTTGGCACTATATAAATAACGTATAATAATAATATGGGGGTAACCCTTTCACTGCCACTCCATGCTTTGCATTTGTGTAATGCAAATACATCAGAGTGTGACAGGTATCCATTAGAGAATACAAGGTTAGTATACACCTTTGCTGTCAATTGTGATTATGAAAGAAATAAGATAGGTTTCTCTTCGGTGCTCTGAAGGAGGAAAAATAAAATAAAAGCATGTGCTATTTTTATTAATAGAAAGATTTATTGATTTGCAAAAAATGACATTCAACAGTACAGCTGTTTCTGTTAAAGGAAGAATAAAGTCAAAATTAAACTTTTATGTTTACGGTAGAGGATGTAATTTTAAACAAATTTCCAATTTAATTATATTACATACTTTGCTTTGTTCTTTTTGTATCCTTTGTTTAAAAGGATACCTAGGTGGGCTCAGGATCAGCAATGTAAGCTCAGGAGCTAGCTGCTTATATATGCCTCTTGTAATTGGCTAACCTGGTGTGCTCAGCTAGCTCCCAGTACTGCATTTCTGCTCCTTCAACAAAAGATAACATAAGAACAAAGTAAATTTGATAATAGAAGTAAAATTATGTGCTCTATCTGAATCAAGTTGGAAAATTTGGGCTTTTTTATATCCCTTTAAAGTCTATCAATCAATTGATGTATCAAATGATACATTTTAAACATGGTGGCATTATAGCAATGGTTATGCAACATCTGATTGACTTAAAGGAACATAAAACACTAAAAAAAAGTTAGGTATAATTACATATTCAAAGCAAATATTAGCCCGAGAACAATATAATTTTTAATGCAATTTTTTAAATTACGTTAGTTATTTAACTATTAAAGAAGTACATGTAAATTTTAGTCTCCATATAAAGTAAAGGGTGATGCCATATTGTAACATAGGTTTTCCTTATTTTATCTTCTCTGCTGAGGCAAATTAGGAACAGACACATATGACTGACAAGAGTGTGCAAACAAGGGCAGTGCAGAATGTAGAAGGGCTAGGCTTCTGAGGTCTGAACAGGCCGATTTATTAAAGTGCGAGCGGACATGATACGATGTAGCGTATCATGTCCACCGCACATCGATAAATGCGGACAGCATACGCTGTTGACATTTATCATTGCACAAGCAGTTCACCCTCTGCAGATTCGCGGCCAATCGGCCGCTAGCAGGGGGTGTCAATCAGCCCGATCGTATAGGATTGAGCGGATTGATGTCCGCAGCCTCAGAGCAGATGGACAAATTATGGAACAGCGGTCTTTAGACCGCTGCTCCATAACTGCTGTTTCCGGGGAGCCTGAAGGCTCGCGCGGAAACAGGGGCATCAATCTCAATTCGGAGATTGATAATTTGGCCCCACTGGCTTCACTTTGTAAACTTGGACATTTGCCTTGAAGGAAAAGCTGGGGGAGGGACAAAAGGGCAGAGTTTTTTATCCACTCTTTCAATTCTTACAATTACAAGGGCAGATAATTAATAATGAAAATATCCTGCAAAGTTGTTTTCCTATACATAATATTTAATATTACAACCTCTAAGTTTTTCATGCTTTATTAAGTGTGTCAACCTAAATGGTAGATTTAAATATAAGTATATTAATTAAAAAGAAAATTAAATTGTTTTTTTATCCTTGTCCCTTACTATGACAGTGCAAATTAGACTTATGGTGACAATTAGGAATCATTTCTGTTATTACATTTTTTTCTCCACAGTGCCCAAAACAGAACATCCCCAATATCTGCATGACAACCCAATACAGAGGCAAGTCCCAGCATCAGCGCTACATACCAAAGCAACAGATCGCGTCTGTCAGCTTGCTAAAGCAAAATCACGTAAAGCTATATTTGAAGGTTATGACCCATATAAAGTGACTACAGCTGCCAAACAAGCTGAGGCCTCTACACGCATCCAAGAACTCTCCATGGCACCTGCCCGCAGAATCCGTCCAAAGAAAATCTAGAATTAACCTTTTTTTTCAAATTCCACGTGTAACTGACTACAAACAAATACAGTTTAAACTGTATTGCCTAGGTTACAAGTGGAGCGGAGAAACAACAGATGACCTGGTCCATAGATAAGGGAGAACATAAAATCCACAGAGTCACTGAAAAGAGAAAAAAACGCAAAGTAACAACAATCTCAGACAAGGAAAATCAACGGCAATAACATCATTTAGATGAAATTTCCAGAAAACAAAAGCTTATTAATAAATAATGGGAGGGAAAAGAAGGGATTCGCCTCCTGTCTTTAATAAAATCAAGATTATTTATTCACCATAGGCTATAATAATCTGAATTTTATGGTAACACAGGAGGCTTCATATTTTGCATTTTTAAAGCAGTTAGATACAAATTTTTAAAACGCAATAAACCATTTCAAAAATTTGTTGTCGAAGCGCTGAAGTCCCTCTTGAAAACCCTGGGGAGTGAGGGTTCTTTAAACCCCATTTTACCTCTGGGGAGGAGGTTCTATCATCCCTATGTGAAAAACCCAGGTAAGGGGCTAACAGCCTTCGAGCTGGAGTTATGCCTCTATGTGAGACTGGGAGATATAGGGTCTTCCCAAACCAATAGATAACCAAAGATAAAAGAGACTCTGATATTGAGCTACAGAGTTTAGAGCAAGTCTCATAGGAATTAAGGGATACCTCTGAAAAGGGCTTAAGGATGATTTAATATGTCGGCCATGGCTGATAAAAACTTTCAAAGGCAAAAAACTACTTAGAAGAAGGAAGAGGATAGAAAAGAGAAATACACAAGGAAAATAAATTTTCAAAGGAAGAATAAAACCACAATAAGAAACCAGTTTTGCGCTGAGCAGTGGCTCGCATGACCGACCGGAGCTAGTCACTGGTCAGGCACGCGTCCATGTGGACTCTCAGCACAGCACCGGAGGAAATAAACAAAATACATTAAAGAGATAGTATAGCCAAAACCAATTCAATATTCAACTTCGACTAGACTATCCCTCCAAGGGAAAGAATAGGTAAAAGGATTAGAGGAGTACTAAGAAAGAAGCTGGTTAGTACAGAACAGATTAAACAGTACTCCTAAGTGAGACGCCCGGGAGAGGGGCATGAGGCCTTCCAAAGCCGCTTGAGGGCAAAAGTGACACTGATACTGGGTTGAAAGAGACTGAAGCATGGGAGACCGTTCTGGAGTGTGTTGAGAGGGTTTATGATGCACCTCAAAATAGGGGGAAAGGATTTACTTACGGGGCAACAGCAAAGGTCAAAAAATGTAAGCAAAAAGTCCTCTTTGGAAGTTTAACAGGCTAAAATTTGAATTTCGAATAGTCTAAATGCAGGCTAAATAAAGTTATATTTAATAAAGCCTTAATACAGGCTTAAAATGATTACAGAATATAGCCTTAATAGGCTTAATAGATTAATTAATAGAGCCTTATTATTTTATAATTATTATTATTATCGGATATTTGGAGAGCGCCAACAGATACCGCTGCGCAAATTAATACAGGCTTAATATAGCTATATTTAAAATAGCCTAAAACAGGCTTAAAATATAGTTATATAGAATAGTCTAAGAACGGATAATATATATATATTTGAAAAAACTAATACCGAATATTATATCAGGTCAAAATACTAAAAAACAAAATAACCTAATACCGGTTAAAATACTCATATTTAATATACCTGAATAAGGGTTCATTATATCATATAGCCTAATATAGGTAATATACTTATATTCAAAGTATCCTAATACAAGCTTATATAATGAAGTCTTAATTAGGCAGATCTACTATATTCAGGAAAACCTTTATACTGGCTTATATCTAATATAGCCATAATACCAGCTAAAATACTATATAAATATAGCCTAAAATATATAGCCTGAAAACAGGCCAAAGAACTTATAATATAGGCTCATACAGGCTAAAAAACTTAAAGCCCTAATATAGATTTTGATATATATATATATAGCCTAATACAAGATAATCTCCTTATATTCAATAAAACTGAAGCAGCTGAATATGAAGCAGCTGAATGTATATATATATATATTACGGAAAATTTGTATGGAATTTAAAACTGCACTCTGATAGAGATGTATTAAGAGCAATTTAGACTGAATAGCCTGTGCAATACAAGCTTCCAAAATTAAGCCATATATATGTGCATAAAATCAATGACAAGTTGAATTAACTTCTGGACGTATATTAGTATATAAGTAAAACAAGCTCCTATAGAATTATTCTATGAGGACTCCACAGACTCCAAACGAAGCCTAAAGAGACCTACAGACTCCAAATTAAGCCTTAAGAGACAAAATACACACATATATTCACATACATATATATACATAAAAACATGTACATCTATACACCTAGACATGTGTGTATATATACACACGCACGCATATATTCACCTACACATGCATACATAGAACATGTATAGGAACACACATACACATAAATATGTACATATACACACACATTTCATAAATATACCTACATATGCCTACATAAAAATGTGCACAGGTACATCTATACACAAAGACCTGTATATATATATATATATATATATATATATATATATATATACTGTATATATATATATATATATATATATATATCCACGCCCAAATATTCACCTACATACAGATTCCTACAGGCTTTAAAAAGGTTAATACTGGATCCTTAGATTAGCATCTGAGTCTATAATACTTATAGTCTATAACATATAATATAATCAGGAGGATGGGAGAAGGTGACTGAAGAAGAAGAGAAAACCCGGTCACCTCAGGGAAGGTGCCACTACCACCAATGAATAATACAACACACAACGAAAAACATATTCTATGAAAAAATGAAATAATAAGGCCTGGCTACTGGCCACACACACTCTGCACACTGTACTAAATAAAGCTTTGCAAGAAAATAAATAAGGCCTGGAAGCCGGCCTAATATACAAACATCATGCAGGCAAGCAAAAAAGGGGCCTGGCTACCGGTCCGACATACTCCGGTCCTAAGCAATTTGCTTAATTCAGCGACCGATTGATCACATAGCATGCCTGACTACGGGCCACATATATCAGTCAGACAGACAACACTATTGCTGCAAGTCTATCCGCTATCATTCTGAGTATCGGCCCACATGACCAACTGGAATTACAATCACTGGACAGGGGTGTGTCCGTGAGCACTCAGATCGGCAGTGGACAAAGGATTGACAGGGCCGGGTCGCGGCCACAAGGCCGGAAAATGTACACAAAGGCCGCTATCTGGTCACGTGGTAGGAGCAGAGCGCTCCGCCACAGAAGAGAATCAGGAGGGGATTGAGATGCAAAAAAGTGGTCAGAGAGAAATAAACCACTGCCATAAAAGATTACCAAGAATGGTTTAAAAAGCTTTAAGGTTGGTGAGTGATTTACCACAACATTACTGCTGCATCATTAATAATTATATAAGAAACAAATCTCATTCACATCCTGAATTCAAACTTAAGGGGCAATAAGTTTGAAGGCTGTTAACCTATTGCCTGTTCCAATATAAAACAAACAATTACATATAGGATAAGAATATGAAAAATAAAGGGATAAGAATATAAAGAACTTAGGAAAGAAACCATATATAATAGTTTTACAGAAAATAATAAACAAGATAAACAGAATAGAGATTAAATAACCTAGGAAAGAAACCTATATAATGTTTTATAGTATATTCTAAAACAAAGATAAACAGATTAGTGATCTTAATCAAAGATAATCAAAATACATACAAATTTGAGGGGGGAAATGAATACATAACCTGCTGTCTGGAAGCAGCAAAGAAAAGAGGAAGTGCTGGACTTGTTCATTACAGTTTATTAGGCTGTTGTGTGCTGTTGGTGCAGTCTTGTTACTATGTTATTATTTTTTCTCTGTTTGTTTTCTTTGCTACTGTTTGGATTCAGTAAATATTCGATGCAAAATATGAAGCCTCCTGTCTTGCTATAAAATCAATACTGTTCCTATTCTTGCTATCGTATTACAAGTAAAATTATAAATAAATAAAAAATACTTTAGCTCAGGCTCTCTAACATCTAAAGGTCAGATAGAGCAAACTACCTTTCAGCATACACTTCTATGGGACACGCTAGAACAACTTCTTCTGGCGTAATAAAGGGATGACGGCTGCACTAAACATAATCTGGTTATTCTGTTTTAGACTTGTAATACCAAATTATGCACTAATCCTAGTATGGTCCAGTGATGACAATAGCACACCCTGCCCTATCAATAGCGCTTCCCTTGTAATTTGGACCAATATCTGTTATTAAACTAGCAAATACATTGCTAAATTTGATAATTGCTGTCGTATTAAAAATAACTAAATAAAAACTGCATAATACTAATTACCAAAGACCATCTACTGTAAGAGAGACCTACAAAATATTATATTATAATATGCTGCAGACACTTTGGCAAATTAATTGCTAACCATCTATTAATCTCTTTAAATTAGGATTTGTTTGCAACAACGTCAAAAACTGTATGATATTTAAAAAGCAGCAAACGTTTGTAATTTACTCCACATTGTATAGATGTGTATGTTCGTCTGAATTCATTACTAGCCAAACTAGGTAACAGTCTAACTTAGGGGTCAGCAACCTTGGCAACACAGAAGTCTTGGAACTACATTTCCCATGATGCTGAGACACTCTTTAGGCTGTCTGAGCATCATGGAAAATGTAGCTCCAAAACATCTGGGGTGCCAAGGTTGCTGACCCCTGGTCTAACTCATAGGTGTCCATTAGGGATGGGAAACATTTGAACAATGAAATCAGTTTTAACATATTTGTTTGTTTGTTTTGAATATTCATTTAATGTAATAGTATTTCTAAAATTATCTTTAAAGGGACACTCAGGTTAAATTAAATTTTCATGATTCAGATACAGCATGTAATTTTAAACAACTTTCCAATTTACTTCCATTAAAAAAAATGTGCACATTCTTTTATATTTATACTTTTTGAGTCACCAGATCCTACTGAGCATGTGCAAGAATTCAAAGACTATACGTATATGCATTTGTGATTGGCTGGTTGCTATCACATGGTACAAGGGGAGTGGAAATAGACATAACTTTGAAATTTATTATAAAAAAATCTACTACTCATATGAAGTTCAGACTAAGTGCTATTGCAATGTCTTGTTATCTTGCATTTGTTGATTATGCAAATCCAATGTGTTGACTGGTCCTTTAAATGTAATATTCTGTTCAAATTTTTTCTAATTTGAATGTTGCATAATTCGATTGGAATTATGCAATATTTAAATTAGAAAAATTTGAATTGATATATTTGTAATAGTATTTCTAATACTCTCTTTAAATGGAATATTCGAAATAGAAATTTTTAAATCAATATATTTGTATCTGTTTTGTATCCGTTTACTAAATTCCCTACCACATGAACTATTGAAATTCTGAATAGTATTTGTTAAATCGAATGTTACATTTGAAATTTCAAATGTGGATATTCGATATAATTATGAACATTTGAAAACGAAAGTGACATTCGATAACCGGAAATAACATTCGATTACCAAATTTGAATGGATTTTCATTCTAATCAACATTTGATTGTCGAAACGAATGTCCACAGGCAGGACTGGCCCTTGTGTAAGGCAGACTTGGCAGCCGCCTCAGTGCGCCTCCGGCAGGGGGGTGTTGGATCTTCCTGGCTGCCGGCAGCAGCATGAGTAGTGAAAAATAATTTATGTTTTTATGTACGCACAGAGCACGACACCCTGACTGTCAGACTCAGGAGGACACACACATACACTTCCTACATAAATCGTACTTGCAAATTCTTATTAATTTCGCAGCAATAGTATTGGGCAATGGGCAGCAATGCTAATGCAGCAGCATGGCAATGGGAAGGGGAGGGCGTGTGACAGCAAAGGCAGGCAGGCGTGGAGCTTGTCAGCTATTACATGCAGTAACGTGGAGCCTGTCAGCTATTACATGCAAAAATCTACAGTGATAAAAAAGCCGTCTACTTCGTCACATCACTGCTCTAAAACACCTGAAGTGATTGAGGCTAGCTAGTATGAGTGCATGTTACACGCGTGCCTAGAGACAAGAGGGGAGCCGGAGCTTGAGCTGGTTGGCTGTTGCAGTAAAGCCGGGGTCAGAGTGTGCGTGCCTAATAATCAAGATGGCATTCGGCTTGCTCTGGACCCCCTGCAGATTTCTGTTAATAGTTACTGCGCGTAACATGCACTCATACTAGCTAGCCTTAATCACTTCAGGTGTTTTAGAGCAGTGATGTGACGAAGTAGACAGCTTTTTTATCACTGTAGATTTCTGAATGTAATAGCTGTATGGTTTATGTGGGGGTCTGTCGCACAGCTATTAAAACAAGCCACACAGTTCTAAACCAGTTTCAATGCAGTGTTTTACACTTCAGATTAGTAAATACTATTTCTTTATATAATAAACTCTCCGTTACCGTTATTTTATTTTTCAGAAATCACTAAAGCAATATAAAAATGTTTGCTAAAGGTGTCAGGAAGGAATGGTAAGTAATATATTATGGTTCACAAGTGGTCACGTAAGCAGATGCTCAGTCTGTATTATAACACAAGAGCTTAGATATGTGAGAGGTGGGCTCAGCAGTACTAATAACCTTGATTTATCCTCATTCTATGCTGCACTTTCCTATACTATTAAGCATGCCAAGATTGTTATTACAAGTGAGGAAACAAAGTCTTTTAGAACCAGGCCAGAGAGGGTGTTTTAATAGAATACATATTTAGTGTAGAAGAAAATAAATTACTGTCACTGTTCTGGCCCCCTGACACAGTTCTAAACCAGTTTCAATGTCCACAGGCAGGCAGAGAAAAAAAAATTGATGATTGCATTTTAATTTGGAAAGTAATGTGCCCCTAATTGCACAAAAACATTCCCAGCAGCATCTTAATGCAGAACAAATGTCTGCTTTTTCTGATGATGCTACTGTGGGATCCAAGCGATTACTTTGTGTACAGGTGGAGGAGGGGCAACATGACAAAAAAACTATTTTTGGGATCATTTATATCAACATCTACAGTGCTGAACTATTTCACTTTCCAGGTGCTTGTGTCGGCTCCTAAGCTTACATTCCTACTTTTCAAATACAGAAAGCAAGAGAAGGAAACAAAATTGATAATAGGAGTAAATGAGAAATTTGCTTAAAATTGCTGCTCTATATGAAACCTGAAAGAAAAAAATTGGGTTTCATATCCCTTTAACTAGCAATGGGGATGGTATGTAATCATGAAGGGGGGGGGGCAAAATGTATCCTCGCCTGTGTGCCACAAATACTATCAAGCAAATTGCACTTTTCACCACATTCACCCACCTATTGTTCAGCTCCTGCAAGCGAGTCATGGTTTCTGAAACTCATTATTAAATCAGTCAGGTTCCATTTAATTAATCCTCAGGAAGAGAGAATACTAGACTGTATACTTTCCTTAAAGGCACATGAAACACTAAATAGATGCTAGATAGAATGATGCATTCAAAGAACAGATTAGTCTGAAAATAACATGTAGATGTACTGTATATTTTAAAGTTTCATTAGCTCTTTAAATATTGACAAAATAAGTGTAAAGTTTTGGTGTCTATAAAACAATGGGAGCTGCCATGTTGTAACTTAAGCTACCTTCTCTGCTGTGGCCAAATAGGGAAAGTTATAAATAGGTCACTAGAATGTGCAGCCAATGGCTATGTGGAATAGAACAGTGTTCTGCATTTCCATTTCTAACAGGAACTAACAACAATATCATCAGTATCAGTGGTCAGATGGCCCTTGCCCCAACACTGTGTGCCAGACATGTCATTATAGCAGACTTATATGGCTTTGGCGTTGCTTTTTGGTAATTAGAAGGCTGCTAAATGCCACTGCGCACCACACGTGTTTTATGCCCAGCAGTGAAGGGGTTAATTAGGGAGCATGTAGGCAGCTTGTAGAGTTAATTTTAGCTTAAGTGTAGTGTAGTAGACAACCCAAAGTATTGATCTAGGCCCATTTTGGTATATTTCATGCCACCATTTCACCGCCAAATGCGATCAAATTTAAAAAAAACTTAAATTTTTTGCAATTTTAGGTTTCTCACTGAAAGTATTTACAAATAGCTTATGCAATTATGGCACAAATGGTTGTAAATGCTTCTCTGGGATCCCCTTTGTTCAGAAATAGCAGACATATATGACTTTGGCGTTGCTTTCTGGTAATTAGAAGGCCGCTAAATGCTGCTGCGCATCACACGTGTATTATGGCTAGCAGTGAAGGGGTTAATTAGGTAGTTTGTAGGGAGCTTGCAGTTTTTAATTTTTTTTAATTTTTTAAGCATATTTACATATGCTGTGGTGTAGCATCCCCCCTTAGCCCCCAACCTCCCTGATCCCCCCCAAAACAGCTCTCTAACCCTCCTCATCTGCCTTATTGGCGGCCATCTTGGGTACTGGCAGCTGTCTGCTATTATTTTACTGTCAAAAAAGTGTTGTTGTTTTTTAAATGTACACTACTGTTACACCAGATATGAGTGGTGGCACTGGGCAAGTGGGCACAGTATACGCTGTGAGCCTGACACACACGCTGGCAGGCAGGCAACTGCAATTAGATTACACAGAAGAAGAAAAAAAAAAGCAGACTGATGTTCTAGCCCTAAAAAGGGCTTTTTGGGGTGCTGTCCTTACAGCAGAGATCAGATGAGTCCTTCAGGACTGTAGTGGACACTGAATACACTAGCCTAGCTATCGATTTCCCTATTAAATCAGCAGCAGCTACACTGTCCCTCCTCTCACTAAGAATGCAGCTTCCAAATGAATCTAAAATGGATGCTGTCCAGGAGGTGGGAGGGTCTGGGAGGGAGGGTCTGCTGCTGATTGGCTGTAATGTGTATTCTGACTGTGAGGTACAGGGTCAAAGTTTACTCAATGATGACGAATAGGGGGCGGATTGAACATCGCATATGTTCGCCCGCCGAGGCGAACGCGAACATGCTATGTTCGTCGGGAACTATTCACCTGCGAACAATTCACAACATCACTATTCATCAACCATATTGTCCGACTTCATGGTTTACCCCACAACATTTTTTTAGATCGAAGAACCCAGCTTGTCTCTATGTTCTGGAAAGCAGTTTTTTTTCATCTTTGGGAATCTCTTTCTTCAGCTCATCATCCTCAGTCTAATGGGCAGACAGAGTGAATCCATAAAAATCTAGAAGCCTACCTCCATAATTATATGTCTGCTACTCAAACAAATTGGACTGATCTTTTGCCTCTTGCTGAGTTAGCCTTAAACACCCGCATCCACTCCTCTTTGGGCATGGCTTTGTTTTTTGCTGCCTTTGACTATAAGCCTTGCACATTTCCCCTAGAAGTCCCAAACTCCATAGTACCAGCTGCCTATACTCTCTGTGAAGCTAAACGTTGAAACAAAGCTATGACTGATCGCATGTGCAAATCTACTGTCTCTGTCTATGTAGGGGAAAAAGTTTGGCTGTCTATTAAACACATCAGATTAAAACAACCATCTTCTAAACTTGGTCCTCGATACATAGGTCCTTTCCAAGTGACCTGTCAGATCAACCCTGTGGCTTTTAAACTTAAATTGTCTCCTTCACGCCAGATACATTCTGTATTCCACATATCTCTCATCAAACCATATGTAGTCAACCGTTTTTCCACCAGGACTACTAAACCTGCTCCACTTTTGGTGGATGGTGATCCTAAATAGGAAGTAGCTCAAATTTTGGATTCAAAATGCAGGGGACATGGACTTTTCTATCTGGTGAATTAGAAAGGTTAACCTATCACTGAACGCTCCTGTGTATCAGCCTGTGATCTACCTGCCCTTGCTCTGATTTCTGACTTTCACTGTCAAAATCCTCTGAAGCCATGCTGAAGGTACCCAGAGTCCCTTGAAGGGGAGGCTATGTCATGCCTGTGCCAGGATTTGAAACTGGAGCCTCTGGTTGCTGGTTTTCTCTCCTTCCCTCCTGAGACACTGGAGGATTCAAAATCTGTCTGTTGTTGCTGAAAGCTTTGTTTTCTGTCTGCACTGGCTGGCTCTTTGGCTCTTCCTGTCTGTCAGCTGCAGGTCATTGCCTAATCAGCTCTATAAAAGGCTGCTTCCTGCTTCCTTCTAGTGCCCATATATTAAACTGTATTTCTTGGGTGTTCTAGCTGTGGCTATATTTTCTGCTGAACTTTGGAACTTTGACCTTGGCTTTCTTACCTGACCTTTCCTTGGATTATCCCTTTGCTCTGATTTTTGCTATTTCTGACCTTTGCCTGTTTCTCAGACTACACTTTTGCCTGATGATTCTGATTTGTTGTCTGCCCGTTTCCTGCTGACGCCTGGCTTGCCTGACTACTGTTCCTAGATTCTGATTTGGATTTCTTCTGCAAGTAGGTTTGACCTCAGGCTATTTCTGACTATTCTACTGTAATTTCCTGAACTGTGACAAGATCTTCATATCACCTAGTCGTCATCTTGGGTCCTATCCAGTTTGAGACAGTGAGGCCGAATTATCAAGTTTCTGTCGGACCTGATCCGACAGTGCAGATCAGGTCTGACAGACATCGCTGAATGCGGAAAGCAATTCGCTCTCTCCGTATTCAGCATTGCACCAGCAGCTCGCAAGAGCTGCTGGTGCAACGCCGACCCCTGCAGATTCACGGCCAATCAGCCGCCAGCAGGGAGGTGTCAATCAATCCGATTGTACTCGACCGGGTTGAATTGTGGCGATTCCTGTCCGCCTCATCAGAGCAGGCGGACAGGGTTATGGAGCAGTGGTCTTTAGACCGCTGCTCCATAACTTGTGTTTCTGGCGAGTCTGAAGACTCGCCAGAAACACAGGCCCTCAAGCTCCTTATGGAGCTTGATAAATGGGCCTCAGTGTCTGCTATTTACCACTTCTCTACCTCTGGGTCCATACCTAGATGAACATTTATCAAATGTGAGAGTATGTCTGTTCCTTCTGAGCCACAAATGCATTCAGTTTAGTGCAGCTGAATAACAAGCTATAGATGGATGCACAATACAGGGCAGTGGCTTCTAAGGCTAATAAGATACTATCATGTATCAAAAGAGGCATTGTTTCAAGGGAGGAAGAATAATTATGTTACTATATAAATCCCTGGTAAGACCTCACCTTGAGTATGGAGTGCAGTTCTCTGGACCAGTCTCATAGAAAAAGTTCAGAGAAGGGCCAAAAAACTAATAAGGGGAAAGGAGAATTTAAGCTATGAGGTAAGTTCGCCAGAATGGGTCTGTTTTCTCTTGAAAAAAGGCACTTGAGAGGTGACATGATTACTTTGTATAAATATATTCAAGGCCCATATACAGAGATGGCAGAAGCTCTGATTATTCTAAGAAAATTGGTCACAATTTAAGGCTGGAGTAAAGGAGATATAATCTCAGCAATGTACATTTTTTTCACTGCAAGAGCAATTAAATTGTGGAACTCAATACCTAAGGAGGTAGTAAATAACAATATCTTAGATACATTTAAAAATGGGTTAAATACATTTCTGGCTAGATACATAATTCAGAGATATTATTGCTGGTGTTAAATGGGTCACCTTTTAAATTGGATTAATTTAAGATCAACTGGAGCTTTTATTTTAGATAAATTAAGATTGGTATAGGTTGAACTCGATGGACTTCTGTCTTTTTTCAACTTCATCTACTATGTAACGGCTAGATTTAGAGTTCTACGCGGGTGCGTTAGCTACGCGTGCTTTTTTTTTCCCCGCACCTTTTAAATACCGCTGGTATTTAGAGTTCACAGAAGGGCTGCGTTAGGCTCCAAAAAGGGAGCGTAGAGCATAATTTACCGCCACTGCAACTCTCAATACCAGCGGTGCTTACGGACGCGGCCAGCTTAAAAAACGTGCTTGTGCACGATTCCCCCATAGGAAACAATGGGGCCGTTTGAGCTGAAAAAAAACCTAACACCTGCAAAAAAGCAGCGTTCAGCTCCTAACGCAGCCCCATTATTTCCTATAGGGAAACACTCCCTAAGTCTGCACCTAACACCCTAACATGTACCACGAGTCTAAACACCCCTAACCTTACACTTATTAACCCCTAATCTGCTGCCCCCGCTATCGCTGACCCCTGCATATTATTATTAACCCCTAATCTGCCGCTCCGTACACCGCCGCAACCTACGTTATCCCTATGTACCCCTAATCTGCTGCCCCTAACCCCCGCCGACCCCTATATTATATTTATTACCCCCTAATCTGCCCCCCCCAACGTCGCCACTACCTACCTACAATTATTAACCCCTAATCTGCCGACCGGACCTCACCGCTACTCTAATAAATGTATTAACCCCTAAAGCTAAGTCTAACCCTAACACGCCCCTAAGTTAAATATAATTTTTATCTAGCGAAATAAAATAAATCTTACTAAATAAATTATTCCTATTTAAAGCTAAATACGTACCTGTAAAATAAACCCTAATATAGATACAATATAAATAATAATTATATTGTAGCTATTTTAGGATTAATATTTATTTTACAGGCAACTTTGTATTTATTTTAACCAGGTACAATGGCTATTAAATAGTTAATAACTATTTAATAGCTACCTAGTTAAAATAATTACAAAATTACCTGTAAAATAAATCCTAACCTAAGTTACAATTAAACCTAACACTACACTATCAATAAATTAATTAAATACAAATACCTACAAATAAATACAAATAAATACACTAACTAAAGTACAAAAAATAAAAAAAGAACTAAGTTACAAAAAATAAAAAAATAATTTACAAACATTATAAAAATATTACAACAATTTTAAGCTAATTACACCTACTCTAAGCCCCCTAATAAAATAACAAATCCCCCAAAATAAAAAAATGCCCTACCCTATTCTAAAATAAAAATTGAAAAGCTCTTTTACCTTACCAGCCCTTAAAAGGGCCTTTTGCGGGGCATGCCCCAAAGAATTCTGCTCTTTTGCCTGTAAAAAAAACATACAATACCCCCCCAAACATTACAACCCACCACCCACATACCCCTAATCTAACCCAAACCCCCCTTAAATAAACCTAACACTAAGCCCCTGAAGATCTTCCTACCTTATCTTCACCACGCCGGGTATCACTGATCCGTCCAGAAGAGGGTCCGAAGTCTTCCTCCAATCCGGGCGATGTCTTCATCCAAGCGGGGGCTGAAGAGGTCCATCATCCAGCTGAAGTCTTCATCCAAGCGGGGGCTGAAGAGGTCCATCATCCAGCTGAAGTCTTCATCCAAGCGGGGGCTGAAGAGGTCCATCATCCGGCTGAAGTCTTCTATCAAGCGGCATCTTCCATCTTCTTTCTTCCGGCTCCATCTTCATCCCGCCTACGCGGAACATCCTTCCTCCACGACGAACTCCAGACGAATTAAGGTTCCTTTAAGGGACGTCATCCAAGATGGCGTCCCTCGAATTCCGATTGGCTGATAGGATTCTATCAGCCAATCGGAATTAAGGTAGGAAAATTCTGATTGGCTGATTGAATCAGCCAATCAGATTCAAGTTCAACCCGATTGGCTGATTGGATTAGCCAATCAGATTGAGCTCGCATTCTATTGGCTGATCGGAAGAGCCAATAGAATGCGAGCTCAATCTAATTGGCTGATTGGATCAGCCAATCGGATTGAACTTGAATCTGATTGGCTGATTCCATCAGCGAATCAGAATTTTCCTACCTTAATTCCGATTGGCTGATAGAATCCTATCAGCCAATCGGAATTTGAGGGACGCCATCTTGGATGACGTCCCTTAAAGGAACCTTCATTACTCCTCGTCGGGAGTTCGTCGTGGAGGAAGGATGTTCCGCGTCGGCGGGATGAAGATGGAGCCGGAAGAAAGAAGATTGAAGATGCCGCTTGATAGAAGACTTCAGCCGGATGATGGACCTCTTCAGCCCCCGCTTGGATGAAGACTTCAGCCGGATGATGGACCTCTTCAGCCCCCGCTTGGATGAAGACTTCAGCCGGATGATGGACCTCTTCAGCCCCCGCTTGGATGAAGACATCGCCCGGATAGGAGGAAGACTTCGGACCCTCTTCTGGACGGATCGGTGATACCCGGCGTGGTGAAGATAAGGTAGGAAGATCTTCAGGGGCTTAGTGTTAGGTTTATTTAAGGGGGGTTTGGGTTAGATTAGGGGTATGTGGGTGGTGGGTTTAATGTTGGGGGGGGGGTATTGTATGTTTTTTTTTATAGGCAAAAGAGCAGAATTCTTTGGGGCATGCCCGCAAAAGGCCCTTTTAAGGGCTGGTAAGGTAAAAGAGCTTTTCAATTTTTTTTTTATTTTGGTGGGCTTTGTTATTTTATTAGGGGGCTTAGAGTAGGTGTAATTAGCTTAAAATTGTTGTAATATTTTTATAATGTTTGTTAATTATTTTTTTATTTTTTGTAACTTAGTTCTTTTTTTATTTTTTGTACTTTAGTTAGTGTATTTATTTGTATTTATTTGTAGGTATTTGTATTTAATTTATTTAATGATAGTGTAGTGTTAGGTTTAATTGTAACTTAGGTTAGGATTTATTTTACAGGTAATTTTGTAATTATTTTAACTAGGTAGCTATTAAATAGTTATTAACTATTTAATAGCTATTGTACCTGGTTAAAATAAATACAAAGTTGCCTGTAAAATAAATATAAACCCTAAAATAGCTACAATATAATTATTATTTATATTGTAGCTATATTAGGGTTTATTTTACAGGTAAGTATTTAGCTTTAAATAGGATTAATTTATTTAATAAGATTTATTTTATTTCGTTAAATAAAAATTATATTTAACTTAGGGGGGTGTGAGGGTTAGACTTAGCTTTAGGGGTTAATACATTTATTAGAGTAGCGGTGAGGTCCGGTCGGCAGATTAGGGGTTAATATTTGTAGGTAAGGTAGCGGCGACGTTGGGGGGGCAGATTAGGGGTTAATAAATATTATGTAGGTGTCGGCAGTGTTAGGGGCAGCAGATTAGGGGAACATAGGGATAATGTAGGTTGCGGCGGTGTGCGGTCGGCAGATTAGGGGTTAAAATTTTTTAATAGAGTGGCGGCGATGTGGGGGGGACTCGGTTTAGGGGTACATAGGTAGTTTATGGGTGTTAGTGTACTTTAGAGCACAGTAGTTAAGAGCTTTATGAACCGGCGTTAGCCCAGAAAGCTCTTAACTCCTGGCTTTTCTCTGTGGCTGGAGTCTTGTCGCTAGATTTCTAACGCTCACTTCAGCCAAGACTCTAAATACCGGCGTTAGAAAGATCCCATTGAAAAGATAGGATACGCAATTGGCGTAGGGGGATCTGCGGTATGGAAAAGTCGCGGCTGGAAAGTGAGCGTTAGACCCTTTCCTGACTGACTCTAAATACCAGCGGGCGGTAAAAACCAGCGTTAGGACCCCCTAACGCTGGTTTGGACGGCTAACGCAGAACTCTAAATCTAGGTGTAAGTCTTTATCATTGAACAAGTTTGAGGTGTAGGAGGATTAGAACTAAAGTGATGGCCCACTTCAGTTTTTCAAAAGCTATAAAAGACCAGGAAAGATTATTCTCACTGTGGCCTGGATTCCAATCCATCAAATTTCAGGGAAAGCATAGTGTATGGTGATAAAGAGCCTCTGTTTGAATTTGCATTAGAAAACAATGTAATAGCAAAATCTATTTAAATGTTTAAAAAAATCACAATGACGGAGATTACAAGTTGTGTGGTAAACCCATTGCATACACCGTGCAAAATGGGTACTACCGCTATTTCCATACCGCCGGCATTACAAGTCATCCTAAAACTTTATTTTGTCGGGTGGTATGGTGCGGTAAGCCGCATACCACTCAAAATCCAAGTTCCGACTTGGCGTGCTCGTGCATGTATTTCCCCATAGAGTTCAATAGAGAAAAAGTGTTAGAAAAAAATCTAACACCTGCGATTGTGAAATGGCGATCACATTAACGCATTCCCCATTAAACTCTATGGAGAAAGGAAAGTTTTATAAAAACCTAACATAAGCCCCTAGTCTAATAACCCCTAAACCACCGTCTCCCCCACATTGCGACTCCCTAAATAAAGCTATTAACCCCTAATCCACCATCCCCCCATATCGCTAACACCTAATCAACCTATTAACCCCTAAACCGCTGGCCCCCCACATCGTGACAAACTAAATTAAACTATTAACCCCTAAATCTAACACTGCCTAACTTTGAATTAAAGTTACAATATAACTACCTTAAAATAAATGAAAACTTACCTGTGAAAAAAACAACTAAGCTTAAACTATAAATAAACCTAACATTGCTATTTTAAAAAAAATAAAAATGATAAAAAATGAAAAACCTAAATTACCCAAAAAATAAAAATCCTTACATTACGAAAAATAAAAAAATTATACAAAATCAAAAAGTTATTATTATAAAAAATAACAAACGAAATTATCTAAAATAAAAAGTTAATCCTATTCTAATACCCTATTAAAAAAACACCCCAAAAATAACAAACCCCCCTAATCTATAAATAAACTACCAATAGTGCTTAAAAGGGCCTTTTGTAGGGCATTGCCCTAAAGCGATTAGCTCTTTTACTAAGAAAAACAACAAAGTCCCCCCTAACATTACAACCCCCCACCTCAACAACCCCCCAAAATAAAAAACACCTAATTAAAAAAATTAAAAAAAGGCATTTGTATGGGCATTGCCCATAAAATGGCAATCAGCTCTTTTACAGCCCATTAAATAAAATAAAGAAAAACTAATCTATAAAAAAAGCCACCCCAAAAATTAAAAAAATACCTATCACTAACCCCAAAATAGGTACTCACAATTTCTGAAGAGCGGCGCTCCATCTTCATCCTGGCAGACAAAGGTCTTCTTCCAGGCAGGTCTTCATCCAGTGCTGAACCATCTTCAATCTTCATCCCAGCAGTGTGGAGGCAAGGCGGTCATCCATTCGACACAGAGGTCCTCTTCGCCGCACACTGAAGCTTGAATGCAAGGTATCCCTTTTATATAGGGCTATCCTTGTATTCCTATTGGCTGAAAATGACAAATCAGTCAATAGGATAAGAGCTGCTTACATCCTATTGCCTGATTTAAAAAAAAAGAAACTGAAAAGTGCCTTTACATTGCGGTCTATGTGTATATACAATATTACCACATAAATATATATGTATATAGTCATATACATATATATATTTACTAAGTGCTGGCCATCGCTGCGCTACTTACCTCTTCGCTGCGCAAGGTTCTGATGCTGACTGTGACGGCATGAGAACAAGGCTCCCATAGAAGCCTAAGTCTTCATCGAAGCAGGCAGAAGTCCTCATCGAAGCGGGCAGAAGTCTTCATCCAGACGGCATCTTCTATCTTCATTCATCCGGCGCAGAGCGGATCCATCTTCAAGACATCCGGCGTGGAGCATCCTCTTCTTCCGATCGTCGCTGTAAAATGAAGTTCCCTTTAAGTGACATCATCCAAGATGGCGTCCCTTACATTCCGATTAGCTGATAGAATTCTTTCAGCTAATAGGAATTAAAGGGGAAAAAATCCTATTGGCTGTTGCAATCAGCCAATAGGATTGAGCTTTCATCATATTGGCTGATCCAATCAGCCAATAAGATTGAGCTTGCATTCTATTGGCTGATTGGAATAGGCTTTTCAGGGCAATGGTTATCTTAGGTTTATTTAGATTTTATTTGGGGGGGTTGGTTGTGTGGGTGGTGGGTTTTACTGTTGGGGGGTTGTTTGTCTTTTTAATTGCTATGTAAAAGAGCTGATTTATTTGGGGCAATGCCCCGCAAAAGGCCCTTTTAAAGGGACAGTCTACACCAGAATTTTTATTGTTTTAAAAGATAGATAATCCCTTTATTACTCATTTCCCAATTTTGCATAACCAACACAGTTATAATAATATACTTTTAACCTCTGTGATTATCTTGTATCTAAGCTTCTGCAAACTTCCCCTTTTTTCAGTTCTTTTGACAGACTTGTAGTCTAGCCAATCAGTGCCTGCTCCCAGATAACTTCACGTGCACGAGCACAGTGTTATCTATATGAAATACGTGAACTAACACCCTCTAGTGGTGAAAAACTGTTAAAATGCAATCTGAAAGAGGTGGGCTTCAAGGTCTAAGAAATTAGCATATGAACCTCCTAGGTTAAGCTTTCAACTAAGAATACCAAGAGAACAAAGCAAAATTGGTGATAAAAGTAAATTGGAAAATTGTTTAAAATGACATGCTCTATCTGAATCATGAAAGTTTATTTTGGCCTAGACTGTCCCTTTAAGGGCTATTGGCAGTTTAGTGTAGGCTAGGGTTTTTTTTATTTTGGGGGGGGGAGGGGGCTTTTTTATTTTGATAGGGCTCTTAAATTAGGAGTGATTCATTTTTATTGTTGATAATTTCGTTTTTTATTTTGTGTAATTTAGTGTTTATTCTTTTTTGTAATTTAGTACATATTATTTTACTAATTTAATTTATTTAATTTTATTGTAATGTTAGGTTTTAGTTTAAGGCAGGTTAGGTTTTATTTCACAGGTAAGTTTGATTTTATTTTAACTAGGTAGCTAGTAAATAGTTAATAACTATTTACTAGCTAGTCTACCTAGTTAAAATAAATACAAACTTACCTGTGTAAAAATAAAACCTAAGATAGCTACAATATAACTATTAGTAATATTGTAGCTAGCTTAGGTTTTATTTTACAGGTAAGTATTTATTTAGTTTAAATAGGAATTATTTAGGTAATAATTGTAAGTTTTATTTAGATTTATTTTAATTATATTTAAGTTAGGGGGTGTTAGGGTTAGGGTTAGACTTAGGCTTACATTAGGGTTAGGGTTAGGTTTAGGGGTTAATATATTTATGTAGTGATGCGGGAGGCTAGAGGTTTAGGGGTTAATAGTGTAATTTAGTATATTTCGTTGTGGGGGGCTTGCGGTTTAGTGGTTAATAGGTTTATTATAGCTGCGGATTAGGGGTTAATAATCTTTAAATAGTGTTTTCTATGCGGGAGGGTGGCGGTTTAGGGTTTAATAGGTAGTTTATGGGTGTTAGTGTACTTTTTAACACTTTAGTTATGAATTTTATGGTACAGCTTTGTAACGTAAAACTCATAACTATGAGACTTTAGATGGCGGTACGGTATTTTTCAAAACTGCTTGAATTTTGCTATCCCTTACTAACAAAAAAAGCTTAGTTTTCAGTAATATCCCCTAATAGATACGTTTTTGGCCACTCTTGGACAACTTTCACAGATAAGTAGTTTATGGGGAAATAATAAAGGGAAAATATAGGGGTGGGGGAGAGCCACTTTTGGACCTATAAACTAAAGTGGCATTGCTAGGACACCACTCCAGCTTCATTGGTAAGTATATAAATAAACAACAATATATAAAGTATTGTGTATCTTCCACATGAGCAACTATTTATTAGGGTAGATAACATGCTGTCAGCTTAATATTATAGGTATTAGAAACATACCTAATAACAAGACTTACAAAACATATTTTACAATAGAATGAGCGCATCATATAAAACTAAAGGATTAACGGGACAGTCAAGTCAAAATGAAACTGGCAGATTCAGATAGGGTATGCAATTTTAAACAACTTTCCAATTTATTTTTAGCATAAAATTTGCTTTGTTCTCTTGATATTCTATGTTGAAAGCTAAACTTAGGTAGGCTCATATGCTAATTTCTAAGCACTTGAAGTCCGCCTCTTATCTTAGTGCATTTTAACAGTTTTTTACATTTAGGCATAGCTAGTTCATGTGTGCCATATAGATAACATTGTGCTCCTTCCCATGGAGTTATTTATGAGTCAACACTGATTGGCTAAAATGCATGTCTGTCAAAATAACTGAGATAAGTGGGCAGTCTGCAGAGGCTTAGATACAAGGTAATCACAGAGGAAAAAAGTGTATTAATATAACAGTGTGGGTTTGGGGAATGGGTAATAAAGGGGTTATCTATCTTTTTAAACAATACAAATTTTGGTGCAGACGGTCCCTTTAAGCGAGGTTTGATGCTTTAACAATTCACTCTAGAATTCTTTTAAATAAGTGAACATATTGGAGATGTATAGAACTCACAGATATCTATCAACACAATATAAGGGTATATAGACAAACAAACAAGTAGATTACGTGTTGTGCGTTCGTCTTTTAACGCTGAAAAAATTGTAATGTCAGTGTGCGGCAGAATAAGGGTTAATGAATTTTCCTAGTGGCGGCGATGTCGGGAGCGGCAGATTAGGAGTTAATAAAATTATGTAGGTGTCGGCGATGTCAGGGGCCCGGTATTTCGGTGCTGGACTGTACTGTTAAGTCAGGATCAGACTGATATGCTACAGGAAAGTTCTTCTCTGTGAAAGGCACATATTGTGCCAAAAGAGGCTGCTTCTAGAGTAGTAACTAGCCATAGAACAAGCAATTATGCTATTGTTCGTTCCCAGGTTGAGCGCTTCTATCTTTTTATTTATGCAAATTATGACTCTTAGGGAAGTCTCCCTAAGTGTTATGCAGGAATCCAGACGTGGACCCATTGCTCAGTGTGCCTAGAGGGATATGGCTGCACCTCACTGACGAGGCCCACAATAGGCTGAAATGATCAGCTGAGGTTGCTTCTCGGGCCTTTGGCTTGGATCAAGTGCAGTTTTCTGTGCTTGGTCTTGGCTGAAAGATTTGCTGCCTGGAGACCTGCTCCTTCGGCCCGGGGTCCTTTCCCTTTGGGGTTTGGGCTCCTGCTGCTATTGGGGAGGGGTGGCTACTCCTTAGGCGTAGAGCAACTGGGTAGTAGGGCCGTCCCCTTGGCCTTGTGGCATCGTCCCTGGACTTCAGCCACATGCTGCTTTTGGGGGGGCGCTCTGAAATCCAGCCTAAAGAGGCAATAGGGCAAATATGGCTACCAATGTGCCAAATGTTCCCCATACACTTTGGGTGTTGATTTCTGAGGACTTTCGAGAGAAGATTGGTTTGGCTCATGTCCAGCAGGTGGTTTTGGAGGGTGTTTTGAAGATGCCAAGAGCAATTTTGCATTGTGTTCAGTCATTTCCTTCAAGAGGGATTTTTGATGTGGCTTTCACCGATGAGCATTATTTACAGACCTGCTATCAACGGACTATTGATATGGCTGCTGCTCCAGAGTTGGTTGGCATGAAATTTGTTGCCTGTGTGCAGAGGGAGATAAGAATCCCGGTGACAGTACATATGTACAACCCTTGGGTCACTGATGTGGAAATTTGTCTGTTTCTTTGTCGCTACTTTGATGATGTTCAAGGAGGTAGCAAGCTGAAGAATCAGTTTGGGACTTTCAATGGAAAGCGCAGGTTCTGGGTGCGGTTTGTGCCAGATGAATTAGGTATTGGTGGAAAGAAACACCCTCCACAGACTTTCGCCATTGGTGGAAATAGAGGTTTCCTATACTATGATGACATGCCTCTTTTTTGCCGTAGTTGCAACCTGTTTGGTCACATTGCTGAAAATTGCCCAGGTGCCAGATGTCGAAATTGCGGTAAGGAGGATCATCTTGTTGCCCACTGTAGTAAACGCCGGACCTGTGACCTGTGTGGTTCATCAAGTCATCTGTGCAGGATGTGTCCTTTGATGATGTTTCAGGGGCTTGATAGAGTGAAGCCTTCCTATGCTGATGTTGCAAAAAAACCATCTTCAGTTGCAGTTGAGCCATCTGTGAATGAGGAGGAGGTCTCTGATGAGGCATTGAACTCTATATTACCTCTTTTGTGTAAGAAATCTGCAGTTGGGGTCCCTGTCGGAGAGGTGTCTGATGTTCCTGTGGTGGTTCCTGTGGCTGAGAAGGTAGAGGAAGCCCAATCTCATCTTCAGGAGGTGGATCTTGCTACATCTAATGTGATAGCTGCTTCAGATGTTCTTGAAGTCCTGTTGCCCAATTCTGTGGATGATACTGTTGCTGTTCCTGGGACAGAGAATTTTTCCTTCACTGAGTCATCGTATGATGCTGCTCCTGATGCTGTTCTTGGTGAAGGGGAGAACATTGATTGGTCTGCTGTTGTGTCCTCTAGTTCTGAGGAGGATATGGACACTGAAGGGAAAAAATCTGCCTCCAAGCGAAAAATAGATGCGGATTCTGATGGATGGGAGAGTCCTGATTTGAATCTTCCAGTAGTTAAGGGTGCAGATCCAGATACTACAAGTGATGCTGACTCTTTAATTTCAGAGTTTCCTTCTGTCTCTACTAAAGACGTTCCTTCTGACTCAAGCCAGTGTATAGGTGACTTTTCTGATGCCTCTTCTGTTGGTTATCTAGATAAAAGAGATGTGAACCAACTTGCTGAAGTTACTGGTTATGAGGCTGGCAAGGGGGAGCCTAGGAGGTCAGAACGTCACAGAGGCAGATTTAAAAGATCTCCTTTGAGTCCTAAGAAAAAGAAAGGAAAGAAGAAGTCCTGATGTTATTTCTTTTTTTGTTTTTCTTTAATTTATTTTTGTGATGTTTCTGACCATTTCTTCCCTTAATGTCAGGTGTATGACAACTATAGCAAGGAGAGCTGCAATTTTTAAATTATTATCTGTATGTTCTGCTAATATTTTTTGTTTGCAGGAATGTGGTCTCTCTGAACATCCTAAATGTGCTGACTGGGAATATGGTCCTAAAGTATGGTCTTGTTCTTCTGATAGGAATGGGGGGGGGGGGGGTGGGAGTTTTGTTTAAGGGGTTTAGTTTTTCTATCCTTAATGTAGTTCATATTGTCCCAGGTCGGGTACTTTTGGTTAGTTTTAGTTTTTTGTGGGACTGTTTTTCGTTTGTTTAATGTATATGCTTCTCCAAATAGGGTAGAACGTTTGCTTAATTTTGAAACTTTAAAAAATTTTCTGCCAGGTCGAGAGCCAACTTTTTTGGTTGGGGATTTTAATTGTATTATTAAGAATGGGGACAGAGAGGGTGAGAGTGATTGTAGGGTGGATAGCTCAGGGAAGTTTTTACTTGATTTGCTTAAATCTTTCGGTTTGAAGGATGCCTTCGGGTCTGTTTCTTTTTCAGGGGAGGGTTTTACTTTCTTTAGTGATAGTGGTGGGATAAAATCTCGAATTGATTTTTGTTTTTTTTTTTAATTTTCAAAGTTTTTTATTGGGTTCACATATTTGCATACATTAAGAATTGCACAAATCAGATTCATCAGTGATTAAGGTCAACAAGTATGAATGCGAAATAACATAGACAATAATGTCTTACCCAAGTTTTTTTTTTTTTTTTTTAAACACATTTCTTAAAATAGTAGCATATATAAGAGAGTATTTAGGTCATACATTTTGTATCAAGAGAAAGGAAGAAAGAGTAGTGGAGGTGTGGAGAGAAGAAGGAGGGTGAAGGGTGGAGTAGGGAAGGGGGGTATATGGGTGTCTGCCTCTCACTGGGTTGCTAAGTTTGCTTAGTAATAAGTGTCATGTGGCTAAATTTGATGATAGAAGATATATAATTTAAGATAGTTGTGGTCCTTGAGAAGAAAGCGTTTGTAAAGAGATACCCCGGGTAATTATGAGTCGGGAGGGACAGGGGCGGTATTTGTAAGTGCAGAAGTTCCCTGTTCCCAAATAAAAAACATGTCTGTGAAAAAGTCCTGCTTGCCCAAGAAGCAATAACATTGTCTTTCCATATTCAAAATGTGTTTGACTTCTGATATCCAATTTGTGTGTGACGGAATTATTTGGGATTTCCACAGACGAGGTATTAATCTTTTAGCACCAGTCAGCATGATCTGGAGTAGTTTTGTGCGGTATAAGCAGTAAAGTGTCGGAAGATGATTGAGAAGGATAAGTTTAGGGCCTAGTGTTAAATTTGTGCCTAAAATTCTGTTTATGGTGGATTCAACTCTGTTCCAGAAGTCCAAGATGGAGGGGCATTCCCACCATATGTGGGTCATAGTACCTGTGCCTCCACAACGTCTCCAGCAAGCGGGAGATGCCGTAGGGAAAATATATCTAAGTCGTGATGGTGTCAAATACCAGCGAGATATTATTTTATAGTTTGTTTCTGCCATGAGTAATGAAGAAGACGCAGAGTGGGTAGCTTTAAAGCATGATCCCCACTCTTCGTCTGTAATATCACAATGTATTTCTGTGTTCCATTTCCTTAGAAAGGAAGGTCTCTGTAGGGGAAAGGACCCTCTGAGCAATTTATAGCTTGTTGAGAGAAGCTTTTTCTGGATTTCAGAATTAGCGCAGAGCTGTTCAAATATTGTTAGTGATCTGAGTATGTTTTGTTTATGCATGCTGTTATTGAGTGCATGTCGGATCTGGAAATATGAATACCAATTGTGAAAGGGAGAACCAAATTCATTGATTAGTGTTGCCCTGTCCTTGAGTGTTCCTGAATCTAGTAGAGTATAAATAGGCAGATTCTGCATGTGTGTCTCGGTGTGTGACTGGGCAAAGGATGTATGTTGGAAAAATATCTGATTACCTAGCAAAGGAGTTAGCGGGGAGATAGGGGTGGATATACCTTTATTATGTTTAATTAAGTGATCCCATATGTTTAAAGTGGTCTTAATATAGTAGTTTTTGTGCGCTTGTGGTGGTCTATGGGGCTTGGGGAGCCAGGGGAGATCTCTCATGGTTGTAGTTTTCAGCAAGGCACATTCAATTTGCACCCATGGAGGTGGGGGATTGAAGCGGGTCCAGGAGATCACTCTAGTGAGATGAACGGCCTTATAGTAGTTCAGGAGATGAGGGACATTAAGTCCACCATCCTCTTTGGTGAGAAATAAAGTGTCTTGGGGGATTCTAGGTTTTTTATAGGACCAAATAAATGAATTAATCATTCTTTGTTGGGATTGAAGGTAGGAAGTGGGGAGTGCCATTGGTAATGTTTGGAAAAGGTACAGGTATTTCGGGATGATCATCATCTTAACGGTATTGACTCTTCCCATCCAGGACAAGTGGTTTTGTTTGTGCCAACTCTCCAGAAGGGCCTGCACTGATTGCTGAAGTTTAGCATAGTTACATTGGAAGAGTTCCTGATGAGTGCTAGGGAGTAAGAGGCCTAAGTATTTAAGTTTGTTATTCAGACTGAATCTCGTGTGGGTTTTTATAAATTCTACATCCTGAGTGGGCACGTTTAGCGTCAAAATTCCAGACTTCTCCATGTTTATGGAGAAATCAGATACTCGTCCGTATTCGTCCAGTGTATGGATCAAGGCCGGGAGGGAGGTGGATGGGGATTGAAGTGTGAAGATTACGTCATCTGCGAATAGCAAACATTTTTGATTTATATGTTTATATTGTACTCCGAGTATGTCAGGGTTTTCCCTAATTTTTATAGCTAGAGTCTCAATAGTGATGGCGAACAATAATGGTGATAACGGGCAACCCTGTCGGGTTCCGTTTGTTATGGGGAAGGATTGGGAAGCTGTACCATTGATCTGGACTCTTGCGTGTGGGTTGGAGTATAGGGCCTGGATTCGGGATTTAAAAGTCGTGGAGAAGCCAAACTTCGACAGGGCCCCCCACATGAAGTGCCAGTTGACCCTGTCGAACGCCTTCTCGGCATCTGTTGATAAGAGGGTGAGCGGTACTTTGTCTTCATATGCGGTCTGTAAGGAGTGTAGTACCCTAATTGTGTTGTCTTTGGCTTCCCTACCTCTGACAAATCCAACCTGGTCTTGGTGTATCAAATTCGGTAGGATATTGTTCAGGCGTTTAGCGAGTATTTTCGCATAAATTTTTATGTCTACATTCAAGAGGGAGATTGGGCGATAACTACTTGGTTGGTCGGGAGGTTTGTCTGATTTTGGTATGACCGTTATGAGGGCTTCTAGTAGGGATTGGGAAAACGATTCTCCTTTGTCTATTGAGGTGTACAGGGTATGTAGTGGTGGGCCTAATTGGTTCTGGAGCAGTTGGAAGAATTTGGCCGTTAGGCCGTCTGGGCCTGGGGATTTACCATTTGGGAGGGCTTTAGTGGTGAGTGCTATTTCCTGAAGCGTTATAGGGGAGTCGAGGGATTGTCTGTCCTCGTCCGTGAGATTTGGTGTCTCTAGTGTTTTTAGATAGTTATCAATGTTGCAAAGCTTTTCTTGGGATAAATGGGGGTCAAGGTTATATAGTTTGGTATAATAAGAGACAAAGGAGTTAGCGATATCCTCATTTTTGTTCATCAGGTTCCCTGAGGGGTGCCTGATAGACCTAATAAAGGAGTTGAGTCTCTTTTTTTTAAGCGATCTGGCTAGTAGACGACCAGCTTTGTTACTTTCAGAGTAGAATTTAGCTTTGGAGGTGAGTGCTCTTAGGTGTGCGTTTAAGGTTAAGTATTTGTTAAGATTATCTCTTGCTAGTGTTAGATCAGAGAGTTTTTGAGCCGAAGTAGGGTCAGTTTTATGAGCCATATCAGCTTGGTGAAGGTTGGAGGTAAGAAGGGAAAATTGGGCAGATTTTAATTTCCGTAGTTTAGTGGCATGTTTGATTAGGTGTCCTCTAATGTAGCATTTGTATGCTTCCCAATTATTCACGGCAGATGTATCGTCGGGCCTATTTATTAGAAAATATTCGTCTGTCACCTTAGTCAGGTCCTCTAGAATTTCTGGGTTTGTTAGAAGGGAGTCGTTTAGTCTCCAACTCGAGAGTTTCTTGGGTCTAGTAGACCAGTGGAAGGTGGACAATACCATACTGTGATCTGACCAGGGTGTGTGGAGAATGCGAGATTGTGTCAAGTCGGTAAGAAAAGATTGGTCACACATTAGGTAATCTAGGCGTGAATATGTGTGCTTAGGGTGTGAAAAAAAGGTGAAGTCCTTTTGTGTGGGGTGAACTATCCTCCAAGTGTCAAATAGTGAGATAGAGTGAAGTGTTGCACAGTTTGTTTTTCGTATGTTGCTACTGAGATATGATGTGCCTTGTGAGTTGTCTAAGGCGGGGGTCATTGTAAAATTAAAGTCGCCGCCTAGTATAATCGGGCCTTTGGAGATGTCCATTATTTTGTTAGTTACAGATCTGAAAAAGGAGGGTGTAGGTCTGTTAGGGGCGTATATATTAGCTACGGTGATCGGTCGGCCGTAACACAGCCCAACAAGAATCAGAAGTCTGCCTTCCGTGTCTGAGTATTTTTGCAAAAGTTCAAAAGGAACATTCTTCTTAATAGAGATGCATATCCCATTTTTTCTATTTGGGCCTGAGCTAAAAAAATGTTTATCATAATATCGGGTGGCTAATGTAGGTTCGTTGCGTTTTTTGAAATGGGTTTCCTGAATCATAATGAAATCTATGTTTTTTTTATGGAAATCATAAAAAGCTATGGAGCGTTTTTCTGCCGAGAGAAACCCCTTCACATTCTGACTAGCTATTGTCAGTGTGTTCATGATAGGTGCAAAGAGCTGGATATTGGTGATAATAAAGAGGATGTTTCCTGCAGAAGAGGTGTACAGGCCGATGTGTTTGACTCGTGTCCTGTCGGGGTGCTGATTGGGGGGGATTGAGGGTGTGGCTAGGGATAGAAGGGGTAAGGTACTAGGGAGAGGGGGAGAAAAGAAGAGGAGTGTAAAGAGTTAGGAGATATGTGTCAGATCTCAATACTCTGGTGACAAATAAGGATTAAGGGAGAGTGGTCATAGGTTGAATAAGTAAAGGAGAAGCAAGGAAAAAAGGAGCTACGAAAGAAAAAAAAGAAAAAAAAACACACAAAATGTATGATAAAGAAGAAGAAAAAAAGAAAAAGAAGAATACAATAAACAGTAACAGTTATAAGAGCAAATTCAATCAAGGCAAATGGACAAGCCGGGTGCTTGTCTTAGATCAATTATCGCTATATACCCATTTATAAAGTACCTATATGTCAGGCATTGCATATGTTCCCAAATATTTCCTGTTTTAATAAATGTCACTTAAAGCTGGTTGCAGTTAAAAGCAAAATCCGTGAGCATATTACGTCAGTAATTTTTAACTGTCTAAAACAAAGAATACATAGTCAACTTAACTCAACAATATGTATAAACTTAATATACAAAAAACATAAACAATGGGCCGCAGCTTATGCATAGAGCCTTAGCTGTATATTAGTGTTTTTTTTGTAAATTCTAAACAAGATGTGATCTAGGCTGATAGTTGTAGGCTAGGCTAGTCAAACCTTATAATTAGGAGAGTTAGTAGGTAAGTCCATTACAATGTTATAACAGTGCCTTTTATACTTGCCACAGTCCTTTAGAACTTTGAAGTTTCAGGTGCGGGCAGGATGTTTGAAGCTCATGATCATGTGAACTTCTCCAGGAGAAGTTGGGTTTAGAGATGCCGTTAGCACATTTGAGGCCAGAAAGAAAAGACATGTCTGTTTTACCCGGGTTGTTGTGTGTCTTCCTCTATTGCATTAGTCGGGTTCGTTAGTCGTCTTTTAGCTTGGCTGGCTTGGTTGTCTGACTGAGGTCTCCTTTGTGGCTTTGGGGCCAACTGATCCGAAGTAGTGTGACGTATGTGTTGACTATCTTCTGTGGTCATGGTTGGGATGCCCAGTGTTGTGCAGAAATTTTCGGCCTCCGTAATTGATCTGCATTCGTGGCGGATGCCATTTTTTGTAGCAATGATTGAGGTAGGAAAGCCCCATCTATAGGGAACTTTTAGCTGTCTCAAATGAGAGGTCAGGGCCGAGAAGTCTCTTCTCTTTTGTAGAGTCCTTGCGGACAAATCTTGGAATATTTGTATACGAGTATTTTGGTAAACCATGGCTTGCTGTTGTCTGGCCTGATTATAAATCGCCTCCCGCTGTTGATAATTTTGGAAGCGGACAATGATGTCCCTTGGTGGGGCGTCAGCCGCTGGTTTTGGGCGGAGAGCTCTATGTGCTCTATCTAGGATAAAATTAGATTGCTCCCCCTCAGCTGGGCCTGTCATCTCAGCAAAAAGACCTAGTAGAAACTCTTGTATTTCGCCGCCTTGAACAGACTCGGGGATGCCTCGAAACCGCAAGTTGTTGCGTCTAGTGCGGTTTTCAAGGTCATCCAGTTTATCCTCCAGTTCCATTGAATATTGCTGTTGGTATTTGACTTTGGAGGATAATTCCGCCATCTTTTGGGCAATGACATATTCGTGTTCCTCCAAGGAATCGACTCTTCGGCCTAAATCGCCCATCTCTTTTTTAAGGTCTGCGCATTCAGTTCTTATGCAAGATTTGACCTGGTTTATCAGGTCTTCCATAGCTTTATAAGTAATGGGCGAGTCGGCCTCTACCAGAGGTATGATGGGAGATGGGCTTCTCGGTATATCTGAGTCTTCCAAGTCATCTGTGTTACTAGAAGGTGCAAGAGGGGGCCCAGGTTTTTGCTTAAATTTCTCTGATTGCCTGAAAAAAGCATTCATGTCTTCCTGGGATTTCTGAGATGTTTTGTGTTGTTTGTCATTCTTTGTCCCTCTTCTTTGCGACATTTTAGTGAAATAACAGAGGTATAGGCCAAGCTGCCAGGGACCCTATTTGCAGAAGATACCGTAGTGTAGTAGAGTTATATTATAGTAAAGATATAGTATATTTGCCCCACTCTCCAGAGGGAGATGCCCTCACTGGGCGATGCCGGCAAAGGGGATGAGGATATGACCCGCTGCTATGGTGAACAGCGGGAAATGGATGGAGAGAGGGGCTTTCTGTGTTTTTGTCAAGGATTTAGCAAGATCCCATTAAAGTCGGTAAGCAAAGGCAGCGAGTATTGGATCCCTGCTATTCAGTTGCAATGTAATTTGGGCGCAATTATAGATGGCCTCCGGTTAATAAGGGAGGGGCAGAAGAGACAACACCAGGGTTAGACTTAAAGTTAATCCAGCGAATGGGCCATGTCTGTAATTGTTGATATATGTATTAGTGCATAAAGTCAGCAAGTCAGTCTCACAAAAATCCTATTCCGAGTCGTTCCGCCAGTTTCAGGGTCTTGTTATTGAGGTTGGATCTGTGGGTATAAGATGTGAGCTTTATAGTGGCATATGAGGATAAACTTTAATGTTTGAGATGGATGCAGCTTCCTTGTAAGTGACTCTTCCGACAGTGCTGGTGTTTAATAGTATATGCACCGGAGCGGAACTACGGCCCTCCGGTGTCTGATATAGGTGTGATGAAGTGTCAGCAGCTGTCTATTTCAAGTCCTATAAATGATCATACCCTTACAGAGTCCACCTTGGGGTATGTGAGTACAACCTCTCTCCCCAAAAACTTCTGTTATGTATTGTAAAGTTAGTGTGAACCGGAGCGGGAGTTGGCTCTCCGGTGGGCTGCAAGGATGTTAGGCAGGTATAGGGGTGTAGTGGCGTGGTAATTGCTTACCCCTTATGTCCTTTAATTATCCGAGAAGACAGCTTGTCCCAACTCATGCGATCCTTTGCCGATGAGACACTGAAGATGTTGGATATGAAGCTGCGTCACAGCTTGTAGCTCAGAGTCCTGTCACGCTGTGTTATGCTGCTTCTTCACTCGTTTATGCGAGCAATTGCCAACGGAACGAGAGAAAGTATTTTCTTGATCTACACACTTTCATATGCATGCCTGTGTGGTCAAAACTTATGAATTAGCTGATTAGGGCATTTATATTCTTTTTAGCACCCGGCTTGTGGTAAGAGCATTAGTAAGTTGCGGCCATCTTGGTTAGCCGTTCACTCCGCCTCCTTGATTTTTGTTTTTTATCTAAATTTTTATGTGTTGATGATTTTTCTTTAAAGCGGATGCCCTTTACGGATCATTCCCTTTTGATGTGTAAGGTGAATTGTGATTTGAAGATCAAGTATGGTAAGGGTGTTTGGAAACTGAATGTGGATTTGTTAGAAGATGAGAAGTTTAAGCGTCAGTTTGTTTGGATGTATGAAAGGTGGCGTGAAAGAAAATGTGATTTTAGTAATGTGCTTATGTGGTGGGAATGGTTGAAGGTGGAAATAAATAGGTTTTTTATTAAGAAAGGCTGTGAGAAAGCTAGAATGGAAAGGGAGTTAGTTGTATGATAAATGGTATCTGAGGTTGTTGTATTTGTATGAATTGAGAAATTGTGGTATTGATGTGCATGAGGAAATTGCTGAAGCAAGAAAGATAATTAAAAAGTGTATGCATGAAAAAGGAAAGAAAATTGTTTTTATGGCAAGATTGGAGAAAATGGAAAAGGATGAGTCTTGTAGTAAATATTTTTTTAAGAAAGCTTTTGAAGGAAAGACTGGTTTTGTTAGTGTTTTTGATAAGGTTGAGTGTGAAGTTAATTGTACGGATGGTGTTTTGCGTGAAGTTCATGAGTTTTACAGTGAGCTGTATAAAGAAAAAACAAGAGATGTTTTATTGGAAAATGAGTTGTTGGAAAACATTGAGGTTAAGTTGGAAAAATATGATAATGATTTGTTAGAAAGGGATCTAAGTTTGGATGAGATTTCAGAGGTTGTTAGGAGTTTTAAGAATGGGAAGGTACCTGGTTGTGATGGTTTGCCTGTTGAATTTTATACTTGTTTTTGGAATTTGATTGGGGTTGATATGTTGGATGTTTGTAAGTTTGTTTTTAGAATGAATGTTTTGCCTGTTTCAATGAGGAAAGGTTTGATTGTTTTGTTATTTAAAAAGGGTGATAAGAGAGATTTGAGGAATTGGAGGCCGATTACGTTGTTGAATGTTGACTATAAGGTTATTGCAAAGGTGTTGGCAAATAGAATGCATGGCGTGATTGGTAAGGTTGTGGGTGAAGAGCAAGTGTGTGCTGTTCCTGGGCATCAGATTTCTGAAAGTTTGTTGTTACTACGTGATGTACTGTGGTATGTGAGGGAGAGGATGAGGTCTGTTGCTGTTGCTATTGTGGATTTTGAAAAAGCGTATGATAGGGTAGTGCATGATTTTATGTTTCATGTTTTAGAACGTTTAGGTTTTTCTGGTAAGATTATTGGATGGTTTAAATGTTTGTATAGTGATATTGTGAGTCAAGTCCAGGTTAATGGTTTTTTGACTGAGGAATTTTGTGTTAAATCTGGAGTGCGTCAAGGATGTCCTTTGTCTCCTGTGTTATTTGTATGTGTCATTGAGCCATTATTAACTAGTTTGAGGAAGGATAAATTAGTTAGAGGTGTGAGTGTTCCTGGTAGTAATGGAAGGTGTTTAAAAGTGATTGGGTATATGGATGATGTGAGTGTGGTATGTGAGACTCAGGCTGGTTTGAGGAGGGTGAAAACTTTAGTTAAATGTTTTTGTATGGCAAGTGGTTTCAGAGTTAATTGGAATAAGTGTAAAGTTAAAGTTTTTGGTAATGATAGGGAGATTGATTCCTGTGGATGGCCTGTGACTGAAGGTGCAATTGAGGTGTTGGGTGTGAAATTTGATGTGGATTTGAAAGGCTTGGAAAGTTGGGAGAATGTTTTTGATAAAGTGAGTAGAAAACTTCAGTTTTGGTCTTTAAGGACATTATCTTTGAAAGGAAAAATGTTAGTTATTAAATCGATTTTGATCCCTATTATGTTATATTTGGCGTTAGTTTTTCCGCCACCTAAGAGGATTTTTCGGAGAATTTTGAGAGTGTTGTTTTCTTTTTTCTGGAGTTCTGGTATGGAGCGTTTGAAAAGAGATGTTGTTGTTAAGAGTAAGAATGTTGGTGGTAAGGGTTTTCCAAATGTGGAGAGATTTTTGGCTGTGAAATATGTTAGTAGATGTGTGGTTCTGAGTGGTAAGGATAGCATGGCTGGTTGTATGGTAAAGTATGCTTGTGGAAATGTTTTAAGACGATATGGTTTATTTGAGATTGATAGAAAGAAACCGGTATGTTTTGCTGTTCCGTGGTTTTATGTAAGGGTGGAATGTTGGATTAAAAAATATGGTTTGGAGAATGTTAGTAGGGAGATGTGGTGTGCAAACAGAATGGTGTTGAAAATGTTGGAGAAGAAGGAAGGTCTTGAGTTGATTGGGGGTTTGAATGAAAATGAATATGTGTTGGTATGGAAAAATGTGTGTAATAAGTATTTGATGAATAGGCAGAAAGATATTAGTTGGATGAGTGTGCATAAGTGTTTGCCAACAAGGGATTTTCAGAGAATGCGTCGTTTAGTGGCTTCAGAAGTGTGTCCTAGAGATGGTTGTTTTCAAAGCGAGAGTGTTATTCATTTGTTTTGGAATTGTGAGTATGCTAGGGATGTTTGGAGAAGTTTGAAAAGGATGATTAAGGGTTTGGCTGGAGTGCAGTTTTTTACTTTTAATATGATGATGTATGGTTTGTGTGGAAGTGGTGTGGAAAAGGAGAAAGCAAGATTGATATGGTTGTTGGCATGTTGTGTGAAGGAGGTGTTGTGGGATGTGCGTAATATTTTGATTTTTAAGAAAGAGGTAGTTACTGTAGGTAATTGTGTGGGTATGATCCGTGGGAAGTTGTTTTTGTATTTTTCTTTTGATAGGAGGCGATATGGGGAATTCGATTCTGAAGGCATCTGGAAGACAAAGAAGTGGAAGGATTGGATTATTTAGGTTTTTTTTTTCCTCCAGTTTGTTTTTGTCTGTATTTGAAATATGTTTAATTTTATTTTGTGTGATTATTTAAGTTTAATGTTTGCATTTTGATTTTTTTCTGATGACAAAAATTTGGGTCAATATTTCAGTTTTGTAACAAGAGATATTTTGTTTGCATTTGTTATTATGATTTTATTTTGTATATATGCATATATGATTATTTTTCTAATAAAAGAATTACGAAACGTACGTCTGGGGTTTTGCCTTTTCCCTTGTTCAGAGAGGGATTGCCTGGTATTTCGGGGCTGGACTGTACTGTTAAGTCAGGATCAGACTGATATGCTACAGGAAAGTTCTTCTCTGTGAAAGGCACATGTTGAGCAAAAAGAGTCTGCCTCTAGGGTGTTAACTAGCCATATAACAAGCTATTATGCTAGTGTTCGTTCCCAGGTTGAGCGCTTCTCTCTTTTTATTTATGCAAACATAATTTGAGGACACTACTACTACCATAGATTATAAATATATAATGTCACCTACAAGCATATAAACCAATAGGTAAAAGCCAGCTGTGTGATTTTGAACATTTGTATTGGGAGAGTCAAAACTTAAATATGCTGCAAAGAAAAAGTCTCAGTGGACAAAGCAAATCAGATAATTACAGCAGTGATCGGTGCTATGAAAACTTAGTAACAACTAGAGAGCCATATTAGATGATCTAATTAAACAGAGTAACATGTAAATAATGCTGCCCCAGCAAACACAAGTAAATTAAAAAGACTGGTTACAATAACAGCAGCAGAGATAATAGGATAATAAAATTTAACACACAAGTACAGAATTACAGCCCCACGGGAAAAGCATGAATACGTAGCTTGGGATAACAACCACTATATTCTGGTATAAAACAAGCTAGGCAGTCTGTAGAAGACTTGACTGATAAAAACTGCATATCACAAAAATACATTAGACAAGGAAGTCTTAATTACAGAGTTCATCACAGTCACACCAACCAGACCAACTGAAGCTAGGTATAGAAAGAGTTATTAGGTCAATGTATGTCACAATTGTTGTATCCATGGGTGTCTGGATGTGGGGTTAAAAATGAGCATCAGAAATGTGCTCCTCATTTCTATTCATAAGAACACACTTGTGTCACTCTTTTGATACCATTTAAAATGATGTGCAGCTCATGTGTACAATAAGCAACCCCTGTAAATGTTGACAACAATATTATTATGCTTTGGGACATTTATTTGTTTATTTGTTTATTTCTTTTGCCACCCACTGGCTGTGAATGTTCATGTCATGTTTGCACTCATGGGTAATATCTGGAAAACTGCTGAAGTACGAACACAATCCAGGCAGCTTTAAGCTGAAGCTCTTATCTACTTCAGACCAAGAAAGTGTCACATATACTTCTTCCCTTCAGCATTCTCCCCCCTGCAGAGTTCTCCTTTAGTCCAAGCTGAAAATCCAGGAACTATTTGTAGCCACTACACTAAAGGTAAACTGTCCAGAATGAAGCAAGAAAAGGAATAGAATGGAAAAGCACTCCTTACACCTAGACCTTGTAGCAATCCCAAGCTTGATGGGAACCTTAAGGTTGATGATCATTCAGTCAACTTTGAGATTGCTACAAGGTCTAGGTGTGAGGATGGCCTCCTGGATAGCGAAATGCTTGTGCAGGTGACGACAAGCCGGAATGGAGAGTAGGGCTTACTCTGAATCACAGACCATGACTGCCAGCCTATATGCTGTTTAAATTTTATGCTTGTGAGTGCATTTTCATTTTCTTCTTATTTTTTGATTAAGGGCCAGATTATGAGTGGAGCGCAAACATTTACGTGCAAGCAATAAAGGGTTTATTGCAGGTATTACAAGTTAAAAGTAAACGTGATCGATTGAGCACAATCATGATTTATGCTAGAATGATTGAGATACTGTATGGTGGCGAAAGTAGTCAGAGTGCAAGTAATTTTTTCTACGATTTGAGGTTGTAGAAGGAGGGTGTAGTCAAGTCTCCAGCAGAAGTCAGTTTGTGGTCTGTCCGGCCACAACATAGAGATACCATAGAGTGGTCGGACCATGGAGTTGGTTCAATATCAGAGACGTCCATCAAAATCAGGCTCTTCTGGTCTATGAAAATATAGTCAAGTCTAGAGTACTTCTGATATGGGTTGGAAAAGGAGGAGGTCTTTTGGGTAGGGTGGTGGAGTCTCCACATGTCATAAACAGAACTCTTTTGATGAGATCAGTCTAGGAAGGGTTCAATGGAAATATTGCAATCCCCAGCAAAAATTATTGTTCCTTTTAGCTATTCCTAGTAGTTCTCTCAGGATCTTTTTAAAGATGGATGATTAGCCAGTGTTCGCATATATTTGCTAAAGTAATGGGGCTACTGAAAAGGAGCCTAACCAATATTTAGTATCTACCTTCATTGTCAGCAAGTTTATGGAGGACTTGAAAGGTAATCTTATTTTTGAATAGAGCGCCAACCCCATTCGATTTTGCAGTCTGTGAGTTGAAGTTCCCCACTGGAAAATGTTTGGAGGTGAATTTGGGCTCAGATTGTTTATGAAAATAGGTTTCTTGTAGGAAAATTATGTCTCCCTTATGTTTATGAAACCAATTAAGGGCAATAGATCTTTTAGTGTGAGAATTAAGTCCCTTTACATTTTGGGTAAGGAGTGTAAGTTTATGCGAGGACATATGTAGTAGTGGAAGGAAAGAAATGTCTACATGACTCCAAATGAGCTAAGAGTGATATGTATACATGGGTGAAGGGGGGGGGGGGGCATGGGGGGTGTTATATTCCCCAGGGGGGAGTTTCTGTGTTTGGGAGTATTTGATTTAATTGGGACAGATAGTGTGTCTATGTTACCTGAGACAATACAGGTAGACGTGAGGGCCTCAATTCCCTCCTTGTCCTCCTGAAGTGAAGAATATGGAAGTGATGAGAGAGTAGATAAAGAAGAGTAAGTCCAAGGAATAAATGTCTGTATAGTGAAACTAGGAGGATAAGAAAAACAATATAAATAAAAAATAACAACATTGTAACATAATACAAAGGAGCATTGGGGGAACATAGTGATTCACAAAAGAAATCAAGCAATAAGGGGACACTGTCGTGTAACAAAACTGGGCAGGGCTCATTTTTAAGAAGCTAAGACGGAGAACCATTCCACTGAAACATAAGTTGCATATGTAATATTAAATTAATAATATGGACCAAATAAATTGTATGGGTCTCTGGATATCAGTCTATTTCAAGGAGAGGCATGTCCATAACTGACGATCCAGTGTAACTTTAGTATGTTTTCTGTTCACTTTCATCCAGTCTGGTTGTTGTTTCCGTGGAGGTAGCTGGTTTTGATCTGTCAGGGAAGGCGATGGGATCAAAGAGGGCATCAAAGGTAGGGGTATATTCAACCGTTTGCAGAAAGGTTCAAGGTCATCTGGAGATCTGTAGATGACTGTCTGTGAATCATGGAGAACTTTTATGCAGAAGGGGAAGTCCCAGTGGTTAGATATTTTCAATTCTTGCATGTGGTTAGTTAAGTATTTGTCTTCCCTGAGATTGTTTTCCATGATAGAACTCAGGTCAACAAAAATTTAAAGGCTAGTTCTATCATAAGTGATGTGAAGGAGTTTTCTGGCACCATCCATTCATTTCTTTCCAATGGCATGGAGAGTCCACGAATCCATTATAATTACTAGTGGGAATTCAACTCCTGGTCACCAGGAGGAGGCAAAGAACATCCCAGCAAAGCTATAAGTATCGCTCCCACTTCCTATAATCCCAAGTCATTCTTTGCCTTCATATATCTAGGAGGTGTGTGAAGATGGTGTTCTGAAGAATATGTAATATATCCTTTAATGGGTAGTTTCCCTGCAAGCAAGGATTGGGGTAATACTGTGTCCATGTAATCCTCTTGAGTAAGAGTTATGGTGGCTATTAGCTGTTGGCAGGATAGTCCTTATTTCTGCTCCAACAATTTATGCTTACCCCCATATGGAAAACCAGGGTTGGTTACTCTGCTTTTCCTTTATCTCCAGGTCCCTGTCAGAAGTCATCTGGATCTGTCAGACCGGGGATGCTCTGTCTGCCCTACAGCTGAAGCTCCAAAGGTAAGTGCTTTTCTCCTTCTTAGGTGAGAAAGTTCAAGCACTCTGGGGGTTAATACTTCTATTCTTTATTTATGGAGCCTGGGGACAACTAGTTAAATCTCTTCATTGTTGGGATTTTTAATTTTGGGCAGTATAAGCAGGGCACTGTTAGTAATAGGAAACAATGTACTTTATTTTTAGTTCATTTACGTTTCTGGGACAAGGCTGTCAGGGACTTTGAGGTTTATACCTTTATTTATTTTGGGCATGAAATTTGGTGCTTTTATTATGAAGGAGACTCTGAGAGTGGCACTTAAGGATTATTCTTTATTACAGTGATGTTTGTATAGCGCAGCATATTTTTCAGGCTTTTTTTATTGGTGAAGCATTTTTTATTTCTGATGTGGTCACGTGATGGCTGCATGTCTCTGACTTCCTGAAGCGGTTTATAGCAGCAGTGATCTCCATAGCTCTCGTTGTGGAGAGTCTGAACGGAGTGTTGTGAGGGGTTGAAGGAGGTGGTGAGTTTGCTCCAGCATCAGCTAGGGGTATAGCGGTGCCTTTTTAAAGCTTTTATCCCTGCATTTTAGTACTAGTAAGATCTAGTTTGCAGGATTATAGCATATAGATATTTTTCTATTATCATTATTTGGATCTAACAATTTGTTTTTGCTACTATTGGTAAAGGTTCTGAGAATCAATTACCCTTAGGGACATTATGGATTCAGACCAAGATGTCTTTGTTTTGTTTGATAAATGTTTATATTGCTTAGAGACTTAGATGATTCCTCCGGTACAATTTTGCTCCACGTATGTATCAAATGTATTGCAGTCTAAAAATAAAGATTCTGCTTGCACTAAAAAATTTTACTCCTCAGAGCCCTCTGCCTCTCAGGATTTTGTTAGCCCTGACATGCCTCAGATTTCTCCTCAGTCCCTGTCTCTTGCAGTTACACAAGCAGTGCCCTGCAGTTCTACTCAGTCTGTGCCTGGGGGAGTATTTTTACCAGGTGATTTTGCAGCGCAGCTTACCTCAGCAGTGTCTGTGGCCCTGTGTGCCTTATCTATCTCGGGTAAGAGAAAAATAAAATCTAAAAATATAATAGTCAGGATTATCTTCTAATGCCAAGGCTGAATTGGTCAGTTTATCTCAGTTATCTGAGGATGACCATTATTCAGCAGTCTCTGAAGGTGAAATCTCTGAATCAAATACTACAGTGGTTAGTACTGTAGACTCAGAGGAGGTTAGATTTAGATTTTAGCTTGAACACCTCCGTTTACTGCTTATGGAGGTTTTGGCTACTCTAGAATTTCTAAGACTCCTAAGGTTACTAAACTGAACAAGGTTTTTGATATCCAACCTAGATATTTGGAAGTGTTTCCTGTTCCAGATCGTATGTTGGATATTATTTCTCGGAATGGAAGAAACCGGGTGTTCCTTTTACCTCTTTTCCTGTTTTTAAGAAAATGTTTCCTGTCGCAGAGTGGCGTACTATTCCTAAGGTGGATGGAGCTATATCCACATTGGCTTAGAGGACTACAATTCCTCTGGAGGATAGTACCTCATTTAAGGACCCCATGGATAAGAAATTGGAGGGGTACTTAAGGAAGATTTTTCTTCACTAAGGTCTGTTATTGCAACCTACCTTCATTTGTGATGCCAGTATGCAGGTGGTACGTAAGTATTCTTAATGATAACCCTCAGGTGAGGGGTTCTGGAGTTGGACCTGATGGCATCTCGTCAAAACACCAAACTTCCTAGATACTGTTACAGATCAAGGGACCCACAAGCAGTTCTGGTAGACGCTCTAGCCGTTCTGATTTACCTGTTTCCTCCATTTGCCCTCCTTCCTTGGTGTGATAGCCCGGATCAAACAGATGCTGGCTTCTGCGATTCTAATTGCTCCAGCTTGGCCTCGCAAAATTTGGTTTGCCGAACTAGTGAAGATGTTATTCTCTCCTCCATCGAAATTATGCTGAGAAAGGGCCTTCTACGTCAGGGTCCTTTTCTTCTTCCAAATCTAGATTCTCTGAAGCTGACTGGATGGAGATTGAACGCTTAGTCTTGTCTAGACAATGTTTTTCTGAAAAGGTTATTGACACCTTGATCCAGGCTCCTAAGCCGGTAACTTGTAAAATATATCATAGGGTTTGGCGCACATATTTATACTGGTGCGAATTGCGGGGGTCGTTCCTTCGTTGTGTCCTAATCCTTCTACTCAGAAAGAGCGTCTGTAACCTGGATGTGGTTCATGCTCTAAAAGTCTATCTGCAAGCTACTAAGGATTTTCGTCAATCTTCTGCCCTTTTTGTTCTGTTTGCTGGAAAACATAAGGGCCAAAAGACCAAGTCAACTACTCTTTCTTTTAGGTTGAGGAGTGTCATTCGATTGGCTTATCAGACAGCTGGACGTAATCCTCCTGAGAGGATTACGGCTCATTCAACTCGGGCTGTTTCTTCTTCCTGGGCCTTTAAAAACGAGGCTTCCCTAGTTCAATGGTGCAAACTCAAAAGCTTGGGTATCACTAGATTCTCAACTCTTATAAGTAAGCCATGTGGGAACTCTATGTTGGACAGACAAACAGTACAGACCCTCTATGATTAATAAAATCACATTAATATGATAAGAATTCGGAATTGGGATAAACTTTTTAATAGTTTTTAAGGTTTGCCAACACTCAAATCCCCATTATCCCCTGAAGCACTACATGCAGAATTCATGGGTGGAATAGATAATGGGCTGGAAGAAAGCGAAGTAACAGGATGGTCGATACTGATACATTCTCTCATAGAGAACCATAAACTAAAACCCAGACAAAAACTAGAGAAACTTTGAAAAAATATGCACCATAGGGTCCCCAATACCGAAAACACTCTCAATTGCTAGGAAATTACTAAGTGGTCTTAAAAGCATGTTACTGCCTACTTACACAGATAAATAGACAAAAGAATTGAATAAAAATATAGACAATAAAACATGGAAACACATATTTCAACGCCCACATAAATCATTGGTTTCAGCCAAATAGACTATAGACCATATTTAAACAACACAACAGTCTTTGCTGGCGAAACTGTAGGTCAGCAGGTAACATGGGAAAAAAAATATTTGGAGCAGAATACGTAATGCACCCTAACCATGCTCTCCTTAACATGAAACCCGGTAAACAATGCAAAATTAGAATGGAAGTGTTTCAAATAGCAATTAATGGAGCTAAATCCATCATCTCTAGGAATTGGAAATCCCCCACCATACTTACAAAACAGATGTGGATGACAAAGGTAGAAGAACTGTTTACACTAGAACGCTATGAGTACTATAAAAAACAGAAAATGGAATTCTTTATAAATTTAAACCCCCAGTATATTGATGGGGTGTAATGTATGAAACCCCATAAACTAACTCACCAAGTAAAATGTCAAAATCTGATAATGAGAATACAGAGCTTAAATAAACCTCGCCACCTATAAAATCTTACCACTGGGACGAGAAAGAGTTAGAAAACCGTAAGTGGGTCCTCCATCATTTCAGCATATCATCATTCCTTTACTTGCTCATACAACATTCATCAGTAAACATCTCCTCAGCACCTCACTTCTCATTAACATTTCCCCATTCCTCCACTACATGCCCATCCTTGCCACACTCTGACATGCCTTTCCTCTTACACACATACATAACAAAACCCTAAGAGCCCAGAAATTCTGACATTTTGGAATGTCTTCTTTGATACCATGAATATCTATAAAATCCCTGAAATGCCAGTTCATTTCTTAATCCCTGAAGAGGATGAAATATCATTGTATGGCTAAACCATGACCTATTTTATTTTATGTTATTTATTTTGTTTTTCTTATTTTTATCTTATTTTTACTTTAAATTCAATTGAGTTAAGTTTATATTATTATTACTATGTTATTCAATTACATGTGTTCATACATTTGTTAGTTTATTATTGTTGAATACAGCCTCAACCAGACAAAGCAATGGAAAAAAAGACACATTTTGGAGTATCATCAATACAGTTTTCTTTTATTCACCAGTGGACAACCTGGATTAATAGGATAAAGTCTATATTATAAAATACTGTTGAACTATAAATTCAATGTATCCTATTCATTGTACTGTATAATTCATGTTGATACTATGGGGCCTATTTATGAAAGGCCGACATTGCGGATCATGTCCAACAGACCTCGCTGAATGCGGAGAGCAATACACTCTCCGCATTCAGCATTGCACCAGCAGCTCTTGTGAACTGCTGGTGCAACGCCGCCCCCTGCAGTTTCGCAGCCAATCGGCTGCTAGCAGGGGGTATTAATCAACCCAATCGTATTCGATCGGTTTGAATTGCGGCAATCTCTGTCCACCTTCTCAGAGCGCTGCTTCATAACTGGTGTTTCTGGCGAGCCCGAACGCTCGCAAGAAACGCAGGGCTTCAAGCTCCATACGGAGCTTGATAGATATGCCCCTATGTTTTACAATGTCTTGAAAAAATAAAAAAAATAAAAAAATAAAAAATCAAGGCTTCCGTGGAACAAATTTGCAAGGTGGCCACTTGGTCCTCGTTACATACCTTTTCAAAATTTTACAAATTTGATGTTTTTGCCTCAGCTGTGGCTTCTTTTGGGAAAAAAGGTTCTTCAAGCAGTGGTGCCCTCAGTTTAGGTCCGCCTGTCTTGTTTCTCCCTCCCTTTCCATTCTGTGTCCTCTAGCTTGGGTATTGGTTCCCACTAGTAATTTGAATGGATTAATGGACTCTCCCTTCCATTGGAAAGAAAACAAAATGTATACTTACTTCATAAATTATTTTCTTTCCTGGAATGGAGAGTACACGACCCGCCCTTGTCTAACTTCAAGACGGCTTATTATTTTCTAAACTTCAGGCACCTCTATTCCTCTTCTCTTTCCCTATTCACTCGGCTGAATTACTATGGGAAGTGGGAGGGATACTTATAGCTTTGCTGGGGTGTTCTCTGCCTCCTCCTGGTGGCCAGGAGTTGAATTTCCACTATTAATTTGAATGGATTTGTGGACTCTTCATGCCAGGAAAGAAAATAATTTATCAGGTAAGCATAAACTGTTTTCTCTTTATCTTTAAAACTCTGAAATTATAATATTATGTCCCTCTGAGTTTGATCATCTGGAGGTTTCGTGCGGAGGGCCCTCTGAGCTCTGTCCATCGGTATATCTGTTGAGTTTTCTTATTGGAGCAGGAATTTAAACATTTATAGCAAATATTAAAGGATTTTGAGAGGTAGACCTGGAATTCTGAGGTTCTACCTCCTTCTTCTGTTGTCAAAGTCTTCCGCTTGTATTTGCATTTGTTATATAAAATTATCCTGAGCTTGGAGGATGTGAATTTGCATTATTATTATTATTCCATATCTCCTTCTAGTTGGACCACTCTTTTACCTAAGTTAGAGAGGTTCATTCTTGACCTCGAATAGGCCATCTTTCCAAGATGTGTAAGGAAGGATGCAAAATCTGCTTTAGTAGGAAGATTGCTGAGATCTGCTCTTGTGAGTGGTTCACTATTTTGTTGGCTGAGTGTGGAAGGGTCTATATTAGGAGATAATGGATCTATATCTTGAGAGGCAGTGAAATCCGAGGCAGATGTTTCTAGGAATTTGAAAAAGTTGTTCATTTTGACATTTAAGGGTTGGGAGGCCCTTATTGAGTTTTTCTGGCCCTCATGGTTTGTCTTGATGCCTTTTATTTATAACATGTGAGAAAAATATAGATATAGTCTCTGCAGACCACTACAGCAATAATGATTGAGCAGTTGCAGGTGTCACAATGATATTTGAGGGATGAGGGGCCTGTAGTTTATCTCTGTTGGTATGTACAAAGGCCAAGAGTAGCTGAGAGGGGATGCTTGTTATAAGGTTGATTGATTAAGCTGAGCTTATAAGGATAAGCAGTTGGCACAGTAAATGTAGGTGTCATTCACAGGAAAGATGAAAAATTATGTAAACTGGATGTAATTTATGCCCCAGAGCATTACCAGTAGTATATGGTAGAGATGAGTAAATAAATGAAAGTACGCTGTGTACCCCTGTAAAAGAGACCCTGCTGAGATGTTAAAAAGAGGAGGCTAGCGATGTCAGGGTAGCATCTGGGTCGTGGTTGGGCTGAGCAATCCAGGTTGTGAAGTCCTGCATAGGGAACAGAGGATCTGCTTGCAGGTGGTTTATGGGGCGTGTGGACTCTATTTAGTATATCACAATCGTGTCCTGTGGAACGGATCTGCAGCCTGGAGCCACCGGTGGTGTGGAGATAAGCCCATCTGTTAGACAGATATTCGCTAATCTTGCAACCGTGTTGGCAGGTAAGATGGTGGGTAGCGCACGCCAAAAGTGCGCCATGTGGATTGTGGCCAGAAGGTTTCCATGGTGGTATGCTAACATGGTGCCGCTCAGCAACATTACACAGCACACTGTGTTTTGGTTAGTATCAAGATGTGGGGTGGCATAGTAGAGATGTGTGGAGTCATGTGGGGTGAAATATTTCACTTGCAGGCATCTGAAATTTGTCACGGAAATTTGTTTTCCTTTTGATGTCTGATGATGAGGGTAAAACCTTGAAAACATTCACAATAAAGAGGGAAACATATTGATGACAAGTCCTTGCAAGTGCCTCTTTCTCCTAATACCTATTTGTTTCTTTGGAAGCACCCTGGGCATATATTGTTCGGTCTGTGAGTTACTGCTTACTACAGGAATATGTATTTATGGTATGTCCACTTTTTCGTCTGGGAGTACGGCTTAACAGCCGACTAATGATATGTTTTGTCTTGAAGAAGGCTCATGTAGGAGCCAAAATGTCGACTATGACCCTCTGTAATTAAAATTCTGATGCCGTCAGAATAAACTTATTTATAGCTTGAAACAAATATCCTGAGAGTGCCCTTTCTTACAAATATAATCTATACAAGTTTCATTTGAGGATTGCACCCAGGTCGGTACAACACCAAAGTTGGAGTGCTGGGCCACCGGCTAATTTACTTTATATATAAATATATATATATATATACTGTATATATATATATATATATATATATATATATGTGTGTGTGTGTGTATATATATATATATATATATATAAAATAGCTATATGTAGACCCCTACTCTGCAATTGTTTGGGTGAAACAAAAGCAGGTAAACCACAGGATTGTAAAAATCAAGCCTTTTAAATTCCCAATACAAACGTGTACAAACGGCCCTAAGCCATAATGTTTTGGCTCCAATGTGAGCCTTTATCAGGCCAAATAGACATAAAAATACATACAACATGAACCCTTATATACCCACTTCAATTACCTTAACAAGTGACAAATAAGATGCAGCTGAACACAAACATCGCCTCTATAGTATAGCATGTAGCAGCAATCTGCTGTGTGCCGTTTGATGACATCATCAACCATCACTGGCATTGTCATGACAACCAAAACAAACACTAACACAAGCTGGACTGGTATTGTAGCAATATAATGTGATCAGAAGCATCTCATAATCACATACTATACTAAAGTGCATAATAAAATATAATTACAACTATATATATAGTGGGTATTGAAAAGATTCACCCCCTTGAAAATAATCGCATTTTGTTGCTTTGCAGCCTGAAATAAAGACAGACACCGTTTTTGTTTATCCAGTTGTAATTACTCAGTGCAACTTATAACATCCAAGTAAAAGATATAACACCAACATGTCAGGCAAAAATAAAGACAATTCAAAAACAGAATCACTGAGTTGCAAAAAGGATCACACCCTCCTAAAATTACTTGTAAACTCAATAAGGTATAGCAAATCACCTTCTCAACGGCACACACAAAGCTATTTGACCTTCAACTGTGATCATTTGTGGGCATATTGATTAGCTCAGCATAAAAAGATCTTTATATAACTATAGGTGGCAAGGCACTGTCAAAAGATCTCTGGGATAATTGTTTTGGACAGGCACATGTCAGGAGATGGATACAAGAAAATGTCAAAGACTTTATCAATGCATAGAAGCACAGTGAAGTCTATTATTAAGAAGTTTAAGGTATTTGGTACAACAAAGAACCTCTCTGGATCAGGACGTCACTCCAAACTGGATGAAAAAGCCTGGAGGAAACTGGTCAGAGAGGCTACCAAGAGACTCTGAAGCAGTTGCAGTAATTTATGATGAAGTGTGGACATTGTGTGCATGTGACAACAATATAACAAATTCTTCACAAATGTGGCTTGTATGGGAGGGTTTCCAGAAAGGCCACATGCAGTCACGACTGAGCTTTGCCATAACACACCTAGGAGATTCTGAGGCCACATAGAAAAGGGTGTTATGGTCAGATGAGACTAAAATTGAATTATTGGGACTCAACACTAAACGATATGTCTGGATGTAATCCAATATACTGATAAGAGGATCCGCTACAAGGAAAACACAAACAGCCGCAAAAATTGCAAATAAAGGCCGACTTTATTGAAAGTCAAGGTGAAGCCCAGGTACATACAAGCTCGGGAGGGAGCACAAAGAATGAAACGTCCGACGCGTTTCCTGCCCGGAGGCACTTCGTCAGGGACTTACACACAGTAAAACACTTGGTTCTTTTAAACATGTATTACTTCCTGTTACGTATGCTTACCTGTGTTGCAGCACACCTGTTGTCTTTAGTTAATTAGGTCCGGCAGTCTGCACTCCTGGTCTGGTCGTATTCAGCTATTGCGCGCATGCGCCATCGGTAACTTACAGTCAAGTATACACTCTTAGTATATGGATCTTGTATCCACAAGTGCCGCTGTCAGTCCTTTAGCTGTCTACGACAAGATCAAGAAGCATCCGCCAATGGCTGCATATTACCGCAAATACAACAGATAAGGCAAATACGTAACAGTTTATTACCAATAGATGTATACATTTTTAATATAGAACATCACACTAAGTGTAAAAAAATATATATTTAAATAAAATTTGAACCAAAAAGCTATTCTTTGCCGGACATCTAAGTCTGTTCTCATGTTACTTGATAATATTTCACAAACCTATTAAATCATGCACGGAGAGGGAAAAGGAGATCCCGGGATCGAAAGCTGAACCATATAATAAGTATATATATATATATGGATATTCAGATATCCAAAAATTCCCCATTTATGAAACTTAACTACGAATTATATATAATTCTACCTAATTATAAGTATATTATTTTATTTTACTTAGTTTTATTTTTATTTTGTTTAACATTTCATCTCATGACCTTCTACTTTATATTGTAAATATTTCATCAGAAAAGTGGAGTTATTCAGTATCCTTCTTGATTGGTTTAACTCAGTATACCTGTATATGTATATAGTTTATACTGTATTGTATATATTGTTATTCCAATCATTGTTCCACCTGATTCGCAACCCAAATAATATAAACATAAATATAAATATATAGCCTTTAATTTTAATTTTAGCATATCTCTTGAAATTAAGTGAACTACGTGTCTGTGTATGCTATTGCTTAATATAGTAACTGACTCTCTTTAGAATCTGTTTCATTCTATACCCTTGTTCTTGTGACTAAGAATGAAATAAAATTAATAATTAAAATAATAATAACATTTGGTGATCTTGGTGCCTAAAGTGCTGTTAATAATTTAATAATGTCTTATTATCATTATATTCATTATTATTGTGTGTAGTGAACTTCTGTGATTCATAAACACTCACTGTACTAACTGTTGCAATTAGTGTGTGATTTAAAACTATAAACTGACAAATGAATGTGAATAAATATTAACATTAACGTGACTAATCCACTCACTAATAAAAATTAAAATCAAAATTAAGAGTTAATTGAGATTTTCTTATTAGAGACAATATTATAGTTGGTAACTATCTTATCTTACTACTGAGGAAATCGATGTATATGTTGTATACCTCCTATACATCAATGTCCTCTTTAAATAGTATAAATTCTCTACTTATAAGGCTATATATTACTCATTATTAATGTTCTTGGGTTGTGTATATATACTAACTTCCTTTCTACAAGGTATGGTTATGGATGGTCGTACTCTTGGGGAATTTGAAATTTTGGAGATCCGGAACCAACAGATTGCTGTACCAACATCTGCTGCAATCCCTATCTTAGATGTTGTGTGGGGTGGGTGGTTAGATCACATTTACTATTTCTAAACTACGTTTGTCAGATTACCTTAGTCTACAAAGTATCTAAGATCTGTAATTTTATTTATTCCAAGTGGGACTCCTGTGGATAGATTGAAGATCCAAAAGGCCTCTTTCCTGTTTAATGCAGCTACCCTATCACCTCCTTTAACACTTTTGATAGCTGTATCGATACCTTGAAACCCTAACATTGTGCCTATATTAATATCATTAATAGGTATTCCCATAGTATTAAAGTGTGCCACAAAATGTTTTGCTATGGGAGTTTTCGGAGGGTCTTGTTTAATGGATAACAGGTGTTCTCGGATTCGATCTTTGAGCAGTCTTGTGGTTCTACCTACATATTGTTTGTGGCACAGATTGCATGTAATTAGATAAACCACAAAATTAGAATGACAAGTCATTCTATGTCTAATTTCAAAGGTTTTACCAGTGACAGTAGATTTAAAAGAATCACCTGAGATGACAAAATCACAACTTTTACATGTTATTCTTTTGCACTTAAAGAACCCAGTCTGACTTTGTAACCATGTGGTTACCTGTTTTCTTGAGAAATCCCTCGTTAATTGATTACCGATTGTCTTAGCTCTTTTACTGACACATCTGATTCCCTGTTTCCTTACCACCTCTTGAAGGAGAGTGTCTTTCTCCAAAACTGGTATATACTTCCTTATAATACGATTTATTTGTTCAAACTGCTTGCTATAATTGGTGGTGAATGTAATAGGGCCTTCTGACCTATTAACATTTTGAGCGTTCCCTTTCTTACGATTCTTATTACTGTCCCTCAATAGTTCTTCCCTACTCATTATTTCTACTGCTTTGCTGGTTTGTAAAAGGGTAGTTCTATCATATCCTCTAATGACAAGACGTTCAGATAGTGAAGCAGCTTGTTCCCTATACACATCTAAATGGGTACAGTTTCGTCTAAGACGCATATATTGCCCCTTAGGGATTGCCCTCTTTAAATGGGTGGGATGATGGGAATCAGCCCGAAGTATGGTGTTCCCTGAGGTAGATTTTCTGAAAGTTGATAATAAGTGGTAATCTTTTGCAAATCAAAATCTAATACTAATTCAATGTCTAAGAAGGATATGCTAGTGTCTGACACAGTGTAAGTGAATTTTAAATTCTGGTCATTATGGTTCAGATCTACCATGAACTCTTCAATTAATTCTACTCCCCCTCTCCAAATAATTATCAGGTCATCGATAAACCTGCGGTACATTTTAATATTTGATTTAAAAGGGTTACCATCACAGAAATTTTTTCTAAGTTCGTAATCTGTTAAGTATAGATTCGCATATGAGGGAGCGAACTTCGCTCCCATGGCTGTACCTTGGTTTTGAACATAATAGTCTCCTTCAAATGAAAAGCAATTGTGGGTTAGCAAAAATCTCACCCCCTCACATACGAACTCTATAAATCTGCCATCAAAGTCTGTATATAGTTCTAACATTTGTTCCAAAGACTTTAGTCCCTGAAGGTGCGGGATGCAAGAATATAGCGAGGCTACATCTATCGTTAGTAAGATGTCTCCCTCACTTATATCCATAGTGTCTAGTAATCGTAAAACGTGTTTCGTATCCCTCACATATGCAGGGGTGATCTGGACTATGGGTTGGAGTATAGTGTCAATGTAGGCTCCCAGTCTCTCCCCCAGTGACCCAATTCCCAAAATAATTGGGCGTCCTGGGGGAGCAATCATAGACTTATGTATTTTCGGCAGATGTTTAAAGACCGGTGTCACTGGAAAGTCTACTTTCAAACTTTCTGCCGTTTGTGGTGTGATGATACCTTTCCCTACGTAGCATTTCAGAAACCTTTCTAATTCTTGAGTGAACTTCATCATTGGATTGAATGTAATTTTACGATATGTTTCTACATCACTCAACTGTCTTAGTGCTTCCTGAGTATATTGGGACCTATTTTGCACTACTACACTCCCTCCCTTGTCTGAATTTAGTATGACCAACTTGTTATTGTTTTGCAATTTCTTTAAAACTTTCTGTTCCTTTATTGTAAGGTTGCTGATTGAAGACCCTCTTTTCTTACTGGACTCAATATTTACATCCTTAGCCAATAAGTAAAGATCTTGTTCTACTAGACCAAAGATTATGAGATTATGTGTTGAATATTGTCTACAGCTGGAATGTAACCAGACGAAATTCCAGAAGTAAAAATAAGCGGAGGAATGAGGATAAAAAAGTGACCTTTTCCAGCTTTGAGGATGACACGGGTGATGAGAGTCCAAGAGCCTCCACTCCCATACAAGATAAAGATGATTCAGAGCCAGAGGAACAATCTGTTAAACCGAAGAAAAATTCAAGTCATAAATCTATCACTGGGCTGCTATCAAGAGGGAGCAGTAACACTAAGGGGGAAAAACCGCATACCTCAAAGAATGGGGCAATAACGGAAGAAACAATGACCACCCCGGCTAGATATCCTAGCAGGAAACAAGTAAAAAACAAGAACGCAAGTTACAGCAGCACCAAAAAATAACAACCAATGATAACTAGGGAAAATAGAAGTCTGACTACTCCACTTAACCAGGAGAAGATTACCAGCCGAAAAGAGGTAACGGAAGATCTAAATGTGGTGAATCTATCATCTTTAGTATTGAGCAAGGCGGAAGAAGCAGTGCTTTCCAAAGGATTGGGATTTGCACCAAGCAGGAACTTTGACCTTTTTCAAACGTTAATAGACTTTTATAGGTTCACCCGTAAACTTACCTTAAAAAGACATTTTTCCCTAATGAGTACCCAGGATGGAGAAGAGACGGGCGATGATATAACAGAAGAATTCAATGGAACTGGCATGATTAGTGAACCAGTGGGAGCTAGCACTGGGGACATTAATATGGACTTTTTCGATTTTTCTGATCAATGTCATTCTGTTGACCTATTAAAATTAGAGAGTGAGAGTACACGATTCAATGCAAATGATCTCAGAATCCCTAAAATTAATTATAAGAATACTAATAAGAATTTTTACCCGTTACAAATGAGAGGGGATTTGGTAGATGTATTTCAAGGTCTAGTAGAACAAGATCTTTACTTATTGGCTAAGGATGTAAATATTGAGTCCAGTAAGAAAAGAGGGTCTTCAATCAGCAACCTTACAATAAAGGAACAGAAAGTTTTAAAGAAATTGCAAACAATAACAAGTTGGTCATACTAAATTCAGATAAGGGAGGGAGTGTAGTAGTGCAAAATAGGTCCCAATATACTCAGGAAGCACTAAGACAGTTGAGTGATATAGAAACATATCGTAAAATTACATTCAATCCAATGATGAAGTTCACTCAAGAATTAGAAAGGTTTCTGAAATGCTATGTAGGGAAAGGTATCATCACACCACAAACGGCAGAAAGTTTGAAAGTAGACTTTCCAGTGACACCGGTCTTTAAACATCTGCTGAAAATACATAAGTCTATGATTGCTCCCCCAGGACGCCCAATTATTTCGGGAATTGGGTCACTGGGGGAGAGACTGGGAGCCTACATTGACACTATACTCCAACCCATAGTCCAGATCACCCCTGCATATGTGAGGGATACGAAACACGTTTTACGATTACTAGACACTATGGATATAAGTGAGGGAGACATCTTACTAACGATAGATGTAGCCTCGCTATATTCTTGCATCCCGCACCTTCAGGGACTAAAGTCTTTGGAACAAATGTTAGAACTATATACAGACTTTGATGGCAGATTTATAGAGTTCGTATGTGAGGGGGTGAGATTTTTGCTAACCCACAATTGCTTTTCATTTGAAGGAGACTATTATGTTCAAAACCAAGGTACGGCCATGGGAGCGAAGTTCGCTCCCTCATATGCGAATCTATACTTAACAGATTACGAACTTAGAAAAAATTTCTGTGACGGTAACCCTTTTAAATCAAATATTAAAATGTACCGCAGGTTTATCGATGACCTGATAATTATTTGGAGAGGGGGAGTAGAATTAATTGAAGAGTTCATGGTATATCTGAACCATAATGACCAGAATTTAAAATTCACTTACACTGTGTCAGACACTAGCATATCCTTCTTAGACATTGAATTAGTATTAGATTTTGATTTGCAAAAGATTACCACATCAACTTTCAGAAAATCTACCTCAGGGAACACCATACTTCGGGCTGATTCCCATCATCCCTGCCATTTAAAGAGGGCAATCCCTAAGGGGCAATATATGCGTCTTAGACAAAACTGTACCCATTTAGATGTGTATAGGGAACAAGCTGCTTCACTATCTGAACGTCTTGTCATTAGAGGATATGATAGAACTACCCTTTTACAAACCAGCAAAGCAGTAGAAATAATGAGTAGGGAAGAACTATTGAGGGACAGTAATAAGAATCGTAAGAAAGGGAACGCTCAAAATTTTAATAGGTCAGAAGGCCCTATTACATTCACCACCAATTATAGCAAGCAGTTTGAACAAATAAATCGTATTATAAGGAAGTATATACCAGTTTTGGAGAAAGACACTCTCCTTCAAGAGGTGGTAAGGAAACAGGGAATCAGATGTGTCAGTAAAAGAGCTAAGACAATCGGTAATCAATTAACGAGGGATTTCTCAAAAAAACAGGTAACCACATGGTTACAAAGTCAGACTGGGTTCTTTAAGTGCAAAAGAATACCATGTAAAAGTTGTGATTTTGTCATCTCAGGTGATTCTTTTAAATCTACTGTCACTGGTAAAACCTTTGAAATTAGACATAGAATGACTTGTCATTCTAATTTTGTGGTTTATCTAATTACATGCAATCTGTGCCACAAACAATATGTAGGTAGAACCACAAGACTGCTCAAAGATCGAATCCGAGAACACCTGTTATCCATTAAACAAGACCCTCCGAAAACTCCCATAGCAAAACATTTTGTGGCACACTTTAATACTATGGGAATACCTATTAATGATATTAATATAGGCACAGTGTTAGGGTTTCAAGGTATCGATACAGCTATCAAAAGTGTTAAAGGAGGTGATAGGGTAGCTGCATTAAACAGGAAAGAGGCCTTTTGGATCTTCAATCTATCCACAGGAGTCCCACTTGGAATAAATAAAATTACAGATCTTAGATACTTTGTAGACTAAGGTAATCTGACAAACGTAGTTTAGAAATAGTAAATGTGATCTAACCACCCACCCCACACAACATCTAAGATAGGGATTGCAGCAGATGTTGGTACAGCAATCTGTTGGTTCCGGATCTCCAAAATTTCAAATTCCCCAAGAGTACGACCATCCATAACCAGACCATCCATAAACTTTGTCAGTTTATAGTTTTAAATCACACACTAATTGCAACAGTTAGTACAGTGAGTGTTTATGAATCACGGAAGTTCACTACACACAATAATAATGAATATAATGATAATAAGACATTATTAAATTATTACATTATTAACAGCACTTTAGGCACCAAGATCACCAAATGTTATTATTATTTTAATTATTAATTTTATTTCATTCTTAGTCACAAGAACAAGGGTATAGAATGAAACAGATTCTAAACAGAGTCAGTTACTATATTAAGCAATAGCATACACAGACACGTAGTTCACTTAATTTCAAGAGATATGCTAAAATTAAAATTAAAGGCTATATATTTATATTTATGTTTATATTATTTGGGTTGCGAATCAGGTGGAACAATGATTGGAATAACAATATATACAATACAGTATAAACTATATACATATACAGGTATACTGAGTTAAACCAATCAAGAAGGATACTGAATAACTCCACTTTTCTGATGAAATATTTACAATATAAAGTAGAAGGTCATGAGATGAAATGTTAAACAAAATAAAAATAAAACTAAGTAAAATAAAATAATATACTTATAATTAGGTAGAATTATATATAATTCGTAGTTAAGTTTCATAAATGGGGAATTTTTGGATATCTGAATATCCATATATATATATATACTTATTATATGGTTCAGCTTTCGATCCCGGGATCTCCTTTTCCCTCTCAGTGCATGATTTAACAGGTTTGTGAAATATTATCAAGTAACATGAGAACAGACTTAGATGTCAGGCAAAGAATAGCTTTTTGGTTCAAATTTTATTTAAATATATATTTTTTTACACTTAGTGTGATGTTCTATATTAAAAATGTATACATCTATTGGTAATAAACTGTTACGTATTTGCCTTATCTGTTGTATTTGCGGTAATATGCAGCCATTGGCGGATGCTTCTTGATCTTGTCGTAGACAGCTAACAGACTGACAGCGGCACTTGTGGATACAAGATCCATATACTAAGAGTGTATACTTGACTGTAAGTTACCAATGGCGCATGCGCGCAATAGCTGAATACGACCAGACCAGGAGTGCAGACTGCCGGACCTAATTAACTAAAGACAACAGGTGTGCTGCAACACAGGTAAGCATACGTAACAGGAAGTAATACATGTTTAAAAGAACCAAGTGTTTTACTGTGTGTAAGTCCCTGACGAAGTGCCTCCGGGCAGGAAACGCGTCGGACGTTTCATTCTTTGTGCTCCCTCCCGAGCTTGTATGTACCTGGGCTTCACCTTGACTTTCAATAAAGTCGGCCTTTATTTGCAATTTTTGCGGCTGTTTGTGTTTTCCTTGTAGCGGATCCTCTTATCAGTATTCAAGCTTTTCTCACAAGAGACTGAGGAGTGTCTCTATTTCCGATCACAAGGAGCCTCACTATCCACGTAGAGACATATAACGGACATAAGGTCATTTTCTCACTATCCACGAAGAGATATACAACGGACACCAAGTAATCTTTAATATACTAAGATAATGTTCTCTATTTAACAGTGGATTATATACGAGCAGATTTGCACTTATACTGTTACATTGTTTGGAGTATCACCTGTATCTGAACTACAAATTACAGCATACCGTATATTTGAGTGCAATGCAATTATAGAGTGTCTGAGTGCGACCAATAAAGTATCTGTAATCCAATATAGTTCACCATCCAAATAACACCATACTTACAGTGATGCATGGAGGTGGTAATATCCTGTTATGTGTGTGTTTCTCTGCAACAGGCACTGGAGCACTTGTCAGGATAGAAAGAATAATGGATGGGGCAAAATACCATCAGATTCTTGAGGAAAATCTGCTGCCCTCTGCCTGGAAGTTGTCAATGGGAAGAAGTTGTCAATGACAATGACCCAAAGCACACAGCGAAAATGACCACACAGTGGTTGAAGGTGAAAAAGGTAAATGTCCTTGCATGGCCTATTCAGAGCCCAGACTTAAACCCCTTTGCATATCTGGGGCATGATTTGGAGACTGCAGTCCACAAACGGTTACTATCAAATGTAATGGAACTAAAGCAGTTCTGCAAAGAAGAGTGGGCAAATATTGCACAGTCTAGATGTGCAAAGTTAGTAGAGACAAATCCCAATAGACTAAAAGCTGTAATTAAAGCAAAAGGTGGTTCAATACAATACTGACACAAGGGAGTGATCCTTTTTGCAACTCAGTGATTCTGTTTTGAATTTTATTTTTATTTTTTGACTGACATATTGGTGTTATATATTTCACTTGGATGTTATAAGTTGCAACTGGATAAACAAATTATTTATCAGGCTGCAAAGCAACAAAATGTGATTATTTTCAAGGGGTAGATTCTTTTTAATACCCACTGTACATTGGGTGCAAACTAACAACATAAACTTATTCAATTGAATACTCATTTAATAATTCGTAATAATCCCATGATGAATGCTCTATACCCATAGGTATCAGCGTCACCTAGGTTTGTATTCTGTTGCTAAGAACTAATTTTCTGTTAACCATTCGTAAAGTGAAGGTCTTCTTCCAGAACAACGTGGAGGCTCCTCTTTCAGCCAAGAGGAATGCAAGTTACCCAATATAAAACAGGTACCTTGCATTCAAGCTTCAGTGTGCAGCGGAAATCACATGAAGAGGAGCCTCCCTGTCATTCCCGATGACTGCCGCAGACAGCGTCACCTCCAGGCCACCTCCGCTCCACATCAGCTCCACGACCCCTGGATGAAGATGGAAGATGGCTCCGCAACACTGGGATAAAGATTAAAGATGGAGCCACCTGGAAGAAGACCTTCACTGCCAGACTTCAGGAATGGTGAGTACCTATTTCGGGGTTAGTGTTAGGTGTTTTTTTTTTTCTTTTAAAAAAGAGCTGGTTGCTTCAGGGCAATGCCCTCGACATCACCGACACCTACATTATATTAGTAACCCCTAATCTCCCGCTCCAGACACTGCCACCACCTACATTATATGTATTAACCCCTAATCTGCTGCCCCCAACATAGCCGAGCCCTACCTTTTATTTATTAACCCCTACTCTGCTGCCCCCAATGTCGCCGCCACCTACCTACACTTATTAACTTCTAATCTGCCGCCCCCAACGTCGCCGCCACTATATTAAAGTTCTTAACCCCTAAACCTAAGTCTAACCCTAACCCCCCCTAACTTAAATATAATTTAAATAAATATAAATAAAATGACTATCTGCCGCCCCCAACGTCGCCGCCACTATATTAAAGTTCTTAACCCCTAAACCTAAGTCTAACCCTAACCCCCCCTAACTTAAATATAATTTAAATAAATATAAATAAAATTACTATCATTAACTAAATTATTCCTATTTAAAACTAAATACTTACCTATAAAATAAACCCTAAGCTATCTACAATATAACTAATAGTTTTATTGTAGCTATCTTAGGTTTTATTTTTGTTTTACAGGCAACTTTTTATTTATTTTAACTAGGTAGAATAGTTACTAAATAGTTATTAATTATTTACTAACTACCTAGCTAAAATAAATACAAAAGTACCTGTAAAATAAAACCTAACCTAAGTTACAATAACACCTAACACTACACTACACTACAATTACACTACAATTAAATTAATAAAATTATCTAAAGTACGAAAAAAACAAACACTAAATTACAGAAAATAATAATATAATTACAAGTTTTTTAAACTAATTACACCTAATCTATTCCCCCTAATAAAATAAAAAATCCCCCCAAAATAATAAAAAGCCCTACCCTATACTAAATTACAAATAGCCCTTAAAAGGGCCTTTTGCGGGGCATTGCCCAAAAGTAATCAGCTCTTTTACCTGTAAAAAAAATTACAATACCCCCCCAACATTAAAACCCACCACCAACACACCCAACCCTACTCTAAAATTCACCCAATCCAACCTTAATAAAACCTAACACTAACCCCTTGAAGATCACCCTACCTTGAGAAGTCTTCACCCAACCGGGCCGAAGTCCTCAACAAAGCCGGGCGAAGTGGTCCTCCAGACGGGCAGAAGTCTTCATCCAAGCCGGGAAGAAGAGGTCCTCCAGACAGGCAGAAGTCTTCATCCAGACGGCATCTTCTATCTTCATCCATCCGGCGCGGAGCGGGTCCATCTTCAAGACATCCGACGCGGAGCATCCTTCCTGGCCGACGACTACCCGACGAATAAAGGTTCCTTTAAGTGACGTCATCCAAGATGGCGTCCCTTCAATTCCGATTGACTGATAGAATTCTATCAGGCAATCGGAATTAAGGTAGGAAAAATCTTATTGGCTGATGCAATCAGCCAATAGGATTGAACTTCAATCCTAATGGCTGATTGGAACAGCCAATAGAATGTGAGCTCAATCCTATTGGCTGTTCTAATCAGTCGTCGGCCAGGAAGGATGCTCAGCGTCGGATGTCTCGAAGATGGACCCGCTCCGCGCCGGATGGATGAAGATAGAAAATGCTGTCTGGATAAAGACTTCTGCCCGTCTGGAGGACTTCCTTCTTCCCGGCTTGGATGAAGGCTTCTGCCCGTCTGGAGGACCACTTTGCCCAGCTTCGTTGAGGACTTTGGCCCGGTTGGGTGAAGACTTCTCAAGGTAGGGTGATCTTCAAGGGGTTAGTGTTAGGTTTTATTAAGGGGGGATTGGGTGGGTTTTAGAGTAGGGTTGGGTGTGTGGGTGGTGGGTTTTAATGTTGGGGGGTATTGTACTTTTTTTTACAGGTAAAAGAGCTGATTACTTTGGGGAAATGCCCCGCAAAAGGCCCTTTTAAGGGCTATTTGTAATTTAGTATAGGGTAGGGCTTTTTATTATTTTGGGGGGCTTTTATATTTTATTAGGGGGATTAGATTAGGTGTAATTAGTTTAAAAAACTTGTAATTATTTTATTATTTTCTGTACTTTAGTGGGGGGTTTTCGTACTTTAGATAATTTTATTTAATTGTATTTAATTGTAGTTAATTTAGGGAATTAATTTAATTGTAGTGTAGTGTTAGGTGTTATTGTAACTTTATTTAGTTTTAAATAGGAATAATTTAGTTAATTGTAGTAATTTTATTTAGATTTATTTAAATTATATTTAAGTTAGGGGGGTTAGGGTTAGACTTAGGTTTAAGGGTTAAGAACTTTAATATAGTGGCGGCGACGTTGGGGGCGGCAGATTAGGGGTTAATCAAATTTAACTAATGTTTGTGAGGCGGGAGTGCGGCGGTTTAGGGGTTAATATATTTATTATAGTGGCGGCGATGTCCGGTTCGGCAGATTAGGGGTTAAAATATTTATTATAGTGTTTGCGATGTGGGGGGGGCCTCGGTTTAGGGGTTAATAGGTAGTTTATGGGTGTTAGTGTACTTTTTAGCACTTTAGTTAAGAGTTTTATGCTACGGCGTTGTAGTGTAAAACTCTTAACTACTGACTTTTAAATGCGGTACCAGGCTAGACAGGAGAGGGTCTACCGCTCACTTTTTGGAAGACTAGTAATACCGGAGCTATGCAAGTCCCATTGAAAAAATAGGATACGCAATTGACTTAAGTGGATTTGCGGTATTTTCGAGTCTGGCCAAAAAAGTGAGCGGTACACCTGTACCTGCAAGGCTCGTAATACCAGCGGGCATTAAAAAGCAGCGTTGGGACCTCTCAACGCTGCTTTTTAAGGCTAACGCAAGACTCGTAAACTAGTCGTTAGTTTGTTAGTTTTTGTAATCTTAGATTATTTTTATTTTTCGTAATTTTAGACAGTTTTTTTTTTTTAATGTTAGGTTTGTTTGTTTTTTGTAGTGTTATGATTTTTTAATTTTGTAATTTAGTTTTTTTATTTTTGGTATATTTTATTTTGTTAAAATAGTAATGTTTAGTAGTAGTTTAAGCTTAGGTTTTTTTTATTTAACAGGTAAGTTTTTATTTATTTGAAGGTAGTTTTATTGTAAGTTTAATTTAAAGTTAGGGGTGTTAGGTTTAGGGGTTAATAGTTGAATTTAGGTAGTTGCGATGTGGGGGACGGGCTGTTTAGGCGTTAATAGGTTTAGTTTAGTATTTGCGATGAGGGGGTGGTGGATTAGGGATTATTAGCTTTATTTAGTGTTGCCGATGCGGGGGTGGCGGCTCAGGGGTTAATAACTTTATTTAGGTGTTAACATTGTGGGTGCGGCGGTTCAGGGGTTAATATCTTTATTTAATGTCGGCGATGTCGGGGGGCGGATTAGGGGTATTTAGACTAGGGGTTTATGTTAGGGTGTTTTTATATAACTTTCTTGTCCCCATAGACATCAATGGGGAATGCATTATAGCAATCGGCATTCCGCAACCACAGGTGTTAGTTTTATTTCTAATACTTTTGTCTCAATTGATGTCTATGGGGGATACGAGCACAAGCACGTCAATTCAGGACTTGACTTTTGTGCGGTATGGAGCTTAACGCACTATATCGCACAACAAAAGAAAGGTTTTTTGGTAACATGTAAAGGCAGCGATATGGAAAGTGCTGTACTGCTAAATTTATAGCGTTATTTACACATCAGGTTTAGCGTATAACTTGCAATTTAGGTGTATGCGAGCCTACAATAATATTCAAAGTGTATAATAATCTGCCATGGGTGTATGTAGGTGGGCAAGGAGTTAAAAAAAGAAAAACTAGAATTTTGTCCATTTCTTTCTTGAGCTGCAGACAAATATAGCACAATCTCAAGATGAACCATTGGTTGCCTTGGGGGTCAATAGTAGGGAGTGCCCTGCCACACATTTGCTCCTTTATGAATCACATGCTAGCTGCCACATACTTTGCAGCCAGTAACCAGTGCGCTCTCCACACTTCACTCCCCCTTACCTTTACTTGCACGAATCGCTGTTGCTCACAACAGAGTGACAGCACCAAGCATGGAAGCATGTAGGTGCTACTCTTCAATAAGGATGACAGAAAAGTTTTGAGAACACTCTCCCTTTAAAGGGGCAGTAAACTTACAAACTAATATTATATGTCTGCACATAGTGCAGAATTATATAACATTAGCTTACCGGCAGCTTTATACATTATTGCAGATAAATTTTATGTAAAAGTTCCCTTTTCCTTGCTCTACTGAGCGGGTCTGTTTTTTCCACAGCGCATCGCGTCAACATTGTCTAGTCACAGTGTGCCCGGTTGCGCCATTAAAATGAATGTAGCTCGCTCCCGCTCTGGTCTAGTAGCAGGAGCGAGCTACATTTATTTTAATGGCGCGACCGGGCACACTGTGACTAGACAGTGTTGCCGCGATGCGCTGTGGAAAAACCAGACCTGCTCAGTAGAGTAAGGAGTGGCGTTCTAGAAAAGGGAATTTTTACATAAAATTTATCTGCAATACTTTAATGTATTATGCTGCCGGATTGCTAATGTTATATAATTCTGCACAATCAGATAGATTACGAGTTTGGCGTTATGAGTGAAAAAGCAGAGTTATGGCCCATACCGCTGCTTTTTCCCTAACGCTGCTATTACAAGTCTTGTCGGTATAGGTGTACTGCACACCTTTTAGCCAGTCACGCAACGTCAGTATCGCACTTTTTAAAAAGTCCTTTTTCAATGGGACTCCCATAGCGCTGGTATTACGAGTTTGCCTGGGAGGCCAAAAAGTGAGCGGTACACTTTTTAACCACAAGATTGGTACCACCATCTAAAGTCAGTAGTTATGAGTTTTACATTACAAAGCTGTACCATAAAACTCATAACTAAAGTGTTAAAAAGTACACTAACAACCATAAACTACCTATTAACCCCTAAACTGAGGCCCTCCCGCATTGCAAAAACTATAATAAATGTATTAACCCCTAATCTGCCGCTTGGGACATCGCATCCACTATTAAAATGTATTAACCCCTATTCTGCCGCTCCGGATGAAGACTTCCTGCCACCTGGATGAAGATGGAAGAGGCCACCTGGATCAAGACTTCTTGCCGCATGGATGATGATTAGTATTAGGTTTTTTTAAGGGGTTTTTGGGTGGGTTTTATCTTTAGTTTAGGGTCTGGGCATGTAAAAGAGCTAAATGCCATTTTAAGGGCGATGCCCATACAAATAGCCTTTTCAGGGCAATGGGGAGCTTAGTTTTTTTTAGATAGTTATTGTATTTGGGGGGTTGGTTGTGGGGGTGGTGGGTTTTACTGTTGGGGGGTGTTTGTATTTTTTTACAGGTAAAAGAGCTGATATCTTTGGGGCAATGCCCTACAAAAGGTCCTTTTTTATTTTGATAGGGCTATTAGATTAGGTGTAATTCTTTTCTATTTTTGATCATTTGTTTCTTATTTTTTGTAATTTAGTGTTTGTTTTTTATGTAATTTAGTTATTTTTATTTTTAGTAATTTTAGTGTTTATTTTATTTATAATGTTAGGTTTTAGTGTAAGGCAGGTTAGGTTTTGTTTCACAGGTAAGTTTGTATTTATTTTAACTAGGTAGTAAGTAAATAGTTAATAAATATTTACTAACTAGTCTACCTAGTTAAAAAAAAATACAAACTTACCTGTGAAATAAAAATAAAACCTAAGCTAGCTACAATATAACTACTAGTTATATTGTAGCTAGCTTAGGTTTTATTTTACAGGTAAGTTTGTATTTAGTTTTAAATAGGTATTATTTAGTTAATAATTGTAACTTTAGTTTAGCTGTATTTTAATTATGTTAAAGTTATGGGGTGTTAGGCTTAGGGTTATGTTAGGGTTAGGGTTACGTTAGGGTGAGGTTTAGGGGTTAATGAATTTATTTAGTGGTAGTGATGTGGGAGGCCAGAGGTTTAGGGGTTAATAACTTTAGTATAGTGGCGGCGACATCGGGAGCGGCAGATTAGGGGTTAATAGTTTTATGTAGGTGGCGGCGATGTTGGGGGTGGCAGATTAGAAGTTTATAACTGTATGTAGGTGGCGGCAATATCGGGGGCGGCAGATTAGGGGTTAATAACTGTATTTAGGTGTCCGGGATGTCGGGGGCAGCAGATTAGGGGTGTTAAGACTCAGGGTTTATGTTAGGGTGTTAGGTTTAAATGTAACTTTTTATTTCCACATAGACATCAATGGGGCTGCGTTACGGAGCTTTTCATTCTGTGATCGCAGGTGTTAGGTTTTTTTTTGCCGGCTCTCTCAATTGATGTCTATGGGGAAATCGTGCACGAGCACGTCAAAACAGCGCTTGATTTCGGTGCGGTATGGAGCTCAACACAACCATATCGCCCGCACAAGCCTGCTTTTTTAAAACTCATAATACCAGCGATATAGGGAGCTGAAATAATGCCGCTTTTATGTCAGTCGTTAAAATCCATATAGCGCTCAAAACTCGTCATCTAGCTGTATGTGCAGAATTATATAACATTAGTTTGTAAGTTTACTGTCCCTTTAATATTGAAGTTGAAATGCAATAGAAATGTATTATTGAAGGTAAAAATGTTGAGGCATTGGCCTCTATTTAACAAAGTCTGGCGGACCTGATCCGACAGTGCGGATCAGAACCGCCAGACCTCGCTGAATGCGGAGAGCAATACACTCTCCGCATTTAACATTGCACCAGCAGCTCACAAGAGCTGCTGGTGCAACACCGCCCCCTGCAGACTCGCGGCCTATGGGCCGCCAGCAGGGAGGTGTCAATCAACCTGATCGTACTCGATCGGGTTGAATTGATGCGATTCCTGTCCGCCTGCTCACAGCAGGCGGACAGGGTTATGGAGCAGCGGCCTTTGTGACCGCTGCTTCATAACTGCTGTTTCTGGCGAGTCTGAAGACTCGCCAGAAACACGGGCCGTCAAGCTCCTTTCAGAGCTTGATAAATAGGCCCCTTTATGGGTTGTTTGTAGTCAGAGTATTATAATTGTCATGGGATTTGTAAACAACTGCTCTTTTGAGTTGCTGCTTTTTATAGTCATAAAGAAATTGCAGTGTTGCACCATTAAATATTTCATGAGGTTTGTAAGGCGGCTATTCAAATTATTAGAATAATGAAGACTATATAACTGAAAGTGTCAAGAGGCTTATACAAATGCTTACTATTAATGTGAATAAGAAAGTGAGAAGAGGGGATGAAGAGACAATACAATGAATGTACCTCTCTAATAAATATTTTCTTTAGGATTTAATGAGTGCATGGTTCAAGTAAGGAGTACATTTTATTTTATTTAGGATGCTCCCTTTACTGTGGAATCATGATTACTTATAACCCTAGCAAATTATTAACCCGACAGGTTTACAATGCTAATAGGATTTAAGTGTTTTTTTTCCAGTAAGAAGTTGGAAATTAGGGATAGTAGTAGAAAACACGATCATTAGGTCAATACTATTATTATCGTGATTAATACATGCTTATCGTTATGTACACGCTGGAATTTGTATAATATCAGCGTGTAATGTAAACAATTATTCCTCTCAAGTATGACCCAATGGGAGAAGTCTGATCAGACACACACCCTCGGACGGCCAAATCATAGGATAGGAGGATTGCAAAGGGCGGTATACTATTCTGCCGAGAGTAGATAATGTGCGTATAGTTACAAGGTTGCTAAGCAATAATGTTAGCCAATTGGGCAAGTGCCTGAGGCACACACCCAGAATCTATGCAATCAGGAATCTGGAATGGTACTAGGGGAGTGGCATATGACGCAATGAGTCTGGATTGGTTGGTTACCTCCAAGTTAAGGGTTTTTAAAGCGGTTCACCCAGTTACTCTGCTTGTCATTTTTCCAAAATAATTTGAGTATTAATAAAGGCCGGTTCTTAGGCCAAAACGAGTTTGTTATTATTTTGTACTGTGTGTAATGCCCTTGGCACCCAAAGCCGACGTCTGCAGTTATCGGCCAGGAAACAGGGGGGGTATTTCCACAGTTTTTTATAGTGGTGGTAGTTTTGTGAAGCAGGTATACCTGCTTTTTTTACTTACACTGATTAAAGGTTAAGTTTTATACGTATATACATTTAATTGAGATGGAGTGCTAGATAAACCCAAATCTTTTTCCCTAGTTCTTTTTGGGGGTTTGTTTGGTTATTGTATTTATTAGAGGGTAGCACCGGTCCTGCTTTATATTGGTAGGCCCATTATTTCTTTATTACACTGTACCATAGTACTAGTTTTAATCCTTTTTTGTTGCCTTAAAAGGATATGCCAGAAACGAGGATTTGGAGGAAACTTAAAAAAAATTGAACCTGTAACAGCCGTACTCTAAACCCTAGACTGTCCACTAAGTCACAGGTAGGCTTCTCAACTGACCCAGACTTCAGCCACAATGCACCGCGGCTAGAACAGCAAGTCTAAAAGAGACAAGGCATTGTTCTAAATGAACACTTAAACCTCCAGCATCTAATCCATGCATCCATAAAGGAGCAGTCACCATCCATAAGGATCGAAGTTCTCAGAGCCATAGTAGAAAACACTCCCTTCTACATAGTGCACCATGCAATATAGTGGAGTCAGCGACAGGAAAATCCTTTAAAGGACTGAAAACAATGAGAATGGTATCTCTAGTTTCTCCTATTCCTGTGAAAATATCCAAGGCACGTTAGAAACACTTCCTCATAGGAAAGAACTTCATAGAAAAAGAAAAGTTCACGAAACTTTCAAAGGTTGACAATGACAGAGGTATAGATGTCGTCCAAGTAGCCAAAAACCTCCTTTTAACAGTACACAGGGTGAGCAAGCATACATCTGAAGAGGACCACTTCAGCATCAGATGAAGGAATTATACTGTCCTATCTGAGAATTTACCCCCAGAAGCTACCGGTAAATTCCCCTCAACAGACTTAGGAGAGAGAGCAACCTCTGTAGCCGAATGAGGAGTAGCAACCTTACTATCTGGATCTCACCTCTTGTTTAAAAACAGCTTGTGAACAGGACCACAGTGGAATCCTTGTAAATATTAATTTTACTAAATATCTGAGGGTTGACAGCAACAGGAATCGGAGTCATTCCAAGTAGTCAAAAACCTCCTTTAACCATACACAAGGTATTGAGGCATAAATCTGAAGGATAACACTTTTTTAGCACCAGATGAAGGAATTATACTGTCCAAATATGAGATTTCACCCTCAGAAACTACCGGCGAATCCCGCTTACCAAACTTAAGAAAGAGAGCAGCCTGAGTAGCAGAATGTGGAGCAGAAACCTATTATCTAAAACTTAAAATATCCTCTTGCGTTTACCCTGTAGGAAAGGGAAAGCATATAAAGCTGCAGTTACCGCAAAGGATACCTGCGCTGCAAATCTGCAAGCAAATACACTCCTTCCATAGTCTTTAGAGGAACCACAGAACACTGCATGTGACGCCATAGAGGCTAGGGACGTTAAAAGAGAAAGCTGTGGCCATGCCTGAACAGTATCATCCTGGGAGACAAGAGGCTCAGTTATCAACAAACTATCTGTACATTAATATAGTTTGGATATTTGTGCCCTACTAGAATAGGGAACCAAACTTATGAAAAAACATGAGGCAGTATGATGCAGAAAACATCTTGAATATGAGGGTTTAAATTATTTATTAGGTCCTCAAATAATTCCTAATTCCTAGGAACAGACCCTGTACCAAGAAAACAAAACCCCCAAAAGTTAATTCTTTTAAAATTTTGACTGCTTACCACTAACTACAGTGGTATTCACAAATTAAACCTTAACTGGAGGAATAGAAAATATTTGTCCTTTTATCTATATTTGTTCTTGCCTTTAAGTAACGTCTTTCACAATTAACACTTCTTATTTACATTTTCTTCTCTACAAAGACTGCTCCTCAGAGCCAGACAAAAGCAGGAACTCTGCTCCGTTCTCCTGTCGGAAAACCAGGTGGAGTTATGGACACTAACTAAGGCCTAGATTTGGAGTTTGGCGTTCGCCGTGAAAACCAGCGTTAGAGGCTCCTAACGCTGGTTTTACGCTACCTCCGGTATTTGGAGTCACTCAAAATAAGGTCTAACGCTCACTTTTCAGCCGCGACTTTTCCATACCGCAGATCCCCTTACGTCAATTGCGTATCCTATCTTTTCAATGGGATTTTTCTAACTCCGGTATTTAGAGTCGTGTCTGAAGTGAGCGTTAGACATCTAACGACAAAACTCCAGCCGCAGGAAAAAAGTCAGTAGTTAAGAGCTTTCTGGGCTAACGCCGGTTCATAAAGCTCTTAACTACTGTACTCTAAAGTACACTAACACCCATAAACTACCTATGTACCCCTAAACTGAGGTCCCCCCACATCGCCGCCACTCAATTAATTTTTTTTAACCCCTAATCTGCCGACCGCCACCTACGTTATACTTATGTACCCCTAATCTGCTGCCCCTAACACCGCCGACCCCTATATTATATTTATTAACCCCTAACCTGCCCCCCACAACATCGCAGCCAGCTACCTACAATAATTAACCCCTAATCTGCCGACCGCAAAGTGCCGCCACCTACGTTATACTTATGTACCCCTAATCTGCTGCCCCTAACACCGCCGACCCCTATATTATATATATTAACCCCTAATCTGCCCCCCTCAACGTCGCCTCCACCTGCCTACACTTATTAACCCCTAATCTGCCGAGCGGACCGCACTGCTACTATAATAAAGTTATGAACCCCTAATCCGCCTCACTAACCCTATAATAAATAGTATTAACCCCTAATCTGCCCTCCCTAACATCGCCGACACCTAACTTCAATTATTAACCCCTAATCTGCCGACCGGAGCTCACCGCTATTCTAATAAATGTATTAACCCCTAAAGCTAAGTCTAACCCTAACACTAACACCCCCCTAAGTTAAATATAATTTTAATCTAACGAAATTAATTAACTCTTATTAAATAAATTATTCCTATTTAAAGCTAAATACTTACCTGTAAAATAAATCCTAATATAGCTACAATATAAATTATAATTACATTGTAGCTATTTTAGGATTAATATTTATTTTACAGGTAACTTTGTATTTATTTTAACCAGGTACAATAGCTATTAAATAGTTAAGAACTATTTAATAGCTAAAATAGTTAAAATAATTACAAATTTACCTGTAAAATAAATCCTAACCTAAGTTACAATTAAACCTACCACTACACTATCAATAAATAAATTAAATAAAATACCTATAATTATCTACAATTAAACCTAACACTACACTATCAATAAATAAATTAAATACAATACCTACAAATAACTACAATGAAATAAACTATCTAAAGTACAAAAAATAAAAAAGAACTAAGTTACAAAAAATAAAAAAATATTTACAAACATAAGAAAAATATTACAACAATTTTAAACTAATTACACCTACTCTAAGCCCCCTAATAAAATAACAAAGCCCCCCAAAATAAAAAAATGCCCTACCCTATTCTAAATTACTAAAGTTCAAAGCTCTTTTACCTTACCAGCCCTGAACAGGGCCCTTTGCGGGGCACGCCCCAAGAAGTTCAGCTCTTTTGCCTGTAAAAAAAAACATACAATACCCCCCCCCAACATTACAACCCACCACCCACATACCCCTAATCTAACCCAAACCCCCCTTAAATAAACCTAACACTAAGCCCCTGAAGATCTTCCTACCTTGTCTTCACCCTGCCAGGTTCACCGATCGGTCCAGAAGAGCTCCTCCGATGTCCTGATCCAAGCCCAAGCGGGGGGCTGAAGAGGTCCATGATCCGGCTGAAGTCTTCATCCAAGCGGGGCAGAAGAGGTCTTCCATCCGATTGAAGTCTTCATCCAAGCGGGATCTTCTATGGTCATCCATCCGGAGCGGAACGACGAATGACGGTTCCTTTAAATGACGTCATCCAAGATGGCGTCACTCGAATTCCGATTGGCTGATAGGATTCTATCAGCCAATCGGAATTAAGGTAGGAATATTCTGATTGGCTGATGGAATCAGCCAATCAGATTTAGCTCGCATTCTATTGGCTGATCGGAACAGCCAATAGAATGCGAGCTCAATCTGATTGGCTGATTGGATCAGCCAATCGGATTGAACTTGATTCTGATTGGCTGATTCCATCAGCCAATCAGAATATTTCTACCTTAATTCCGATTGGCTGATAGAATCCTATCAGCCAATCGGAATTCGAGGGACGCCATCTTGGATGACGTCATTTAAAGGAACCGTCATTCGTCGTTCAGTCGTCGGCCAGGATGGATGTTCCGCGTCGGAGGTCTTCAGGATCCTGCCGCTCCGCTCCGGATGGATGACCATAGAAGATCCCGCTTGGATGAAGACTTCAATCGGATGGAAGACCTCTTCTGCCCCGCTTGGATGAAGACTTCAGCCGGATCATGGACCTCTTCAGCTCCCGCTTGGATGATGACTTCAGCCGGATCATGGACCTCTTCAGCCCCCCGCTTGGGCTTGGATCAGGACATCGGAGGAGCTCTTCTGGACCGATCGGTGAACCTGGCAGGGTGAAGACAAGGTAGGAAGATCTTCAGGGGCTTAGTGTTAGGTTTATTTAAGGGGGGTTTGGGTTAGATTAGGGGTATGTGGGTGGTGGGTTGTAATGTTGGGGGGGGGGTATTGTATGTTTTTTTTTACAGGCAAAAGAGCTGAACTTCTTGGGGCATGCCCCGCAAAGGGCCCTGTTCAGGGCTGGTAAGGTAAAAGAGCTTTGAACTTTAGAAATTTAGAATTGGGTAGGGCATTTTTTTATTTTGGGGGGCTTTGTTATTTCATTAAGGGGCTTAGAGTAGGTGTAATTAGTTTAAAATTGTTGTAATATTTTTCTTATGTTTGTAAATATTTTTTTATTTTTTGTAACTTAGTTCTTTTTTATTTTTTGTACTTTAGTTAGTTTATTTAAATGTATTTATTTGTAGGTATTGTATTTAATTAATTTATTAATAGTGTAGTGTTAGGTTTAATTGTAGATAATTGTAGGTATTGTATTTAATTAATGTATTGATAGTGTAGTGTTAGGTTTAATTGTAGGTAATTGTAGGTATTTTATTTAATTAATTTAATGATAGTATAGTGTTAGGTTTAATTGTAACTTAGGTTAGGATTTATTTTACAGGTAATTTTGTAATTATTTTAACTAGGTAACTATTAAATAGTTCTTAACTATTTAATAGCTATTGTGCCTGGTTAAAATAATTACAAAGTTGCCTGTAAAATAAATATTAATCCTAAAATAGCTACAATGTAATTATAATTTATATTGTAGCTATATTAGGATTTATTTTACAGGTAAGTATTTAGCTTTAAATAGGAATAATTTATTTAATAAGAGTTAATTTATTTCTTTAGAATAAAATTATATTTAACTTAGGGGGGTGTTAGTGTTAGGGTTAGACTTAGCTTTAGGGGTTAATACATTTATTAGAATAGCGGTGAGCTCCGGTCGGCAGATTAGGGGTTAATGTTTGAAGTTAGGTGTCGGCGAAGTTAGGGAGGGCAGATTAGGGGTTAATACTATTTATTATAGGGTTAGTGAGGCGGATTAGGGGTTAATAACTTTATAATAATAGCGGTGCGGTCCGGTCGGCAGATTAGGGGTTAATAAGTGTAGGCAGGTGGAGGGGGCAGATTAGGGGTTTAATAAATATAATATAGGGGTCGGCAGTGTTAGGGGCAGCAGATTAGGGGTACATAAGGATAATGTAAGTAGCGGCGGTTTACGGAGCGGCAGATTAGGGGTTAAAAATAAAATGCAGGTGTCAGCGATAGCGGGGACGGCAGATTAGGGGTTAATAAGTGTAAGGCTAGGGGTGTTTAGACTCGGGGTACATGTTAGGGTGTTAGGTGCAGATTTAGGAGGCGTTTCCGCATAGCAAACAATGGGGCTGCGTTAAGAGCTGAACGCGGCTTTTTTGCAGGTGTTAGGTTTTTTTTCAGCTCAAACAGCCCCATTGTTTCCTATGGGGGAATCGTGCACGAGCACGTTTTTGAGGCTGGCCGCTTGCGTAAGCAACTCTGGTATTGAGAGTTGAAGCTGCGTTAAAAATGCTCTACGCTCCTTTTTTGGAGCCTAACGCAGCCTTTATGTGGACTCTCAATAACAGAGTTATTTTTATGGTGCGGCCAGAAAAAAGCCGGCGTTAGCTACGCGGGTCGTTACCGACAAAACTCCAAATCTAGGCCTAAGACTTTAATTTTCTCCTCAAAGATGGCCATGCTCCGCTTCACTGAGAAGGCATGAGAAACGGAATGGGATGAAACACAGATCTTGTTAAATTGCGCTGCATCCCATTGTCACACATACCAACTAGTCAAGGAATCCCCCTAGAAGCCTACAGGGCAATACATAAAGCAAGGTTACCGCTCCACTTTCTATCAAAAAGCGGAGGAACACCGCAGTGCACACTCTCCCTTAGTAAGATACAGTGTACTTCTCCCTATAGGCAGGGCGCTAAAAGTGTAAAAGCGCGCTTTACCTAAAAACACCTATATTTCTGAAAAACAGAGAATAAGGGTAGGATTAACCCCTAAGGATTAAACAAACAGAGAGGGTATTAAAGAGGGTATTAAAGAAACTTCTGAGCCAAAAGAGAGTTAACTCCTTCCTTGCCTTGAAGGAGATTCACCCTTAAGTCTCTGTATCACATGCCCATGTAGTGCCTGCCCACTGCCATAAATATCCTTCATTAAGGATTGTGTGTCCTATATAAATTGCAGGGAGTTCTTAACCCCTTCAGTGCCAGCCTCCTAACCCCAGAAGACAAAAGGCACTTATATGTACATTTAGTTGCCCGGCAGGAGGACAGCTCATTTGGCATTTGGCATGATAGGATGCCACTCCTCACAGAGACCTGTGGAAGAAAGAAAGGACAGAGTAAACCTACTCAGGGACAAGAGACTAACGTGGAGTACAGCTAAACTCAATCTTGAGGGGAAAGATCAGAGCAAACCTACTCTGGCTTTCAAAATAATAAAATCTTGATAGAAGTGAAATATTCAAAATTCTTCAGACACCAAAAACTTCACCTCCTCCTTGCACTGAAGGCAAAGAGAATGACTGAGGATTGTGGGAAGGGAAGTGATACTTAACAGCTTTTCTGTGGTGCTCTTTGCCTCCTCCTGCTGGCGAGGAGTGATATTACCAACAGTAATTGATGATTCTGTGGACTCACCGTGTCTTAAGAAAGAAATTAAGGGCTCTCGTCTCTGATTGGGCCGGCGTTCCCGGGAAAAGGTACATTTTGACACATATCCTGCAATGTCGGTACTGATCCCAGGCCACCACAATGCAGTAGCTGCCCTTTCCCTGCACTTTGTAATGCCCATGTGGCCATCGTGAATTCTGCTTATCATTTCCTGCCGCATGCTGACAGGTATAACAATGCGGTCTTGGAACAGCATCAAACCATCCAGCTCTGTGAGCTGTGCCCTTTTTGACTGGTAAGAGTTCAACGACATCCTGGCTTCCCGGCTCTTGGGCCAACCTCCCTTTATATACTTGATAACTTCTTGAAGATCTGTGTCAAGGCGTGTCTCCCTTCTTATCTGCTCTAACTTCCTCGAAGAGATGGATTTAGATGCCAGAACTGAATCCACGTACACTTTTACATCTGACTCAGTTGAAGACCCTTCAGCAGCAGCTGGTGGGAGCCTGGAAAGTGTATCTGCTTCTACTAGTTGTTCCCCCGGCACATGCAATGCCTGAACGTTGAACCTGAGCAGCCCCTCATCAGATGTCTCTGACTGTCATGATCCTCCTATTCCACCTTAAATATGTCAAGCAAATACTATATACCACCTTTACATCCTGTTAACATTCTAGTTTATTGAAGTGTAATAGCTACAGTTCCAGTCCTTACCTTTACTGCAGCATAACAGGATTTAAAGTGTTTGTTTATTTCCTTTTCTATCAGCATACCTCTACTTTAGCCGGAGCTGTCACTACAACTCTGCACCAGAACTTCAGTCCACACCTCCCCCTTCAACGGACTGCTTGCGAGTATCCCTAACAACCTGGCGTGACACGCCACTCAGCAAACAGGAAGCGCAAGGACCGGAGCGTTCACACTGCGCACCCAACTCATTGGGCCCGGATCTCCGTGCAGCTCATACCGCACTCGCACCAGCTGCTGTCTGCTTAAGGGGGAAATCTCATTCAGCGACTACTAGACAGGTGCTGTATAAACTTCCATAAACAGTCACTGTGCAGCTCTCTTCAGAGGTACGCCTAAACATACTATAAGTGTAAGATTTGTATAGTGAAGCTGCTTGCATTTATTCGTGATCTCTCTCTCTACTAACTGCATCCTGAAGTACAATTAACCTCTTCACTACTGTTTAACTCTGTATATCCATTGCTACCAATACCTGCCAAACTCAACTCCCACTAATAGACCCTCCAGTTACTGGGAGCTAGTTATTTGGCAAAATTAACCACAAGTGTTATACAGTTCACTAAAAGCATATAGTGTACTGTCATCTTCAACTCTTGTAACACATCCTCAATTTTACATGTTATTCTGGTAATTACAAATATAAGAGAGTTGATTGTTACATAATAAACCAGCCTTATAAAGTAGCCATGGAGCCCTCTGACGTCACTCCCCAGCTACACAGCCTAAATCAAAGGCTGGATAACTTAACCCAGGCCTTCAGGGATTTTTAGGTGGAAAATCAAAGCCTTAAAGCCTGCTTGAGGGAAGTGTTATCAAATAGAAATTCTGGGAATGAACATCAGGCTGAACCCCAGGTTTCATACCCCGAAAAGTTCTCAGGGGACCGCTCCACTTTTCGTCAATTTCGTAATGCATGCTTATTGCTATTTGATTTACGCCCTAGGAACTACCCCACTGACAGGGCCAAAGTACTGACCATCCTATCATACCTTAGGGGAGAGCCTAGGGTCTGGGCTGACTCCTTTTATGAGTCACAAGACCCAATACTGAATTCCCTGGACTCCTTCCTTAAAGCCCTCTCCTCTCTTTATGATGATCCCTACCGCCAGATTACAGCTGAGGGCAAATTCAGAGGTTTAAAACAGCTTAAAGCCCCAGTTGAAGAGTATATCACTCGCTTTAGGATATGGGCCAGATATTCCCTCTGGAATGAGGTTTCTCTAAAAAACCAATATCGTATTGGTTTATCCGAAGACATTAAGGATGAACTCGCCAGAGTAGGTGTTCCAGACCGCCTGGAAGAACTGTACATCCTTACCACTACTATTGACCGCAGACTTAGGGAGAGGAGGCAAGAAAAAAGCCCCTCTAACGCCCCTCTGCGCAGGGTTTTACAGATGCCATCTACATCATCACCTGAGCAACCTATGGACATTAGTTTTCTACGTGGACCCCTCTCTCCACAGGAAAAATTAAGACGCCGTACATTAAATTTGTGTATGTATTGCGCATCAGCAGACCATGTTGTTAAGGAGTGTCCACTACTACTCAAACAGAAGATAGGTAAGATACACCCTTTCAATCATTGCCTAAACACAAAAAATATTGCCACTGCCTATCTTACTTTACCCTTATCCTTGCAGTGGGAACAACACAGGATAAAGTGTGAAGCCATCATAGATACCGGAGCATGTGCCAACTTTATTGATTTGAGTTTAGTCACTGTTAATAAAATACCTTTTTCTTTCAAAAGCACACCTCTGCCTCTCAAAGTTATTGACGGTTCACATCTACCATCTGGTCCTGTCATGCAACAGACTATTCCCTTACATGTTACTACTGCCTCTGGTCATTCTGAGACCATCACCTTTGAAATTATATCATCCCCTCTCTATCCTATAGTTCTGGGAATTACCTGGTTACAGTTACACCAACCCACGGTGCATTGGGACACACTTACTCTATCCTTTCCCTCCTCTTACTGCTCTAAGACCTGTTTCCCAACTGCTCATTTACTTTCTACCTCTGCTTCTTCTATTCCTCCTCAGTATTCAGATTTCTCTGACGTCTTCGATCAGAAAGAGGCCGAGTCATTACCTCCACACAGGTCCTACGATTGCCCCATTGACCTGTTACCTGGAGCCACCATTCCCTACGGCCATATCTATCCCCTGTCCAGACCTGAGTTACAACATTTAAAAAACTACATAACTGACAATTTAAAAAAAGGTTTCATCCGTCCCTCCACTTCCCCTGCCGGTGCCGGAATTTTTTTTGTAAAAAACAAGGACGGGTCCTTGCGCCCTATTATAGATTATCGTGAATTAAATAAACGCACGATAAAGAACAGGTACCCGCTACCTCTAATCCCAGAATTGGTTGAGAGGTTGAGTGGCGCTACTATATTTACCAAACTAGACCTTAGGGGCGCATACAACCTTGTTAGAATAAGGTCCGGGGACGAGTGGCTGACAGCATTTAGGACTAGGTATGGTCTTTTTGAATATACTGTTATGCCATTCGGTCTGTGCAACGCCCCGGCGACATTCCAGAATTATATCAACGATATCTTTAGGGACATCTTAGACACTTTTCTGGTGGTCTATCTTGACGATATTCTGATCTATTCTTCTTCCATCTCAGAACATATCATACATGTCAGGCAAGTGTTATCCAGATTAAGGTCACATAGTCTTTACGTAAAATTAGAGAAATGTCTCTTCCATGTTACAGAGGTGTCATTCCTAGGTTATCGTATCAGTCAAAGTACCATTATGATGGAAGACAATAAAATCAAGGCCATCACATCTTGGCCTACACCAACCACTATCAAAGAAGTACAACGCTTCTTAGGCTTTGCAAACTTTTACAGGCGTTTTATCCATAATTTCGCAGCTATCACTAAGCCACTAACAAATCTCACTAAGACCACAAAGCCTTTCCTCTGGACCCCCCAGACTCAAAAAGCCTTCAATGACCTCAAGTCCCTGTTTGTGACATCACCTATTCTTCAAATACCAAACAGTAAATCTCAGTTCATATTAGAAGTTGATGCTTCTGAATATGCCATCGGTTCAGTTCTTTCCCAAAGGTCCTCTCCTGACAATCAAATCCATCCTGTTTGTTATTTCTCCAGACTTTTAACACCTGCTGAGTTGAATTACCCCACAGGGGAAAAAGAGTTGTTAGCCATCAAGTCATCTTTTGATCAGTGGAGACACTTACTGGAGGGGGCAGAACACCCTATAACTATATTCACCGATCACAAAAATCTCCAATACCTCCAATCCAATCGCACTCTCTCTGCTCGCCAGCTTCGTTGGAGCCTCTACTTCTCCCGGTTCAATTTTACCATTAGCTACCGCCCCGGATCAAAAAACGGTAAAGCTGACGCACTCTCACGCAAGGACCATAAGCCCCACTCTGATCCTTCCTACTCAACTATAATCCCTAAAACATCCTTCATTGGTTTCATGTCCAAGGATTTTTCAGAGCTCAAAACCCAACAACAATTGGATCCCACTACAAGTTCCTACACTTTATCTATGGATGACAATGGTATCCTATGTAACTACTCTAAGTTTTATATACCTCCCTCTCTCCGTGACAAGGCTTTACAACTCACACATGATTCTTCACTGGCTGGACACTTAGGTGTACAGAAGACACAAGATCTCCTGCAAAGACATTTTTGGTGGCCCTCCATGAAACACTCAGTAAAAGCCTATATCAAGTCCTGCCCCACCTGTCAGACCTCTAAGCCTTCACACCAATTGCCTATTGGCCTATTACAAAACCTACCCATTCCAGATTGCCCATGGAAAAGCCTCTCTATGGACTTTATCGTTGATCTCCCGAAATCCCAAGGAAAGACTGCCATATTTGTGGTAGTGGATCTATTTTCTCGTATGGCTCATTTCATACCCACTGACTCTCTCCCTACAGCGCAACAAACTGCCGAGCTGTTTATCAAAGAGGTTGTGCGCCTACACGGACTACCTACATCAGTATTGAGTGACAGAGGCTCGCAGTTCACCTCAAAGTTTTGGAAATTTCTCTGTTCCTCTCTTTCCATTCAGCAACATCTCACTACCTCATACCACCCACAGACGAATGGTCACTGTGAGAGGACCAACCAGTGGCTAGAGCAGTACTTAAGATGCTTCTGCTCCAGCACACACGATTCATGGGTCTCCTTCATACCTCAAGCAGAATTTGCATACAATAATACAACTAACTCTTCTACCGGATTTTCACCTTTCTATATCAACTCAGGACTCCATCCACGTTTCCATCCCTTATCATCCTCTCACACTCCTTGTCCTCAGGTTAATGATCTCATCAATTCCATTAAACTAACATACAATGTGGTCCAAAGCAACATCAAGCATGCACAAGCTTCTCAAAAGCGCTATTATGATTTACGGCATCGTCCACAACCAAATTACAAGGTTGGTGACATGGTTTGGTTGAGTACAAAAAGTCTTAAAATACCCTCACCCTGCAGGAAGTTTAACAATCTCTTTGTTGGCCCTTTTCCGATTGTAGCCATTAGCAACCCACTTACTGTTACCTTACAGCTACCTGCTACCTATCGCATCCATCCGACTTTTCATATATCATTGATCAAACCCTGTGATACCTCTCGTCTTCTACCTCTTCCTGCTCTGGTGTCCCCGACGCCGGATCCCGAATATGAGGTATATTCAGTTTTGGACTCTCGTCGATGCAATGGGCAACTGCAGTACCTTGTCCATTGGGCTGGATTTGATTCCTCTGAGGATTCTTGGGAGCCTGCAGCCAACCTCTCGGCTCCCCGGCTGGTGTCTCTCTTTCATAGGCGCCATCCCGATCGTCCCGCACCTTGATCCCTTCTTGATGGATCTTTGGGGGGGTGTGTCATGATCCTCCTATTCCACCTTAAATATGTCAAGCAAATACTATATACCACCTTTACATCTTGTTAACATTCTACCTGAACCCAATATATACCAGCTTCCTCCCATGGTCCTTTGCTGGTTTATTGAAGTGTAATAGCTACAGTTCCAGTCCTTACCTTTACTACAGCATAACAGGATTTAAAGTGTTTGTTTATTTCCTTTTCTATCAGCATACCTCTACTTTAGCCGGAGCTGTCACTACAACTCTGCACCAGAACTTCAGTCCACACCTCCCCCTTCAACGGACTGCTTGCGAGTATCCCTAACAACCTGGCATGACACGCCACTCAGCAAACAGGAAGCGCAAGGACCGGAGCGTTCACACTGCGCACCCAGCTCATTGGGACCGGATCTCCGTGCAGCTCATACCGCACTCGCACCAGCTGCAGTCTGCTTAAGGGGGAAATCTCATTCAGCGACTACTAGACAGGTGCTGTATAAACTTTCATAAACAGTCACTGTGCAGCTCTCTTCAGAGGTACGCCTAAATTTGTATAGTGAAGCTGCTTGCATTTATTCGTGATCTCTCTCTCTACTAACTGCATCCTGAAGTACAATTAACCTCTTCACTACTGTTTAACTCTGTATATCCATTGCTACCAATACCTGCCAAACTCAACTCCCACTAATAGACCCTCCAGTTACTGGGAGCTAGTTATTTGGCAAAATTAACCACAAGTGTTATACAGTTCACTAAAAGCATATAGTGTACTGTCATCTTCAACTCTTGTAACACATCCTCAATTTTACATGTTATTCTGGTAATTACAAATATAAGAGAGTTGATTGTTACACTGACATCTTAAGGGTATCTTGTCAATATCATAGGAATTGATTAGAGGAACTAATGGTTTATAGTCGGTTTCCAGACTGAACTTCTCCAAACCGAGTAGGTAACGTTGAAAGCATTCACATGCCCGAACTGCAACTTCTCATTTTGGGTGTATTTTGATTCTGCAGCTGTCAGTGTACTGGAGCAGTAAGTGATGGGCTGTAGTTTATTCTCATTTAACTGCAGGAGAGTGGCCCCTAACCCATAACTGCTTGCATCAGTACTAACCACAGTCCTTTTGGAAGGGTCATAGAACCCCAGCACCGGGGCAGACCCCAGCAGGGACTTGACCCGTGTAAAGGCTTCTTCTTGTGGTGGTCCCCAGACCCAGGCAACATCTTTTTTCAACAATTCAGTAATAGGGTATAACACTGTAGACAAATCTGATAGGAACTTGCCACATAATTCGCAAGGCCCAATACTTGTCTCAGCTCATGTACATCTGAAGGACTTTTCATCTGTTCAATTACAAAGATTTTTCTAAAGTCCGGCTTGATACCATTTCCATTAATGATGTGCCCAAAATAGCAGAATTCAGATTTTCTAAATTGCCATTTTTCTTTATTCAATTTCAGCCCAGACTCTCTGCTGGTCGGCAGCACACAGCTCAACCGCTGATCGTGTTCTTCCAGGGTGGACCCATACACCTGGATATCATCCATGTCGACTACCATGTCCTCGTGATCCCTCAGGAGGGAACTCATTTCTCTTTGAAAAAATTTCAGGGGCAGAAGATATCCCAAAGGGAAGTCTGCAGAAGCATAACTGACCTGCCAGTGTAATGAAGGTAGTCAGTTTGCGGCACTTTGGGTCTAAAGGTATCTGCCAGAAACTGCTGGAAGCATCAAGGGTAAAAAAGAATTTTGCCCCAGCCAATTTCGGAGCTATGTCTTCAAGCGTCGGCAGCATATATCTCTTTTCTCGTAATCACCCGCAACCACTCCAAACTCCTCTCCGTCCTTACACTCCACACCTGGCTCTGCCTCCTCCGTACCTCACGCTGGTGCGCTTGTGAAAATGTTCCCCACGGAAACCTCAAACTCACGGAAACTCCAGCTCCATCTTAACGGTGCCCAAGGTAAACCAGAGACCCCATCGCAATCTCCAGAAGGTATATGCGCACAGAATGAAAAAACCCTTGCACTCAGAGAAATGGTAGCCAAGCTTAAGGGAAAATTTCTTCTTCTTTATTAGCAAATCTTTAAAAACAAAGCTTCAATTAACACTTCTTATTTACATTTTCTTCTCTACAAAGACTGCTCCTCAGAGCCAGACAAAAGCAGGAACTCTGCTCCGTTCTCCTGTCGGAAAACCAGGCGGAGTTATGGACACTAACTAAGACTTTAATTTTCTCCTCAAAGATGGCGCTGCTCCGCTTCACTGAGAAGGCATGAGAAACGGAATGGGATGAAACACAGATCTTGTTAAATTGCGCTGCATCCCATTGTCACACATACCAACTACACAAGGAATCCCCCTAGAAGCCTACAGGGCAATACATAAAGCAAGGTTACCGCTCCGCTTTCTATCAAAAAGCGGAGGAACACCGCAGTGCACACTCTCCCTTAGTAAGATACAGTGTACTTCTCCCTATAGGCAGGGCGCTAAAAGTGTAAAAGCGCGCTTTACCTAAAAACACCTATATTTCTGAAAAACAGAGAATAAGGGTAGGATTAACCCCTAAGGATTAAACAAACAGAGAGGGTATTAAAGAGGGTATTAAAGAAACTTCTGAGCCAAAAGAGAGTTAACTCCTTCCTTGCCTTGAAGGAGATTAACCCTTAAGTCTCTGTATCACATGCCCATGTAGTGCCTGCTCACTGCCATAAATATCCTTCATTAAGGATTGTGTGTCCTATATAAATTGCAGGGAATTCTTAACCCCTTCAGTGCCAGCCTCCTAACCCCAGAAGACAAAAGGCACTTACATGTACATTTAGCTGCCCGGCAGGAGGACAGCTTATTTGGCATGATAGGATGCCACTCCTCACAGAGACCTGTGGAAGAAAGAAAGGACAGAGTAAACCTACTCAGGCTTTCTATACCAGGGCAGCAACATGTTAGGAAAACTGTTCCTAACTGGTTTAAAGCCACCACTGCCCTACTGAAGAGACTAACGTGGAGTACAGCTAAACTCAATCTTGAGGGGAAAGATCAGAGCAAACCTACTCTGGCTTTCAAAATAATAAAATCTTGATAGAAGTGAAATATTCAAAATTCTTCAGACACCAAAAACTTCACCTCCTCCTTGCACTGAAGGCAAAGAGAATGACTGAGGATTGTGGGAAGAGAAGTGATACTTAACAGCTTTTCTGTGGTGCTCTTTGCCTCCTCCTGCTGGCGAGGAGTGATATTCCCAACAGTAATTGATGATTCTGTGGACTCACCGTGTCTTAAGAAAGAAATTAAGGGCTCTCTTCTCTGATTGGGCCGGCGTTCCCGGGAAAAGGTACATTTTGACACATATCCTGCAATGTCGGTACTGATCCCAGGCCACCACAATGCAGTAGCTGCCCTTTCCCTGCACTTTGTAATGCCCATGTGGCCATCGTGAATTCTGCTTATCATTTCCTGCCGCATGCTGACAGGTATAAAAATGCGGTCTTGGAACAGCATCAAACCATCCAGCTCTGTGAGCTGTGCCCTTTTTGACTGGTAAGAGTTCAACGACATCCTGGCTGCCCGGCTCTTGGGCCAACCTCCCTTTATATACTTGATAACTTCTTGAAGATCTGTGTCAAGGCGTGTCTCCCTTCTTATCTGCTCTAACTTCCTCGAAGAGATGGATTTAGATGCCAGAACTGAATCCACGTACACTTTTACATCTGACTCAGTTGAAGACCCTTAAGCAGCAGCTGGTGGGAGCCTGGAAAGTGTATCTGCTTCTACTAGTTGTTCACCCGGCACATGCAATGCCTGAACGTTGAACCTGAGCAGCCCCTTATCAGACGTCTCTGACATCTTAAGGGTATCTTGTCAATATCATAGGAATTGATTAGAGGAACTAATGGTTTATAGTCGGTTTCCAGACTGAACTTCTCCAAACCGACTAGGTAACATTGAAAGCATTCACATGCCCGAACTGCAACTTCTCATTTTGGGTGTATTTTAATTCTGCAGCTGTCAGTGTACTGGAGCAATAAGTAATGGGCTGTAGTTTATTCTCATTTAACTGCAGGAGAGTGGCCCCTAACCCATAACTGCTTGCATCAGTACTAACCACAGTCCTTTTGGAAGGTCATAGAACCCCAGCACCGGGGCAGACCCCAGCAGGGACTTGACCCGTGTAAAGGCTTCTTCTTGTGGTGGTCCCCAGACCCAGGCAACATCTTTTTTCAACAATTCTGTAATAGGGTATAACACTGTAGACAAATCTGATAGGAACTTGCCACATAATTCACAAGGCCCAATACTTGTCTCAGCTCATGTACATCTGAAGGACTTTTCATCTGTTCAATTACAAAGATTTTGCTAAAGTCCGGCTTGATACCATTTCCATTAATGATGTGCCCAAAATAGCAGAATTCAGATTTTCTAAATTGCCATTTTTCTTTATTCAATTTCAGCCCAGACTCTCTGCTGGTCGGCAGCACACAGCTTAACTGCTGATCGTGTTCTTCCCGGGTGGACCCATACACCTGGATATCATCCATGTCGACTACCATGTCCTCGTGATCCCTCAGGAGGGAACTCATTTCTCTTTGAAAAAATTTCAGGGGCAGAAGATATCCCAAAGGGAAGTCTGCAGAAGCATAACTGACCTACCAGTGTAATGAAGGTAGTCAGTTTGCGGCACTTTGGGTCTAAAGGTATCTGCCAGAAGCTGCTGGAAGCATCAAGGGTAAGAAAGAATTTTGCCCCAGCCAATTTCGGAGCTATGTCTTCAAGCATCGGCAGCACATATCTCTTTTCTCGTAATCACCCGCAAGCGCTCCAAACTCCTCTCCGTCCTTACACTCCACACCTGGCTCCGCCTCCTCCGTACTTCACGCTGGTGCGCTTGTGAAAATGTTCCCCACGGAAACCTCAAACTCACGGAAACTCCAGCTCCATCTTAACGGTGCTCAAGGTAAACCAGAGACCCCATCGCAATCTCCAGAAGGTATATGCGCACAGAATGAAAAAACCCTTGCACTCAGAGAAATTGTAGCCAGGCTTAAGGGAAAATTTCTTCTTCTTTATTAGCAAATCTTTAAAAACAAAGCTTCAAACGTCTGGAATTTCAAACGCGTTTCGTTTAGTTAAAACATAACTTCCTCAATGGCTTCTTAGTCTGCAGCACCCACACAGGTGTTATATGCATGGACAGGTAATTATAATCCCTCCTCCACATATCTATTTAACTCCCTAGTGTCCAGGTGCTGCAAAGCAAGAATGGTGCTCAAAGGCAAATTGTATAGTATAGTATTACCTTTACCAATCCTTTGTAAATTTTAAATATACAAAAAACAATGCATATGATACAGACATTGTATATAGGTGGTTTACACACAAAAGGAGATAGCACAATAAATAACCAATCTGCAACCAGATATCACAGTCAACTTTTCTCCTCTACTATCATTTATAAAAACTTATTCATTACAAGGAAAACAACATTAATATTATAAATATTATGAATATTATAAATATCTCATAAATACAGAGGGTTTAATAATAACAAACAGATGAGCCCAAAATAATTACAGTATTAAACCATTATTCAATGAACATTTTTACATCCCATTCTGAATTTAAACCTGAGGGAATTCTTGTTCCCAAATGGAAAATCCAGAACACCTCCTGTTTTCTGAGGGTCTTAACCCTTTCTCCTCCTCTAGGATGCATTTTTATATGTTCTATACCTTGAACCCTTAGTCAAGAACTATCAGAGTTATGATATCTGTGAAAGTGTGTAGCTATGGGAGTTGTAGAATCAGGATCATCTATTGCTCTGAGATGCTCCAAGAAACGATCCTTTAGGGTTCTTGTCGTTAACCCTACATACTTTTTCCCACATCCTTCACACGTTAACAGATATATAACATATGTAGTATTGCAATTAATGTATTGTCTAATACTATATGTTTTAACGCTAATCTTCATCTGAACCGGACTGTTCTGCAACAGACCCTACAAAGGACAGCTCTTGAGCTTCTTGGTCACTGTCCACCTGCTTCTCTTTAATAGACTCAGTTTCACACATCACTTCAAAATGGCCCATCCGGTTATACTTCCTACATCTTTTGTCTTTAGAGGGGCATATAACATTCGGTTCACGGGTACGGTTACACCATGTGCAACGAGCCTGCTGCACCCACCCACTTCTGGGCCTATCTGCTGCCCTCGGTCTACCACTCACACTCTGCCTGTCGCCTACAGCTCTCCTAAACTGCTGCACTTCATCTATAATACTCTCAGACCTCATGTCAGCACTTTGCTCTTTCACCAGTTCACTCTGGCGGGCCATCTTAATAGCCCCATCTAACGTCAATTCAGCCTCCAACTGTAACTTCAGTGAGACCTCAGCATCTGCAATTCCTATAACTATCATGTCTCTGATTTGCTCTTCCCTAACAGCTCCAAACTCACAGAATTCAGCTTATTCATACAAGCTGTGCACAAATGACTCCACGGATTCTCCCATACGCTGGGCGCGTTTGTGCAAACAAGCCCTCTCATGAATCACATTTCTTTTGGGCACAAAATGGGCACTGAATTTATTCATAACTATCTGGAAGTCAAATGTTTCCCCTTCTTGGAATGTAAAGGCATTAAACACTGGCTCCAAATCTTTCCCCATAGAGTATAGAAAAGAAGTAAATTGTACTTCACCACTCTCCTTGTCCAGCTTGGAAGTAATCCTGAAGGGTTGAAACCGCTGTCGCCAAGTGGACCATGCTGCAGGCTGAGAGAAATCAAAAGGCTCAGGTGGAGTAAATTTCGACATAATCATTAATCAAGAAACACAAGTGCAGGTATGTATTTCTGACACCATGTCATGAGATGCAGGACACAGCGTAGAAGGTACAACTCGATTTTATTGCAGAGCATAGAAGTAACAGACTGCATAACACATCCAGCTTGATAACTGCGACACAGATTATAATGGGCCATAGGCCACGCCCCCTTCTGGTAACATCACACCCCCACTCTTATCACAATTACCATTCCAGATTATCACAAATCATCAGTATATATTTTGTTTATATTAATTGATTAATGGTAGGAGTTATTAGACCAAATATATTCTTCCAAATCTGCAAGAATTACATTTACAAAACTAGGAGCAATGACGTGCTCGGTTCTGCAGACTACAAGCATTGCTGTGCCCTGTCTATTATTTAGACCAGGGATGGCCAACTTCCTAATACATGGGGGCCGCAGGTGAATATTTTAGAAGTCTAAAGGGTTGCATATAAATGTATTATTATTAAACACACAAATAATAGTATATATATATTTTTTTTAAAATGTTTAGTAGCACAGGGGATTTCGGTAAGGTTACAGGACACCCTCATCTTCAATTTTCTCTTTAAGAGGGCTCTTTTGAGTTTTGAACACCCATAGCACAAATTTTTATTTCTGCCTTTTATGGGGGCCACAATAACTATTGCACACATTCTTATTTCTGCAGTTTCCCTGAGACCACATTAGACCCTTGGGCTGCCAGTTAGCCATCCCTGATTTAAGCTATTTTAAGTTCTCCTTAGACCTTCATTATGGTTAATAACTGTATATAGTGATTTAATATCTGCTGTCATTAAAAACTATGGGCCAGATTACAAGTGGTGTGCTAATTATTTTCAGGTTTCAGGTGTTAGAGAAAAAAAAGGCAGGCAAATGGCGTTAACATAGAGATACATACATGTTTAAATATATATATGTATCTATGTATATATATATATATATATATATATATATATATATACAGTATATATATATACAGTATATATATGTTTGTACATATGTATTTATATGTGTACATATGTATTTACAGACAAAGATACACATAGAAACACATAAATACAAATGTAGACATATATAGACATATATATATAAATGTATTGGAGCCATTTGAAAACATGTACAAGCATAATAATGCAATATTCATATTTAAAGGGATACTAAACCCAATTTTTTTCTTTCATGATTCTGATGGATTATCTTTTGTTCAGCACCCAGGTAGCGCTTGATGATTGGTGGCTAAATGCAGCCACCAATCAGCAAGCGCTATCCAGGGTGCTGAACCAAAAATGGGCCAGATGGTAAGCTTACATTCCTGCTTTTTCAAATAAAGATACTAAGAGAACAAAGAAAAATTATAATAGGAGTAAATTAGAATATTCCTTAAAATTGCATGCTACATCAGAAAAAAAATTGGGTTCAATATCCCTTTAATAAAGTGTTATACTGTGTATTTACTGTAAATATTTCACATTCCAATTTCCTGCACATATCATAATATGTTCTAAGTATTTATAAATATAGATATTCTTTTATATATATATATATATATATATATATATATATATATATATATATGAATATATCTATACATATATAATAATTTATACAGTATATATATATATATATATATATATATATATATATATATATATATATAAAACAAAGTTGAGTTCACTACACAGCGCTAGTCTCACGGTCTATAATGTACTATTTCTATACACCTAGTATGACAGGATTTCTGCATAAATATAACGAGCAATGGTTACTATAAAGAGCACGCTGCTACGATGTTTACAAATAATAGAATAAGGAAATAAGGTTATCAGCTGTTGTTTCAATATAGCAATGAATAATATAGAGAATGTAACGTTCCAAAATATGTTAGTAAAGTCTTAAATGAGCAAGGATGTTCTATGTTCAAATTGAACGCTCAATCTTGCAAACAGTTGATTGACAGCAATCCCAAATGGACTCACAGGCTACTCACATTAGGTGACCTCAATCGTATGAGGTAAGGAGCGGGCGTTTAAACGTGATTGGCCCCTGCACTGATCCTCTGGTAGCGTGCTCTTGATCCTGTGCGTTGTCCCAGATGGATTTTCAGCTTGTCAGTTGGAGTTAAAACATGAAGTCTCTTTCGATTCTTTCCACTCCCCTGAGTTTTAAAACGACCGCACTCGACCAGATTCAACAATGCCTCTGAGGAAGAAGTTTTAAACTTTGAAACGCGTAAGGCTGAGTGTTGAATCTGGCTGCTCATTTCAAGTATCACTGAAACAGTGGTTGTTTGGGACTCGGGTGTAACCCGTAACCACCATAGGTTTTTATACGCCCATACCTCTTTCTTCTACATATGACTGTTAGAAGATAATTTTATATATGTCACATATTATTTAAGTGGAAATTTTTATCACAGTGTGGGACAACGGTCCTTATGTTTGAGATGCAATATTTATACCTCATATAAACTGAGGTCTTGTTTGTGAGTACCATTCTCTTGCTGTTCATAAATAAATACTTATTACTTTTTAAAACAGTATTATGCTATGTGCCGTGTTTGTTTCTTTTATATAACACGTTGGAGTTACTAAAGAAACAAAGAACCGCTATCGACACTAGCATTGGAGACCCAGGGGAGTGGAAAGAATCGAAAGAGACTTCATGTTTTAACTCCAACTGACAAGCCGAAAATCCATCTGGGACAACGCACAGGATCAAGAGCACGCTACCAGAGGATCAGTGCAGGGAATGAAAAAAACGGATGTCAGGAGTCGCAGGTAGGTCAATTCAATTTCTGCATTTATTCAGATAAAATGATCACAGAAAAGTAGAAACAGCCCTCCAGTTGTTACAAGCTTACGCGTTTCGGCTACATGCCGTAATCATAGCTCATACATTCCCTTCTTACTCTGGGCTTTAAAAAAGGAGTAAAAACATGCTATTGGCTGAATGGCTGTAACCGGGTTAACTACTTCCTTCCCGGTAGAATGAACATTTGACACACAATCAAACTTATTAATAATAAGATGTTGAATATTCTGTCTATTCTGTGACTAAAACAAATGTAAAGCTGATTTATTTAATGAACTAAGTGATGTTATATTGTGTAGATAATACTATCAGACAATCAACTAAGAGAATACAGTTGTGCACATTCACTGTATATTAAAATTACAGATTCCTAAGTTCTTTAAATTTTTAAATTTTTAAATTTTTAAACTTGACTCTAGTCTATTTGTAGTGACTAAACTATCTTATTACTTAATACTGTATTTTAATATTTCCATTGATCGTGAATATCACTCAAACTTATAGGCTGGCATTTTTATCCCTCATTTTTGTCTCACACTAAAGGTTACCCATGATGCTGATCCATATTAATATTCAAATGCTATAGTACAAGGAATGATTACTATTCTCTTTAAGAAACTACATTCCATTATACCCACAGCCAACTCAATTAAATGGCTATGGTAACAATTCATCCAAGAGTCCTTAATTACCCTAATATAGCAATTTGTTAGTACAGACAAAAATCACAATTTTTTATATATATATAATGTTTGAAACTTTTTGAGATTGTTGTCTCAAATACTAAGACATACCATACTATACTAAATCCAATGATTAATGAGGTCATAGGCTGAATTTAGGCCTGTTGGAAACCTTGTTTTCAATTTGAAGATCCAAAATATCTCCTTTTTGGCAAGCACAGACTCTCTGTCACCCCCTCTTCGCCCCGCATCCACTGTCTCAATTATTGTCCATTTAAAATGAGTGTTGTCCTTATTATGGAACAATTTGAAATGTTGGACGAGGGGGGTGGTCAGGACGCCCGCCTTGATATCCAAAAGATGCTCCCTGATGCGAACTCGTGCCTCCCTTGTGGTCATGCCCACATATTGTAAATTGCATGCCACACAGCCTGCTACACAGATCACAAAAATGTTTCGGCAATTCATGCACTTGTTGTGTTTGTACTCAGTGTCAGTTACACTGCATCTGAATCCATTGCCTGTCAATAGGTGTTCACACGCTTTGCATGTAGAATTGTGTCACCTAAAGACTCCCTTGCATCCCTTGGATCAGTGCAGGGGCCAATCACGTTTAAACGCCCGCTCCTTACCTCATATGATTGAGGTCACCTAATGTGAGTAGCCTGTGAGTCCATTTGGGATTGCTGTCAATCAACTGTTTGCAAGATTGAGCGTTCAATTTGAACATAGAACATCCTTGCTCATTTACTAACTTTACTAACATATTTTGGAATGTTACATTCTCTATATTATTCATTGCTATATTGAAACAACAGCTGATAACCTTATTTCCTTATTCTATTATTTGTAAACATCATAGCAGCGTGCTCTTTATAGTAACCATTGCTCGTTATATTTATGCAGAAATCCTGTCATACTAGGTGTATAGAAATAGTACATTATAGACCGTGAGACTAGCGCTGTGTAGTGAACTCAACTTTGTTGGGTTTTTTTATACTACTACGGTGTGATCACCTGTAAGGGTAGCGTGACCACACTCTTTAGTTCACTCCAGCAGCTTATCTCGTATTGGTGTTAACAATTTTTTGCGCCTCCAGTGTGGCCCACACCTAGGTGTGGCTCACATTATAAAAACCCTTTTCTTTTGAAAAAAAAATAAAAAAAAAAAATATATATATATATATATATATATATATATATATATCTGCTGTCTTGGAACGACTGGTCTATAATCGGCTAACTCAATTTCTCATAACTAACTCCTTACTTGATCGACTACAATCTGGTTTCCGCCCTAAACACTCAACAGAAACCGCTCTAACTAAAGTAACAAATTACCTGTTATCAGTTAAAGCAGCGGTTGCCAACCAGTGGTCCGTGGACCACTGGTGGTCCATGAGAGGATTTTGGTGGTCCTTGACACCATCAAGCAGGAATTAATCTCCTCTGATGGTGTCACCCCCGTCGCGCCGCAACTCCCTACAGTGCCTAGCTGGACAACAGTGAAAACTGACGGAGGAGTTAAATTACAATCTCCCTATGCATGTTGCATAGTACTGCGCAACATGCCAAGCTAGATTGTATTTTTAACTCCTCCCGCCCGGCGCACTGCTCAGAGGAAGATGCTTCCATTCTAAAGCCAGTAGAGGTTGGTATAGTCTTGGCTTGAAATAGTGGAATTAAAGTATATAAAAAAAATCTTAAAAACAAAAATGCTCTTATATTTTATTTATTTTCTTCCCTTTACCTGTCTCTTTGTAGTAGTTTTCCTAATTCCTTCAGATGGACTTACATCGCTGTTTGTCTTCCTCCCCTCCATCTTCTTTTTTTTATTAAATATTAATTATTTTTCATTCTAATAATGTTCCAGCGCACAAAGCCATTCCACCTGAATTCCAGTAATTGCCATCCAGCAGATCAGCCATATCCCACCAGTATTATAGTAATTGCCAGTAGCATCAGTCGTGGTTAGCTCACATCCATATCCAGCTTTCTGATATAAACTTAATTTATGACTCCAATGTCTGTCTATGATCATAAGAATATTTGAATAATTCCTAACTGGGGAGGTAACTTGGAAGTCTTGTGGTCCTTTTAAACATAATTCTTTTTACCCACTTTCTACCTTTCTGTTTCCAGCTCAAAAGTTTGCACTCACCGTTCATCTGTCATTTGGAAATATTCTCTCAGTTCTGTCATTCAGTAAGTTAATTCCAAAAAATAATTCTTAAAAATGTGCAAATATATATATATATATATATATATATATATATATACACATAATGTAAACTTAGCTATGGTTATACTAGTTATGTAAAGTATGTATGTATGTATGTACAGTATGTATGTGTGTGTGTATATATATATATATATATATATATATACATATACATACATACACACACACACACACATACATATACATACACACACACACACATTATAGAGGTTTGTACCGTTTTTAAAAAATTCATGTTAGTGGTCCACGGGATTCAAAATTGTGAGTTTAGTGGTCCCTGAGGTCCGAAAGGTTGGCAACCCCTGAGCTAAAGCAAAGGTCCCCTACTCATTACTAATTCTTCTTAACCTGTCCGCTGCATTTGACACAGTTGACCATCTTCTCCTGCTAAAAATACTACATTAATTTGGCATCCAAGACATAGCCCTCTCCTGGTTTGCCTCATATCTCTCAAATCACTTGTTTTCAGTTTCTTTTAACAACATATCTGTGATGAGAGCAGGATGTGATGTCACTAGTTTGGGGGCGGGGCTTAGGTCCGGTGTCTGTGTCGCAGTTAGTTAATTACAATCAACCTGACTAGATGTGTATTGCTATGCTCTGCAATAAAATAGAGTTGTACCATCATTGCTGTGTCCTGCATATGTCCTGCATCTCATGACATGGTGTCAGAAGTTCTGGACTGCGCTTCTGTTCCTGATTGATTGCAATGTCAAAGTTTACCCCACCTGAGCCTTTTGACTTCTCTCAGCCTGCAGCTTGGCCCACATGGCGTCAGCGGTTTCAGCGCTTCAGGATTGCTTCCAAACTGAACAAGGAGAGTGGTGAAGTACAAGTTAATTCTCTTTTATACTCTATGGGGAAAGATGTGGAGCCAGTGTTCAATGCTTTTACTTTCCAAGAGGGGGAAGAATTTGACTTTGATATAGTTATGGATAAACTCAGTGCCCACTTTGTGCCCAAAAGAAATGTGATTCATGAGAGAGCTTGTTTTCACAAACGTAATCAGCGTGTGGGAGAATCTGTGGAGTCTTTTGTGCGCAGCCTGTATGAACTAGCTGAATTCTGTGAGTTTGGTGTTGCTAAAGAAGAGCAAATCAGAGACAGAATAGTTATTGGGATTGCAGATGCTGAAGTCTCACTGAAGCTGCAGTTAGAGCCTGATTTAACATTAGATGGGGCTATTAGGATGGCCCGTCAGAGTGAACTGGTGAAAAAGCAAAGTGCTGATCTGAGGTCTGAGAGTATTGTGGATGAAGTGCAAAAGTCTAGGAAAAATGCTAGTGAAAGGCGCAGTGTGAGCGGTAGATCTAAAGTACTGGAAAGGCCTAGAAATGGATGGGCGCAATATGCCCGATGCACGCGGTGCTACCGTGCTCATGATCAGAGTGTTATATGCCCGACCAGGGATAAAAGATGCAGAAAATGTAACAGAATGGGCCATTTCTAAGTGGTGTGTAGAACTGAATACATTAAGGAGATGCAGGTGGACGGTGACCAGGAGGGTCAGGAAGTGTCTTTTGTGGGGTCCGTTGTGGAACGGCCAAGCTCAGAGGAAGATTGGAAAGTTACTGTTACTGTAATGGGAGACAAAGTTGATTTTAAGATTGACACAGGAGCAGATATCGCTGTAATGTCTTTTGCTGAATTTATGAAACTGCCTCGACAGCCCCAGCTGGCGAAAGTTACTATAGTCCTGGTGGCCGCATTGATTGTGCGGGGAACTTTCTTGCCAGCTGTGAGTACAAGCAAAGAAAGTTCACCATGTGGGTGCATGTGATTCGAGGTCAGTGTGTTAACAATTTATTGAGCAGAAAAGCAGCCTGTGACTTGGGCCTCGTGGCCAGAGTGAATGAGATTTCTGAAGATATGTTTGGCGAGTTGGGCCTACTGAATTGCAAACCAGTTCATATAGCACTTAAAAGTGACGCAGTCCCATACAGTATTTCTACTCCCCGTAGAATTCCGTTCCCGCTCATGCCTCAAGTGGAGAAGGAGCTTATGCGCATGAAGTCTATGGGGATTATTGAAGAGGTTGTTGAAGCGATTGATTGGTGTGCCCCCATTGTTCCAGTTGCAAAGAAAAACGGAAAGGTGCGCATCTGTATGGACCTGAAAAGGTTGAATGAGGCAGTGAAGAGAGATTTGTGCTGCCGACATTAGAAGATATAGCTCCAAAGTTGGCTGGGGCAAAGTTCTTTTCCACATTAGACGCTTCTAGCGGCTTTTGGCAGATCCCCCTGGATCCAAAGTGCCGCAAACTGACTACCTTTATCACACCGGTAGGTCGGTTCTGCTTCTGCAGACTCCCCTTTGGGATATCCTCCGCTCCTGAAATCTTTCAAAGGGAAATGAGTTCTCTCCTGAGTGACCACGTTGGCACAGCGGTCGTCATGGACGACATTCTAGTATATGGGTCTACAGTGGAGGAGCATGATCAGCGTTTGAGTTGTGTGCTACAGGCTATCAAAGAGTCTGGGCTGAAGCTGAATAAAGAAAAATGTCATTTTAGGAAAACTGAATTATGCTACTTTGTGCATATCATCAACGGGGATGGCATCAAGCCAGACCCGAGAAAATTTGTGCTATTGAACAGATGAAAAGCCCCTCTGATGTACATGAGCTGGGCCTTGTAAATTACGTGGGCAAGTTTCTTCCGGATTTATCAACAGTTTTACACCCTATCACAGAGTTGCTTAAGAAAGATGTTGCCTGGGTCTGGGGACCTTCACAAGAAAAAGCTTTCCTGCATGCCAAGTCCCTGCTGGGGTCTGCCCCAGTGCTGGGGTTCTACGACCCTTCAAAAAAGACTGTGGTTAGTGCCGATGCAAGCAGTTATGGGTTGGAGGCTGCACTCCTGCAGCTGAACGAAAAGAAACTACAGCCCATCGCCTACTGTTCCCGCACACTGACAGCTGCAGAGTCAAAATACGCTCAAATTGAGAAAGAGTGCCTGGCTGCAGTTTGGGCCTGTGAGCGCTTCCAGCGCTATCTAGTCGGTTTGGAGAAATTTAGTCTGGAAACTGACCACACACCGCTAGTCCCTCTAATCAACTCTTATGACATTGACAAAACACCCTTGAGATGCCAGAGACTTTTAATGAGACTGCTCAGGTTCAATGTTCAGGCAGTGCATGTGCCGGGGAAACAACTGGTTGTGGCGGATACACTATCCAGGCTCCCGCTGGCTGCTGCTGAAGAATCCTCCACAGAATCGGATGTGAAAGTGTATGTTGATTCAGTTCTGGCCTCTAAGTCCATTTCTTCAAGGAAACTGGAAGAGATAAAGAAAGAGACATATTTGGACACAGATCTGCAAGAAGTTATAAGGTACATAAAAGAAGGCTGGCCCGAGAGCCGGGCAGCCTGGATGTCTTTAAATGCTTACCAGCCAGAGAGGTTGCAGCTCACGGAGCTGGAGGGGTTGGTGCTGTTCCAAGACCGCATTGTAATTCCTGTCAGCATGAGGAAGGAGATGTTAAACAGGATTCACGATGGCCACTTAGGCATTACAAAGTGCAGAGAAAGGGCAGCTACAGTTGTGTGGTGGCCTGGGATCAGCTCCGACATTGCAAATCACGTGTCTAAATGTGCCTTTTGCCGGGAACGCCGGCCTACTCAGAGAAGGGAGCCCTTGATGTCTACTCCACTGCCTGCGGGGCCGTGGCAGAAAATAGCTGCTGATTTGTGTGAACTGCACAGGAAAAAGTTTCTTGTGATCGACTACTATTCCAGGTATTTGGAAATTGCACCCCTGAATGATATCACAAGTCAGGCCGTTATCATTTGCCTGAAGAGCTTGTTCGCCCGCTGGGGCATTCCAATGGAGCTGGTGAGTGATAATGGTATGCAGTTCGCTTCTACAGAGTTCAGTGCTTTCAGCAGGGAATATGATTTTGTACATTCCACATCAAGTCCACATTATCCGCAGGCCAACGGAATGGCTGAAAGGGCAGTTCAAACAACAAAATTCATTCTAAAGCAATCTGAGCCGTACCTAGCCCTCTTGTCATACAGGGCGACGCCCATTCAAGCCACCGGGTTTAGCCCGGCAGAGCTGATGCTAGGACGCCAGATTCGCACCACTTTACCCTCAGTGGGTGTCTTCAAGCCGCCTGGCCCTGTTCCTCGGGACGAAGTCCTTAGGAGGGATGAAGAGGCCAAAAAGGGTTATCGTTTCTTCTACAACAGGAGACATTCTGTCAGGCCCTTACAGGAACTGAAAGCGGGCCAAAGTGTCAGAATTAAACTGGACGATGAGAAGAAATGGAAGACGCCTGCTACGGTAGTTGGCCGCTCTCCAGAACCAAGATCTTATACAGTCCTTACTGAGGGAGGGACGGTTACACGCCGTAACCGAAGACATCTTCAGCCTGTACCTGAGAGTCTGGAACTGGATGCCTCAGTATCACCGCCGGTGGGATCCCCTGTTCTAAGAGAGGTGCCTTCCCCTCAGCAAGATCACAGCGGGGATATGTCTTTGCCTCCAGCAGACTCTAATTCACCACCTTCTGTATCAGAGGACAGTTCATGCAAAGTTACATCAAGCGGAAGAGTGGTGAAACTTCCGGCCCGATATAGGGACTGACTTTAGCTAGAACAGTGACCGGAAGTATGGGCAGAATAATCCCATGGTCACTGTGGACTAGGGTAGTCTACCCCGATGTCCAAGTCAGGATGTAATTTATTTGTTTATGTTTCCTAACCTATTTGTTCATATAATGTTCTAAAAAAAAAAAATGTTGTTGTATACTCTGTTCGTATACCTTGTTATTTGTTATATGCAAATGTATGCTTCGCCTTTGAAAAAGGGGAAGATGTGATGAGAGCAGGATGTGATGTCACTAGTTTGGGTACGGGGCTTAGGTCCGGTGTCTGTGTCACAGTTAGTTAATTACAATCAACATGACTAGATGTGTATTGCTATGCTCTGCAATAAAATAGAGTTGTACCATCATTGCTGTGTCCTGCATATGTCCTGCATCTCATGACAATATCTTCTGATCATTTGACTTTCTAAGTTGGAGTACAGCAAGGCTCTGTCTTGGCTCCCTTGCTTTTCTCTCTATATACATCCTCCCTTGGTAAACTTATAGGCTTCAGGGGCTGACTGGCAACTTTTGGCCCAGAGGGCAAGTACAACCCAGAGGCCCATGGTGCAGCAACTCGATTTTTTTTTTGTGTATATATTTTATATATATATATATATATATATATATATATATATATATATATACATATATATATATATAACAACATTTTGAATTAGGGGGAGATAAAAGGCGAGTTTAAAATCCTCCACTATGCACAAAATATAGAAAAAATAACTCATTGTGTAGTTCATTAACAAATCTAGACAGGCCCAGAGGCTTGTTTTCCCACAGAAAACCTCTGAATTACATTGTTTCCAATGCAGCAAAGGATTCTGGGTAAGATATGCAAATTAAGTACACAATGACACACCTTTTTACTTCAGTCTGCTTTTCAGCAGGTTCCCTTTACGCCAAAGTATTGCTGTTCACACAGCTTATAAACTTAGCTACGGTTAGTGCAGTGATTCATAACCATCCCAGGACAGACTGTTTTGTGGTTTTTGCCACTCATCAGCTGGGAGAAGGTTAGAATCAATGCTGGGTGAAGTTGATTCCAGGCAGAATACAACAACATTTTAAATTAGGGGGAGATAAAAGGCAAGTTTAAAATCCTCCACTACGCACAAAATATAGAAAAAATAACTCATTGTGTAGTTCATTAACAAATCTAGACAGGCCCAGAGGCTTGTTTTCCCACAGAATTACATTGTTTCCAATGCAGCAAAGGATTCTGGGTAAGATATGCAAATTAAGTACATAATGACACACCTTTTTACTTCAGTCTGCTTTTCAGCAGGTTCCCTTTACGCCAAAGTATCGCTGTTCACACAGCTTATAAACTTAGCTATATATATATAGAATCAAAAGAAGTAAAAAGCACTAGGTACTATGTTTGAAATTCAGTAGTGTAGTGATAAAAGTTTATTTCTAATAGCAGCTGTACCTGTGGGTATGTAGTGTTCCACCCCTCAGTGGCTCACTAAATACTAAAAACAATATAGATAGAAAGAGTTGGAACAGCACTGGGTAGAAAAAAACTATGTGTATTGATAAAAAGTATTAGACCACAGACCCATTTCACCCTACTAATTAGATAGAACAGGTTAATAATATCTGGTTCGACCACAAACAAATAAATAAAGTAAAAATTACTTGTCAAATATTGCTCTTATGTTACGTGGGTATTAGAACACCTTGTTAGGATATCAGAAGTGTTCTGTCCCACCTGCAAGCTGCAACCAAATACAAATGAAAAATTAAAGTAAATAAAACAGCTTGTATTACACTGTTCTAATAGATATGGGTATTGGTACACCCTCATCATATACACATATATTTATTATATATATATATATATATATATATATATATATATATAAACTGTATGTATATATATATATATATATATATATATTTATATATAGATATATATATATAGATATATATATATTATTTATACAACTAGGCTATAGTGAAATTAATTTACTAGGAATGTATGTCACTGGTCCTATTTTGACTTAGTTTTTGGAAAATGCTCTAACTAACTCTGTTACATTTTCTATAGCAGGCTTTCTCTTGAAACTTGATGCTTGTGACATACCGTTGTGTGCATGGCTCATCATGATGCCTGTGACATACCGTTGTGTGCATGGCTCATCATGATGCCTGTTACATACCGTTGTGTGCAAGGCTCATCATGATGCCTGTGACATACCGTTGTGTGCATGGCTCATCATGATGGCTGTGACATACCGTTGTGTGCATGGCTCATCATGATGCCTGTGACATACCATTGTGTGCATGGCTCATCATGATGGCTGTGACATACCGTTGTGTGCATGGCTCATCATGATGGCTGTGACATACCGTTGTGTGCATGGCTCATCATGATGCCTGTGACATACCGTTGTGTGCATGGCTCATCATGATGCCTGTGACATACCGTTGTGTGCATGGCTCATCATGATGGCTGTGACATACCGTTGTGTGCATGGCTCATCATGATGGCTGTGACATACCGTTGTGTGCATGGCTCATCATGATGCCTGTGACATACCGTTGTGTGCATGGCTCATCATGATGCCTGTGACATACCGTTGTGTGCATGGCTCATCATGATGGCTATGACATACCGTTTTGTGCATGGCTCATCATGATGCCTGTGACATACCGTTGTGTGCATGGCTCATCATGATGGCTATGACATACCGTTGTGTGCATGGCTTATCATGATCGCTGTGACATACCGTTGTGTGCATGGCTCATCATGATGGCTGTGACATACCGTTGTGTGCATGGCTCATCATGATGCCTGTGACATACCGTTGTGTGCATGGCTCATCATGATGGCTGTGACATACCGTTGTGTGCATGGCTCATCATGATGGCTATGACATACCGTTGTGTGCATGGCTCATCATAATGGCTATGACATACCGTTGTGTGCATGGCTCATCATGATGCCTGTGACATACCGTTGTGTGCATGGCTCATCATGATGGCTATGACATACCGTTGTGTGCATGGCTCATCATGATGGCTGTGACATACCATTGTGTGCATGGCTCATCATGATGGCTGTGACATACCGTTGTGTGCATGGCTCATCATGATGGCTGTGACATACCGTTGTGTGCATGGCTCATCATGATGCCTGTGACATACCGTTGTGTGCATGGCTCATCATGATGGCTGTGACATACCGTTGTGTGCATGGCTCATCATGATGGCTGTGACATACCATTGTGTGCATGGCTCATCATGATGCCTGTGACATACCGTTGTGTGCATGGCTCATCATGATGGCTGTTACATACCGTTGTGTGCATGGCTCATCATGATGCCTGTGACATACCGTTGTGTGCATGGCTCATCATGATGCCTGTGACATACCGTTGTGTGCATGGCTCATCATGATGGCTGTGACATACCGTTGTGTGCATGGCTCATCATGATGGCTGTGACATACCATTGTGTGCATGGCTCATCATGATGCCTGTGACATACCGTTGTGTGCATGGCTCATCATGATGGCTGTTACATACCGTTGTGTGCATGGCTCATCATGATGCCTGTGACATACCGTTGTGTGCATGGCTCATCATGATGGCTGTTACATACCGTTGTGTGCATGGCTCATCATGATGCCTGTGACATACCGTTGTGTGCATGGCTCATCATGATGGCTGTGACATACCGTTGTGTGCATGGCTCATCATGATGGCTGTGACATACCGTTGTGTGCATGGCTCATCATGATGGCTGTGACATACCGTTGTGTGCATGGCTCATCATGATGCCTGTGACATACCGTTGTGTGCATGGCTCATCATGATGCCTGTGACATACCGTTGTGTGCATGGCTCATCATGATGGCTGTGACATACCGTTTTGTGCATGGCTCATCATGATGCCTGTGACATACCATTGTGTGCATGGCTCATCATGATGGCTGTGACATACCGTTGTGTGCATGGCTCATCATGATGGCTGTGACATACCGTTGTGTGCATGGCTCATCATGATGGCTATGACATACCGTTGTGTGCATGGCTCATCATGATGCCTGTGACATACCGTTGTGTGCATGGCTCATCATGATGGCTGTGACATACCGTTGTGTGCATGGCTCATCATGATGGCTGTGACATACCGTTGTTTGCATGGCTCATCATGATGCCTGTGACATACCGTTGTGTGCATGGCTCATCATGATGCCTCTGACATACCGTTGTGTGCATGGCTCGTCATGATGCCTCTGACATACCGTTGTGTGCATGGCTCGTCATGATGCCTGTGACATACCGTTGTGTGCATGGCTCATCATGATGGCTATGACATACCGTTTTGTGCATGGCTCATCATGATGCCTGTGACATACCGTTGTGTGCATGGCTCATCATGATGCCTCTGACATACCGTTGTGTGCATGGCTCCTCATAATGGCTATGACATACCGTTGTGTGCATGGCTCATCATGATGCCTGTGACATACCGTTGTGTGCATGGCTCATCATGATGGCTATGACATACCGTTGTGTGCATGGCTTATCATGATCGCTGTGACATACCATTGTGTGCATGGCTCATCATGATGGCTGTGACATACCGTTGTGTGCATGGCTCATCATGATGGCTGTGACATACCGTTGTGTGCATGGCTCATCATAATGCCTGTGACATACCATTGTGTGCATGGCTCATCATGATCGCTGTGACATATCATTGTGTGCATGGCTCATCATGATGCCTATGACATACCGTTGTGTGCATGGCTCATCATGATGGCTATGACATACCGTTGTGTGCATGGCTCATCATGATGCCTGTGACATACCGTTGTGTGCATGGCTCATCATGATGCCTGTGACATACCGTTGTGTGCATGGCTCATCATGATGCCTGTGACATACCGTTGTGTCCATGGCTCATCATGATGCCTGTGACATACCGTTGTGTGCATGGCTCATCATGATGCCATACCGTTGTGTGCATGGCTCATCATGATGCCTGTGACATACCGTTGTGTGCATGGCTCATCATGATGGCTATGACATACCGTTGTGTGCATGGCTCATCATGATGCCTGTGACATACCGTTGTGTGCATGGCTCATCATGATGCCTGTGACATACCGTTGTGTGCATGGCTCATCATGATGGCTGTGACATACCGTTGTGTGCATGGCTCATCATGATGGCTGTGACATACCGTTGTGTGCATGGCTCATCATGATGCCTGTGACATACCATTGTGTGCATGGCTCATCATGATGCCTGTGACATACCATTGTGTGCATGGCTCATCATGATGCCTGTGACATACCGTTGTGTGCATGGCTCATCATGATGGCTGTGACATACCGTTGTGTGCATGGCTCATCATGATGGCTGTGACATACCGTTGTGTGCATGGCTCATCATGATGCCTGTGACATACCGTTGTGTGCATGGCTCATCATGATGGCTGTGACATACCGTTGTGTGCATGGCTCATCATGATGCCTGTGACATACCGTTGTGTGCATGGCTCATCATGATGGCTATGACATACCGTTGTGTGCATGGCTCATCATGATGGCTATGACATACCGTTGTGTGCATGGCTCATCATGATGAGCCATGCACACAACGGTATGTCATAGCCATCATTTGTCATTTGTTTTTTATTTTCTGTAATTTAGTGTTTGTTTTTGTAATTTAGCTTATTGTATTGAATTTAGTTAATTGTATTTAATTTAGGGAATTTATTTAATTGTAGGGTTAGGTTAGGTGTTAGTGTAAGACAGGTTAGGTTTTATTTTACAGGTAAATTTGTATTTATTTTAGCTAGGTAGTTATTAAATAGTTAATAACTATTTAATAACTATTCTACCTAGTTAAAATAAATACAAACTTGCCTGTAAAATAAAAATAAACCTTAAGCTAGATACAATGTAACTATTAGTTATATTGTAGCTAGATTAGGGTTTATTTTACAGGTAAGTATTTAGTTTTAAATAGGAATTATTTAGTTATTATTAGTAAGTTTTCTTTAGATTTATTTTAATTATATTTAAGTTAGGGTTAGACTTAGGTTTAGGGGTTAATAAATTTAGTATAGTGGCGGCAACGTTGGGGGCGGCAGATTAGGGGTTAATAAATTAAAGTAGGTGGTGGCGATGTTAGGGGCATTAGATTAGGGGTTAAAAATATTTAACTAGTGTTTGCGATGCAGGAGTGCGACGGTTTAGGGGTTAATATGTTTATTATAGTGGCGGCGATGTCCGGAATGGCAGATTAGGGGTTAAAATTTTTATTATAGTGTTTGCGATGCGGGAGGGCCTAGGTTTGGGGTTAATAGGTAGTTTATGGGTGTTAGTGTACTGTTTAGCACTTTAGTTATTAGTTTTATGCTACAGCGTTGTAGTGTAAAACTCATAACTACTGACTTTAGAATGCGTTACAAATCTTGACTGTATAGGCTGTACCGCTCACTTTTTGGCCTCCCAGGACAAGCTTGCAATACCGGCGCTATGGAAGTCCTATTGAAAATAGACTATACGCAAATTGCGTAAGTTGATTTGCGGTAAGACCAAAAAAGTGTGCGGTGCCCCTAAATCTGCAAGACTCATAATACCAGCTGTCAAGGTATATGTGAAGATTAATATATATATTATTTAATATATATTCGGCTGTCAGCACCAAATGATTAATTCATTAATTTATAAGACATTAAATGCTTTGGCTGAGCAAAGTACAATCCTCCCTCACTCAGTATGCAAAATTACAATGCATCCAGGTGAGAATAAAGAAATGAAGCATTTGGTCAGTTAATGAAAACTGGTTTTAAAATCCAGGAAAGTAATAATTAACATTTACTTGATGATCAAATGTTAGACCACCAACCTCTGTTGTAAACAAGGTTCTGCACTATATCCTGATTAAAGATAATTTCTTTCAAAGTAATCTTAGAAGGGTGACTTCAAAGAAGAACAGATTGTTTCAAAAAGATAGTATAGCTGTATATTCCAGGCCTTAGATCAGAGATAAGACACACTTATCCTGATTGAGATAACTTTTAAGTTGTTTAAAAGGGAGCATCTATTTAATTGCCTGGATTACAAGGACCCCATACAGTAAATAAAGATGAAATGTCTGGAATTTTTCTTTTTAGGCCCAAATAAAATTCGTAAAAAAACAGTTTCTAACTGAAGAAATTATTTATGTCACATAAGTGTGAATTGCCCCTGCGGAGTTTCCTATGTGTAGAACCCAGACAAATTGGCATTTGAAATCTCTGTGTAACATAAAGAGAATAAAAATAAAGAATAAATAAATCTTGCAAAATAAATTATCTATATAATCTTCATATAAAGGAATACTCAAATATTCAAACAAAAATTTCAAAATAAGTATCTATATAAATAAATGTATAAATGTTAGACTAATTAAAAAAATAATATCTGTCCTTTATTTTTCAGATAAGATGTCCATTGAATGGTAGCCATGAACATGGATCTGTGTATTAAAAAAAAATATTGGGAATGTGAAACATGCTGTATTTGTATGAACATATATATCAGGATGTTAAATGCTATAATTTTGGAATAGTTAGCAGTATATATTTCTTTGATATAATATAATGTTAAAAACATATTGTTTTTGGTATTGGAATAATCAGAAAATATGGCTTAGATGCATTTTATACATTTTAAGTGAAATACAGACATGTGGATATTTTCTATTTTAACATAAAAATTAATGCTGAATGCTATTTTAGATGGATTTTGAGATAATAGTTAGCAGTATAAATTTTTATTGATTATTATTAAAATATGCTTATGTCTGATATTGAAGTGATCAGAGGAAATAGCACTATATGATCCTATGAATATTAAACACATTTGCCTAGATTTAGAGTTTGGCGTTAGCTGTCAAAAGCAGCGTTAAGGGGTCCAAACGCTGCTTTTTAATGCCCGCTGGTATTTAGAGTCAGACAGGAAAGGGTCTACCGCTCACTTTCTTTCCGCGACTCCAGGCTACCGCAGGCTACTGCAGATCCCCTTACGTCAATTGCGTATCCTATCTTTTCAATGGGATTTGCCTAACGCTGGTATTTGGAGTCTTGAAAAAGTGAGCGGTAGAGCCTCTACCGACAAGACTCCTACCGTCAAATAAAGTCAGTAGTTAAGAGCTTTATGGGCTAACGCGGGAACAAGCTCTTAACTACTGTGCTATAAATTACACTAACACCCATAAACTACCTATGAACCCCTAAACCGAGGCCCGCCCACATCGCCAACCCTATAATAAATGTTTTTAACCCGTAATCTTCTGACCGGACATCGCTGCCACCTACATTATCACTATGAACCCCTAATCTGCTGCCCCTAACATCGCTGACACCTATATTATATTTATTACCCCCTAATCTGCCCCCCCCCAACGTCGCCGCCACCTACCTACACTTATTAACCCCTAATCTGCTGACCGGACCTTGCCGCCACTATAATAAATGTATTAACCCCTAAACCGCCGCCCTCCCGCCTAACCCTAACCCTAACACCCCCCTAACTTAAATATCATTTAAATTAATCTAAATAAATTTACTATCATTAAATAAATTTTTCTTATTTAAAACTAAATACTTACCTATAAAATAAACCCTAATATAGCAACAATATAACTATTAGTTACATTGTAGCTATTTTAGGATTTATATTTATTTTACAGGCAACTTTGTATTTTTTTTTAACTAGGTACAATAGCTATTAAATAGTTATTAACTATTTAATAGCTACCCAGTTAAAATAATTACAAAATTACCTGTAAAATAAATCCTAACCTAATTTACAAATACACCTAACACTACACTATCAATAAATTATTTAAATAAATTAACTACAATTAGCTAAACTAAAATACAATTCAATAAACTAATCTATAATACAAAAAAAACACTAAATTACAGAAAATAAAATGTTTTTTAAAAGAAGTTTAAACTAATTACACCTAATCTAAGCCCCCTAATAAAATAAAAAGCCCCCCAAAATAATAAAATGCCCTACCCTATTCTAAATAAAAAGTAATCAGCTCTTTTACCTTTTGCGGGGCATTGCCCCAAAGTAATCAGCTCTTTTACCTGTAAATAAAAATACAATACCCCCCCAACATTAAAACCCACCACCCACATACCCCTACTCTAACCCACCCAAACCCCCCTTAAATAAACCTAACACTAACCCCCTGAAGATCTCCCTACCTTGAGTCGTCTTAACTCAGCCGAACCGAATTCTTCATCCAACTGGGGCAAGAAGATGTCCTCCATCCGGTAGCAGTCTTCATCCAACCGAGGCAAGAAGAGGTCCTCCATCCGGTAGAAGTCTTCATCCAAGCGGGGTCTTCTATCTTCATCCATCCGGAGCGGAGCCATCTTCCAGCCAGCCGACGCTGAGCCATCCTCTTCAACTGACGGACTAACGACGAATGACGGTTCCTTTAAGGGACGTCATCCAAGATGGCGTCCCTAGAATTCCGATTGGCTGATAGGATTCTATCAGTCAATCGGAATTAAGGTAAGAAAAATCTGATTGACTGATTCAATCAGCCAATCAGATTGAAGTTCATTCCGATTGGCTGATTCAATCAGCCAATCGGATTGACCTCACATTCTATTGGCTGATCGGAACAGCCAATAGAATGCAAGGTCAATCTGATTGGCTGATTGGATCCATCAATCGGATTTAACTTCAATCTGATTGGCTGATTGAATCAGCCAATCAGATTTTTCTTACCTTAATTTCGATTCACTGATTCCGATTCCGATTGGCTGATCCAATCAGCCAATCGGATTGACCTCACATTCTATTGGCTGATCGGAACAGCCAATAGAATGCAAGGTCAATCTGATTGGCTGATTGGATCCATCAATCGGATTTAACTTCAATCTGATTGGCTGATTGAATCAGCCAATCAGATTTTTCTTACCTTAATTCTGATTCACTGATAGAATCCTATCAGCCAATCGGAATTCTAGGGACGCCATCTTGGATGACGTCCCTTAAAGGAACCGTCATTCGTCGTTAGTCCGTCAGTTGAAGAGGATGGCTCAGCGTCGGCTGGCTGGAAGATGGCTCCGCTCCGCTCCGGATGGATGAAGATAGAAGACCCCGCTTGGATGAAGACTTCTACCGGATGGAGGACCTCTTCTTGCCCCGGTTGGATGAAGACTTCTACCGGATGGAGGACATCTTCTTGCCCCGGTTGGATGAAGAATTCGGTTCGGGTGAGTGAAGACGACTCAAGGTAGGGAGATCTTCAGAGGGTTAGTGTTAGGTTTATTTAAGGGGGGTTTCGGTGGGTTAAAGTAGGGGTATGTGGGTGGTGGGTTTTAATGTTGGGGGGGTTGTATTTTTATTTACAGGTAAAAGAGCTGATTACTTTGGGGCAATGCCCCGCAAAAGGCCCTTTTAAGGGCTGGTAAAAGAGCTGATTACTTTTTAATTTAGAATAGGGTAGGGCATTTTATTATTTTGGGGGGCTTTTATATTTTATTAGGGGGCTTAGATTAGGTGTAATTAGTTTAAACTTCTTGTACTTTTTTTTTATTTTCTGTAATTTAGTGTTTGTTTTTTTTGTATTATAGATTAGTTTATTGAATTGTATTTTAGTGTAGCTAATTGTAGTTAATTTATTTCATTAATTTATTGATAGTGTAGTGTTAGGTGTATTTGTAACTTAGGTTAGGATTTATTTTACAGGTAATTTTGTAATTATTTTAACTAGGTAGCTATTAAATAGTTAATAACTATTTAATAGCTATTGTACCTAGTTAAAATAAATACAAAGTTGTCTGTAAAATAAATATAAATCCTAAAATAGCTACAATGTAACTAATAGTTATATTGTAGCTATATTAGGGTTTATTTTATAGGTAAGTATTTAGTTTTAAATAGGAAAAATGTATTTAATGATAGTAAATTTATTTAGATTAATTTAAATGATATTTAAGTTAGGGGGTGTTAGGGTTAGGGTTAGACTTAGGTTTAGGGGTTAATACATTTATTATAGTAGCGGTGACGTTGCGGGCGGGAGATTAGGGGTTAATATTTGTAGGTAGGTGGTGGGGATGTTAGGGAGGGCAGATTAGGGGTTAATACTATTTATTATAGTGTTTGCGAGGCAGGAGTGCGGTGGTTTAGGGGTTAATAAATTTATTATAGTGGTGGCAAGGTCCGGTCATTAGATTAGGGGTTAATAAGTGTAGGTAGGTGGCGGCAACGTTGGGGGGGCAGATTAGGGGGTAAAATATATAATATATAATATAGGTGTCAGCGATGTTGGGGGCAGAAGATTAGGGCTTCATAGTGATAATGTAGGTTGCGGCGGTGTCCGGAGCGCCAGATTAGGGGTTAATAATAAAATGCAGGTGTCAGCAATAGTGGGTGTGGCAGATTAGGGGTTAATAAGTGTAAGGTTAGGGGTGTTTAGACTCGGGGTTCATGTTAGGGTGTTAGGTGTAGACTTAGAGAATGTTTCCCCATAGGAAACAATGGGGCTGCGTTAGGAGCTGAACGCTGCTTTTTTGCAAGTGTTAGGTTTTTTTTCAGCCAGCTCAGATCCATTGTATCCTATGGGGAAATCATGCACGAGCACGTTTTTCCAGCTTACCACTACCGTAGGCAACGCTTGTATTGAGGGTTGAAGTGGAGCTAAATTAAGCTCTACGCTCCCTTTTCTGAGGCTAACGCAGCCATTCAGACAACGCTAAATACCAGCGTTGTCTTAAGGGTGCGCTGGGAAAAAAAAAGCAGCATTAGCACGGCGGGTCTTTACCGACAAAACTCTAAATCTAGGCAATAGTTTATTAATATCCAATTATAGTGTACATTTTAAAAATATAAAGTCTGTAATTTTCTGTTAGCAGTATAAAATGAATGTTAGGACTGTATTGCTGTTTGTTTGTCATGCTGCCCCCCGAATGCCAAAATCCAGTATTACAGCCAAAAAGCATTTGGCTGTTAAAAAAATGAAATTTCCCAGGGCCAATCCGATAGGCCTCCCTGGTATCCAATGAGAAGGGACAAGCTAGAAGGTCCAACCCGAGACAAGCTTCCGTTGTGTGTTTCCAATTTCACCAATGATGGTACTTAACTTAGGGGTGGGGTGATATCAGATGATTTAACCCCAAGCATAGAGAGAGAAAGGGCTAACTCTTGCTAACTTTGGCTAACTTTTGCTAAACTTTGGCTGGTGAACTGTTTGCTGAAATCCTGGATGGATTTTTGGTAAAGTATAAAAGGTTGCTAATTACAGGTAAATGTCTAAAACAAAATATATGCATAGTCGCTGCAGTTAAATTACAATTGATAGATTTAAAGAGCATATTTATATTTTAGAATTATATTCATAGTCCTGAATAGTTTTAAGCTTGCCTTTTGTATGCTAAATATTTTTAAAAAAACATCCATTGTTGCTGTAGGGAGCAGACTTAAAGGAATAAATTGTATTTTAACCTTGTATTCCATAGCCTGTGTATTCTAAAAATAAATCCTTGGCTAAGTAGTTTATCCTGGCAAATATATATATATATATATATATATATATATATATATATATATATATATATATATCTTAGAACTGGTCTTAATTGTAAGTAACTAAGAATTTATTTCAGCTTAGATAAATGGGCGTTTAAACTGACTGTTTACATATAGAATATATATATAACTTCTAGTGTTTCAATTAGAGTGTATATTGTCCTATTGTTTAACAAAGCACTGTTAAAATTGTACCAGTCTGAATGTTAGTAGCTAATATCTTGGTCTCAGTGTGATATTTTAATGCAATTCAATTGTGAATAAGGTTAGTTATAAGTTACAATTTGGTGTGCTTTGTAAAGAGTATAGCATATTATAATAATTTAAACACTGTATAGTTTGACTCATATTCTGGTTCCTACAAATATATTTTGATGTGTCTATAGATATTAACTAATAAAAAGAATTCAGGAATTTATATTAATTTTATGGTTTTAGAATATGCATATTGATTGAGGGTTTATTTTAAAGAATAATTATTAAATATATTGTATTATAACCCGGCCATATACTGACATATTATTTGGAGGCATTGTGTGAGACATTATTAATATTTATCACATTGATATAATATATTTGTAATAAATAGAAATTATTATTGAAAAAAAAAATATCTAAAAAAAATAATAATATATTATTATTATTATTATTATTATTATTAATTTTTGTTTTTGTTGTGATTAAATATTTAAAAGTTAATGTTCATATCTTGAAATATTATTGAAAATTAATTTTGAAAAATTGATGAAATATTAATTTTTCATATTTCTAAATTGCTATTAATATTTTTTTTTAAATATAATTTTTTTCCCCTCTCTCTTATTGGTCAAAATTGTATTAGCGTTTTTATCTTATTAAGTACAACACTAAAATAACTATGTCTTCAGCTAAAAGTAATGCTAGCATTTCTGTATATGATGAAATTGTGCCCTCCCCAAGATCCTCTGTCTATGAAATGGTTCAGGCAAAAACTCTCAAATTCGAAGCCAAACCACCTCATGACTAGACTTGATATGGGAGATGATGTCTACACGTATATTCAGGGATTTAAAGCTAAGGCCAAAGATTTGGTAAAGATATGTGGGTTGAAAAGGGTGAATTATACCAAATTTTACTGCAACTTAGTAAATGCACGGAATTTAGAGGGCGTGATGAATTAATTTTCAAAACTTGGCCGATCCTAATGTATTTGAGCTGTGAGATGTCTAGTCAAATGGCAGGACAAGACAGACAATTAGGATGGCTAATGGATGAAAATGATTCATTACGAGAATTTGAGGAAGCCTTTATTAACAGAAAGATAGAGGTTCTAGAAGCTAATAAAAAGGTTTCTGCCGTAAATAAATATAATCAGAAATTAGAGGCTGAATTTAAAGCTTTAGAAGAAGTCTATGAAAAATGCCAAAATAAAAATGTAAAAGCTAGATATTGTGGGGCTGAAAAAGGATATGAACAAGAAATAAATTAATTAAAAAGACAAATCAGCAGCAATAAGGAACCTTTAAGTAATAACACTAATGCTGAAATGATTAACTCAATTAAGGACTGGGTCAGAAATGAGTTTCAAAATACCAGGCGGGAGGATAGACAAAAGTACCCAAATTATAGCCCTAATTCAGGCCCAGAGATAACTTTTCCCCCTAGGCAATTACCTAACTCTGGAGGACAAGATGATTATTACACCTCAGAGGAAGAGGTCAGTTACTATAGCGGGTCAGAAGGGGGGGTAGCTTCTCAGACAGCCCATATAAAAGTGCACGGGTGAGATTTCAGCATAGTAAAGATAGGACAGATAAAAGGCACTCTAACTCAAACAATAAGTTCCCAATGAAATCCAGTAATGTACTTAATAAAGTGTATGACACCCCTACAAAAATTAAATTCCTAAAGAATGCAATACGCCCATTTTCCAAAGGGGGGACCACTTCCATAATTGACCACTTAGAGGCTTTTGAAAATGCTTTATCTATAATGAATGTTACAAGTGAGCAGTTAAAAATTGAATTTCTGCCCTGGGTATTTGAAGGTAAATATCACAAATTCTTTGCTTCATTCCTGGGATAAGACAAAGCGACAGTGCAGAAGAGAATTTGGGCAACATCGCACTAGAACTGCAGCAAAAATAGCTGTATATGGTTTAAAATGTATCGCAAATCAAATCCCCATAGAATTCCTTTCTGTACTGAAAAGTGTGTACAGTATGGCTGAAGATAATCCCATATTTGAATGCTCAGAATATGTGAATTTATTTTTTGAAGCACTGCCCGCACCCATCAAAATTAATTTAGCTAGAGATTTTGATGAGAACTGCTCATTGGAATGGCTGATCAAAGAGAGTACAAAGTTATACTCTATTCAGAAGTCCGGTGAACAGGGGGATAAAAGGGAGAGAAAGCCCAATCTTAAAATTGTGGCAGAAACTAGGGTATCACCTAGTCCCCTCAATTTGGAGTCTAAAAAGAAAACCTATGCAGAAGTGGCCAGAGAAAACAGGCCATCCCCACAAAGGTTTAACTCTGCCCCTCCCCCAACACGGGATGAGGCGCAGAGAGACTATACCCAAAAGGGGGGGCATACCCAGGTAAATAATTATTCCCAAAGAGAAGAATTCCCACAAGATAATAGATATCCCTGCAAAGGTAAATACAATAAGTAGCGAAAATACTCTCAGGATAACCAGACACCCCAAGTAAATAGTGCTACCCAAAATACGCGGAACAAGCTGAACCCCAGGGGCAACCATGCCAGGATAGAAATAGCGGCCCTGATTCTGAGGGGACCCAATGGTCAAGGAATCACCAAGGGATATCTCCAGGGGTAGAGGTAACTTGTACGATCAAGTAGATCAGCTTAGTACCCAGCTAATTTGGTTGAATGAACAAGTCGCTAATATGAGTCAAGCGTTTACGGCTCAGCAACCTAACAATCCTTTTTTAGGGGTACAGCCAGTGGCCAGCAGTGGGCCACAGGCGCAGTCATAAATACTGCAGTATCCCCTGAAAGGGAGGGGAGAGATATACCAAATGAAGTGATAAATGTCAATAATGGTACTAATCATATTCTCTCCCCACAGACCGGAAACGGACGATTTAGCTGTGATGACGAGCGACCTCGGCCTAAAAGCTTTAACAAATCTCTTCCTTTGCAGCATTATCTTAACCTTATTTCAACAGATGCAGTACACAAGAACCCAATCGGCCCTATTATAGAGGACATGAGTACTAGGAACGAGGTTTCTTCTGCATCGGGTAACACAGCTGATTCAGGTAACACGTGGCGAAGCCCACAAGTGTGTAATCATGCCAATTTTATGTGTGAAATGGTAGAAACTGCAGGGAAATATTATGTATTAACTGAGCTGCAGGATTCAGTCTCCAACCCTATCATGGGATTAATTGATACTGGGTCTCAGGCAACTATTTTATCCCACAAGTACTACACACAGCTAAATGAGCTAACACCTCACAAACCTAAAATAAAAGAATTTGATGGTTCGCTAATAGGTGTTGGGGTGACTTTCTAAAAGTCTACGGTACTGCATGGTTAAAATTTAAACGGGGGAACAGGGTCATAAGACACCCTGTCATTATAGTGGATCTGCCAACTGATCGTTTAATAATTGGTAGTGATCTCCTGAAGTGATTAAGCACCATAATTGATTGCATAAATAATGTAATTTGGTCACAAGTAAAACAGCCAATTAATTATGAATAATCCGGTATATCTCTCACCTGACATAACTGTCACATGGTGGAAGAGAAGCCAGATGCTGTGGAGATTCATTTCAGGAATAACTCTGTACCTGAAATCACTATTTTACAAATAGATGACCAGACTCCTTTAAATGGCTCTGATGGTAATACTTTTAAAATTTCGCCTGGAAAGATAGCGAATATTTCCATAGACGGCGATGTATTAACCATATCTCTCCACAAGGGGATGCTAAATCCCCTAAGGGGGGAGGCCACGCTCTATACCTCGCAGGAATTGAGAGAGTTAAAGAGGATCTATTTATCCCTATACAAATGTGTGACCTTGGTAAAACCAAGTATGCCAAATTGAACTTAAAACAGGAAGCTAGCTATATAAGCGAAGTCTTATTAGTGCGGATAGCTGAACCTAAAGTGATTAAATATCTTTCTCCCCAAGACCACTGTGTCCATGGCCTGGATGACAAGTTTGAAAGCTATAATATCACAGCTAAATGTTTATTATCTCTCTCTTTAGGTAATAAATCAGAAAGCACCTGTTTTTAGTTTTAAATACTCCCTATAATCAAATATACGTTGGCAATGATCTCTTACATAGATATGCCATATAAATAGATTTGATTAACTCTTGCCTCTGGAGCAGGTTAAAAGGGGACCCTGAAGTATTTCAGGATGAAAATGCAGCCCTGAAATCAAACCAGCAATTACCATATGCTGTGAATATGCAGGTGTCTAACGATGTTATAATTCCTGCTGGGGCTGATAAATTCCTTTTACCATTACAGGTAAAGAGAGGTGAGAAATTAAAAACTTCTGAAACACTAATTTGCCTCTCCCATAGAATACAAAATCTGGGTATAACAATGGCCTATACTCCTATGATAAATATTGGAACTATTCCAATACATGTTATTGTACATAACATGACCCCACAGGATATCACCTTATCCAAGGGAACTACCATAGGATATGCACTGGAATCAAGTTATTACACTTTTGGATTCCAGAATAATATAATTGGGCTAATACCTGAAGGATACTTAACTGAAGAACAATTAATAGAACAATCCTTTGCATCTATGCCAGAGGGTCTATTTACTATTCCGTCTATTTATCCCTTCAGCTCAGAGGAAGGCATCTGTAATATTGAAGAAGCCTCTCTAGTATTTGATCAGTCGATCAAACAGCAAGATTACCCCAATACCCAGAGTCATGGGGGCAATGTAAATTATAATCAAGGGGATCTCACCTCTAGATTGGAAGAAGCCTATGAAATAGGACAGCCTGAAATCTTTCCAGGATTTCAGCAAATAGTCGAACAGCAAATATTCTTAGCTAATGGCTGTTCCAGTGATGATGAACGCTGACAGCTATGTGAGCTCCTGATAGAGTACAAGGATATGTTTGCTAGGGATTCTTATGACTGCGGGACTACAGACTTGCACATTGCAAGAATCCAAACAGATCCCAATGCACCACCTGTTTTTGTTAAACAATACAGACTTCCTTTAGCCTCATATGATTCTCTTGAAGAAATCATAAGGAACCTGGAAGAAAGAGGTATTATCAGACAGGTGCACAGCTCTTATAATAATCCTATTCTAGGTGTTCTTAAGCCCAATGGACAATGGCGTTTGTGTGCTGATTTAAGACAGCTAAACAAACAAGTGTATATGTCTGGCTGGCCTGTGCCAAATATTGACCAGTGCCTAGCGCATATGCAGGGATCCAGAATATTCACTGCCATTGATTGTGCACAGGGATATTGGACCATAAAGGTACATGAGGAGGACCAGTATAAGCTGGCATTCTCATTCCAAAAGGTCCAGTATGCATTTCAGAGACTTCCTTTTGGATACATAAATTCTGGACATGAATTTTCTGTATTTATGCATAAGGCTATGCCTGATGCACTGGAAAGGGGGGCCTTATCTTATGTTGATGATGTTTTAATCAAAAGCACAAACTTTGAAAAATACATTGCAGAGCTTAAACACATCCTTAGCCAACTTAAAAGGGCAAGTGTCAAATTATCCCTACAAAAAGCTCAATGGTGCCGCACTTGTGTAAACTTCTTGGGACATGAAGTTACTTCTGAAGGGTTAAATCCTCAGAAGAAAAAGGTGGAAGCTATAACAAATTCTAAAAACCCAACTAACTTAAATGAATTGAGATCATTCCTGGGTATGACAAATTATTCTCACAAATTCATTGATAATAATGCAGAATTAGCTAAACCACTACTACTTCTTCTAAAGAAGGATGTTAAATGGCACTGGAGTGAGTCTCAAGAGACAGCCATCAAGAAGCTGAAGAGAAAACTCACTCAAGCACCTTGCTTAGCATACCCTGAAGGTGGTAAACCTTTCTTCTTAGAGACAGGTTACACAGACATAAGCATGAGTGCTGTTTTATACCAAAAGCATGATAATTTAGGCAAAGTCATTGCTTATGCGAGCAAAACTCTATCCCCAGTAGAAATAAAATTTAGTGATTGCGAAAAAGCCCTCTTATCTACTGTATGGGCTCTACAAAATTTCCGCAGCTATATACAGGGCGAGAAAATTATTGTAGAAACAGCCCACCAGCTTTTGCTATATTTGCAAAGTGAGAGAATAAGAGATGGGAATTTGTCTAATAGCCGCATAACAGCGTGGACTCTTTCCCTACAAGGCTGGCCCTTAGAAATTCGCTACAAGCAGAATAAAAAGAATCCAGTCGCACAGGGGCTTGCTGAGCTCCACAACTGTACTGCTAAAGATCCTGGGGAAGAATTATCAGAAGATGATTTTCTGGAGGAACAATTGCTTTCCCCATATAAAATGTATAATGAGGACCAGTGTTAAACATTACCTTGGGTATATGTTGAAGGTTGTTCTTACCATGCCACTATTGATAATGAGCACAGACTAGTCGCTGGCATTGGTATAACTTGGGCAAATGGATTCCCAGATATTTCTATAGGTTTCATCATTGGACCAAGATCCAGTCAAGTTGCAGAACTCACTGCTGTTCTAAAAACCACTGAAATGGCTATTGAACATGGTATTCATGAATTTGTAATTATTACTGACTCAAATTATGTGCGTGACAGTTTTGTTCAATACCTGCCAACTTGGAAAAGAAATGGCATGCAGAAAAGTAACCACAAACCAGTCAAGCATGGCAAGTTGTTCTGCGATATTGATAATCTGGTGGTATCCAATGATTTAACCATACACTGGAAGAAGACCAAGGGTCATTCCAGGGTGCTGGGTCCTGATAAGGAAGGCAATGATCTTGTGGATTCATTAGCCAAACAAGGAGCCATAACTGGAGAACTCCTTAATATTGACCACTTAATGGGCACAATTCAGGTAAAAGCCATTACCAGAAACCAGGCAAAACAAGAGAGTGAGCCTAACCTGGTACAATGGAGTCAGGATTCCCTTAGTGAGGACCTGATCACTAGTCAAAAAGAAGACCCCATTGTAGGCATCTTCTATAAACACTTAGAAGATTCTGAAAGCAACCCCATCTCAAAAGATGATTGTATTGGCAAATAAGATCTTAGAATCTTATTGAAGTCCAGATCACAATTCAAGTTACAGGATGGTTTGTTAATTAGAACCTCCAATACTGGCATCCAGCAATGGGTAGTACCCACCAAGTTCAGAGGTCTAATGCTTCAACATGCCCATGATGCTCCCACATCTGGTCATTGTGGTGCCAAACTCACGTATGAAATATTGCGTGATTATGCCTTTTGGCCACACATGTTGAAAGATGTTCAAACCTACTGTCAAGGTTGTCTAATCTATCCACAATTCCAACCCACTGCGCCAACGCATAGAGTGCTATTGCAGAAAAGGGGGATGGTAATGCCATGGTCAGATATACAAATCGATTTTATTGGTCCAGTAACAAGATCATCAAGAGGTAACAAATACATGCTAACAGTGACATGCCTGTTCACTAAATGGGTTGAGTGCATCAGTGCACCTAACAATAGTGCTGAAAGATGCGCAGCATTGCTCATCAACCACGTGTTTTCCAGATTTGGTTTGCCCCAAAGAATTGAATCAGATCAGGGAACCCACTTCACTAGCGAAGTGATGACCAAAATGTGGAAAATACTAGGGGTTAAAAGAAAGCTACATATTGCATATAGAGCTGCCTCAAGTGGTGGTGTAGAGCGTTACAACCAGTCCATTGTGAAAATCCTCAAAAAGTTTGTGAGTGAAACGGGTAAAGACTGGGATGTAAAACTACTTCTAGTCTTAATGGCATTAAGAGCAACTCCAAGTAGTGCTACCAAGATGTCACCTTTTGAACTGATGACTGGTAGAAGAATGGTTCGACCTCAACATCTACTGTACCGTACATCAGACCAGAACTTGATAAACGCTGCCAATACACATCAATATGTGGAGAACCTAAGAAAGCACCTGCAATATGCCTTTGCATTTGCTCAAAGGAACTTAGAGAAAGCTGCAACTGCCACTAAAACCTATTATGATCTCAAAACGTCCAAAAAGGAATATGAAATTAATGATAAAGTTTATCTTTATAACTTTGGAAGAGATCAGGTTAAGGAAAAGAAATTTCTCGCATCATGGAAAGATCCTTTTGTCATTACTGACAAAATATTTCCAGTGGCCTATAAAATAAGGATCCCCAAAAATTATAGTTTCATAGATAAGTGGGTCCACATTAATCAGTTTTAGGCGTCCCATCCTAGATCCCAACTACAAGTCATAGAGGGAGAATGAAGTGTCATATCCCCAAATACACTAAAGACATACTGTAGTTTAAAGATGCCTAGCCAATGGGCATCAGGGGCTCAAAAACAACGGACTCTCTCCATAGAAGACTATCTATGATGCATACGGTCAACATCCTCACCAAGTACCACTGACTTTAAGCAAATTCAAATACATGTGTCCTACATCTATTTAAAATTGGAAGGGTGATTTATGCCAAGGTATATGTGAAGATTAATATATATATTATTTAATATATATTTGGCTGTCAGCACCAAATGATTAATTCATTCATTTATAAGACATTAAATGCTTTGGCTGACCAAAGTACAATCCTCCCCCACTCAGCATGCAAAATAACAATGCATCCAGGTGAGAATAAATAAATGAAGCATTTGGTCAGTTAATGAAAACTGGTTTTAAAATCCAGGAAAGTAATAATTAACATTTACTTGATGATCAAATGTTAGACCACCAACCTCTGTTGTAAACAAGGTTCTGCACTATATCCTGATTAAAGATAATATTTAAGTTATTTCAGAGAGAACAAAGAAATTGCTTTAAAAGTAATCTTAGAAGGGTCACTTCAAAGAAGGACATATTGTTTCAAAAAGATAGTATAGCTGTATATTAAAGGCCTTAGATCAGAGATAAGACACACTTATTCTGATTGAGATAACTTTTAAGTTGTTTAAAAGGGAGCATCTATTCCATTGCCTGGATTACAAGGACCCCATACAGTAAATAAAGACGAAATGTCTGGAATTTTTCTTTTTAGGCATAAATAAAATTCGTAAAAAACAGTTTCTAACTGAAGAAATTATTTATGTCACATAAGTGTGAATTGCCCCTGCGGAGTTTCCCATGTGTAGAACCCAGACAAATTGACATTTGAAATCTCTGTGTAACATAAAGAGAATAAAAATAAAGAATAAATAAATCTTGCAAAATAAATTATCTATATAATCTTCATATAAAGGAATACTCAAATATTCAAACAAAAATTTCAAAATAAGTATCTATATAAATAAATGTATAAATGTTAGACTAATTCCAAAATAATATCTGTCCTTTATTTTTCAGATAAGATGTCCATTGAATGGTAGCCATGAACATGGATCTGTGTATTAAAAAAAAATATTGGGAATCTAAAACATGCTGTATTTGTATGAACATATATATCAGGATGTTAAATGCTATAATTTTGGAAAAGTTAGCAGTATAAATTACTTTGATATAATATAATGTTAAAAACATATTGTGTTTGGTATTGGAATAATCAGAAAATATGGCTTAGATGCATTTTATACATTTTAAGTGAAATACAGACATTTTCTATTTTAACATAAAAAATAATAACACTATTCTTTTTATTTCAGATCTACATTTGGTATTGTCATGTTTTCAAATATGCATTAGAAATATGAAATACATTGCATTCCTATTGAGATACAATAAAATACCAGGATGCTGAATGCTATTTTAGATGAATTTTGAGATAATAGTTAGCAGTGTAAATTTGTATTGATGATTATTAAAATATGCTTATGTCTGATATTGAAGTGATCAGAGGAAATAGCACTATATGATCCTATGAATATTAAACACATAGGCCTAGATTTGGAGTTTTGTCGGTAAGGACCCGCGTAGCTAACGCCGGCTTTTTTCTGGCCGCACCATAAAAATAACTCTGGTATTGAGAGTCCACATAAAGGCTGCGTTGATACCAGAGTTGCTTACGCAAGTGGCCAGCCTCAAAAACGTGCTCGTGCACGATTCCCCCATAGGAAACAATGGAGCTGTTTGAGCTGAAAAAAAACCTAACACCTGCAAAAAAGCTGCGTTCAGCTCCTAACGCAGCCCCACTGTTTGCTATGCGGAAACACTTCCTACGTCTGCACCTAACACTCTAACATGTACCCCGAGTCTAAACACCCCTAACCTTACACTTATTAACCCCTATTCTGCCGTCCCCGCTATCGCTGACCCCTGCATATTATTATTAAACCCTAATCTGCCGCTCCGTAAACCGCCGCTACTTACATTATCCCTATGTACCCCTAATCTGCTGCCCTAACATCGCCGACCCCTATATTATATTTATTAACCCCTAATCTGCCCCCCACAACGTCGCCTCCACCTGCCTACACTTATTAACCCCTAATCTGCCGACCGGACCGCACCGCTATTATTATAACGTTATTAACCCCTAATCCGCCTCACTAACCCTATAATAAATAGTATTAACCCCTAATCTGCCCTCCCTAACATCGCCGACACCTAACTTCAAACATTAACTCCTAATCTGCCGACTGGAGCTCACCGCTATTCTAATAAATGTATTAACCCCTAAAGCTAAGTCTAACCCTAACACTAACACCCCCCCCAAGTTAAATATAATTTAAATCTAACGAAATTAATTAACTCTTATTAAATAAATTATTCCTATTTAAAGCTAAATACTTACCTGTAAAATAAATCCTAATATAGCTACAATATAAATTATAATTATATTATAGCTATTTTAGGATTAATATTTATTTTACAGGTAACTTTGTATTTATTTTAACCAGGTACAATAGCTATTAAATAGTTAAGAACTATTTAATAGCTAAAATAGTTAAAATAATTACAAAATTACCTGTAAAATAAATCCTAACCTAAGTTACAATTAAACCTAACACTACACTATCAATAAATTAATTAAATAAACTACCTACAATTACCTACAATTAACCTAACACTACACTATCAATAAATTTATTAAATACAATTCCTACAAATAAATACAATTAAATAAACTTGCTAAAGTACAAAAAATAAAAAAGAACTAAGTTACAAAAAATAAAAAAATATTTACAAACATAAGAAAAATATTACAATTTTAAACTAATTACACCTACTCTAAGCCCCCTAATAAAATAACAAAGCCCCCCAAAATAAAAAAATGCCCTACCCTATTCTAAATTACTAAAGTTCAAAGCTCTTTTACCTTACCAGCCCTGAACAGGGCCCTTTGCGGGGCATGCCCCAAGAAGTTCAGCTCTTTTGCCTGTAAAAAAAAACATACAATACCCAAGCCCCCCAACATTACAACCCACCACCCACATACCCCTAATCTAACCCAAACCCCCCTTAAATAAACCTAACACTAAGCCCCTGAAGATCTTCCTACCTTGTCTTCACCTCACCGGGTTCACCGATCTGTCCAGAAGAGCTCCTCCGATGTCCTGATCCAAGCCCAAGCGGGGGGCTGAAGAGGTCCATGATCCGGCTGAAGTCTTCATCCAAGCGGGGCAGAAGAGGTCTTCCATCCGATTGAAGTCTTCATACAAGCGGGATCTTCTATGGTCATCCATCCGGAGCGGAGCAGCAGGATCCTGAAGACCTCCGACGCGGAACATCCATCCTGGCCGACGACTGAACGATGAATGACGGTTCCTTTAAATGACGTCATCCAAGATGGTGTCCATCGAATTCCGATTGGCTGATAGGATTCTATCAGCCAATCGGAATTAAGGTAGGAATATTCTGATTGGCTGATGGAATCAGCCAATCAGAATCAAGTTCAATCCGATTGGCTGATCCAATCAGCCAATCAGATTGAGCTTGCATTCTATTGGCTGTTCCGATCAGCAAATCAGAATATTCCTACCTTAATTCCGATTGGCTGATAGAATCCTATCAGCCAATCGGAATTCGAGGGACGCCATCTTGGATGACGTCATTTAAAGGAACCGTCATTCATCGTTCAGTCGTCGGCCAGGATGGATGTTCCGCGTCGGAGGTCTTAGGAGTTAATTTATTTCGTTAGATTTAAATTATATTTAACTTAGGGGGGTGTTAGTGTTAGGGTTAGACTTAGCTTTAGGGGTTAATACATTTATTAGAATAGCGGTGAGCTCCAGTTGGCAGATTAGGGGTTAATGTTTGAAGTTAGGTGTCGGCGATGTTAGGGAGGGCAGATTAGGGGTTAATACTATTTATTATAGGGTTAGTGAGGCGGATTAGGGGTTAATAACTTTATAATAATAGCGGTGCGGTCCGCTCGGCAGATTAGGGGTTAATAAGTGTAGGCAGGTGGAGGCGACGTTGAGGGGGGCAGATTAGGGGTTTATAAATATAATATAGGGGTCGGCGGTGTTAGGGGCAGCAGATTAGGGGTACATAAGTATAATGTAGGTGGCGGCGCTTTGCGGTCGGCAGATTAGGGGTTAATTATTGTAGGTAGCTGGCTGCGACGTTGTGGGGGGCAGGTTAGGGGTTAATAAATATAATATAGGGGTCGGCGGTGTTAGGGGCAGCAGATTAGGGGTACATAAGTATAACGTAGGTGGCGGTCGGCAGATTAGGGGTTAAAAAAAATTAATCGAGTGTCGGCGATGTGGGGGGACCTCGGTTTATGGGTACATAGGTAGTTTATGGGTGTTAGTGTACTTTAGAGTACAGTAGTTAAGAGCTTTATAAACCGGCGTTAGCCCAGAAAGCTCTTAACTACTGACTTTTTTCCTGCGGCTGGAGTTTTGTCGTTAGAGTTCTAACGCTCATTTCAGACACGACTCTAAATACCGGAGTTAGAAAAATCCCATTGAAAAGATAGGATACGCAATTGACGTAAGGGGATCTGCGGTATGGAAAAGTCGTGGCTGAAAAGTGAGCGTTAGACCCTATTTTGAGTGACTCCAAATACAGGAGGTAGCCTAAAACCAGCGTTAGGAGCCTCTAACGCTGGTTTTCACGGCTAACGCCAAACTCCAAATCTAGGCCATAGTTTATTAATATCAAATTATAGTGTACATTTTAAAAATATAAAGTCTGTAATCTTCTGTTAGCAGTATAAAATGAATGTTAGGACTGTATTGCTGTTTGTTTGTCATGCTGCCCCCCGATGGCCAAAATCCAGTATTACAGACAAAAAGCATTTGGCTGTTAAAAAAAATGAAATTTCCCAGGGCCAATCTGATAAAACCTCCCAGGTATCCAATGAGAAGGGACAAGCTAGAAGGGCCAATCCGAGACAAGCTTCCGTTGTGCGTTTCAAATTTCACCGATGATGGTACTTAACAAAAAGGGGTGGGGTGATATCAGATGATTTAACCCCAAGCATAGAGAGAGAAAGGGCTAAATCTTGCTAACTTTGGCTAACTTTTGCTAAACTTTGGATGGTGAACTGTTTGCTGAAACCCTGGATGGATACTAACTGCAGTTATTATAAGCAAATAGCTACTTTTTATTCCCCACATGCAAAAAACTCAATTTTTGGTATTCTTTGGTGAAATTGGACCTGTTGAGAAATATTGGAAATTGGATATCGATTTGTTTATTTTTGGTAAAGTATAAAAGGTTGCTAATTACAGGTAAATGTCTAAAACAAAATATATGCATAGTCGCTGCAGTTAAATTACAATTGATAGATTTAAAGAGCATATTTATATTTTAGAATTATATTCATAGTCCTGAATAGTTTTAAGCTTGCCTTTTGTATGCTAAATATTTTTAAAAAAACATCCATTGTTGCTGTAGGGAGCAGACTTAAAGGAATAAATTGTATTTTAACCTTGTATTCCATAGCCTGTGTATTCTAAAAATAAATCCTTGGCTAAGTAGTTTATCCTGGCAAATATATATATATATATATATATATATATATATATATATATATATATATATATATATATATCTCTTAGAACTGGTCTTAATTGTAAGTAACTAAGAATTTATTTCAGCTTAGATAAATGGGCGTTTAAACTGACTGTTTACATATAGAATATATATATAACTTCTAGTGTTTCAATTAGAGTGTATATTGTCCTATTGTTTAACAAAGCACTGTTAAAATTGTACCAGTCTGAATGTTAGTAGCTAATATCTTGGTCTCAGTGTGATATTTTAATGCAATTCAATTGTGAATAAGGTTAGTTATAAGTTACAATTTGGTGTGCTTTGTAAAGAGTATAGCATATTATAATAATTTAAACACTGTATAGTTTGACTCATATTCTGGTCCCTACAAATATATTTTGATGTGTCTATAGATATTAACTAATAAAAAGAATTCAGGAATTTATATTAATTTTATGGTTTTAGAATATGCATATTGATTGAGGGTTTATTTTAAAGAATAATTATTAAATATATTGTATTATAACCCGGCCATATACTGACATATTATTTGGAGGCATTGTGTGAGACATTATTAATATTTATCACATTGATATAATATATTTGTAATAAATAGAAATTATTATTGAAAAAAAAAATATCTAAAAAAAATAATAATATATTATTATTATTATTATTAATTTTTGTTTTTGTTGTGATTAAATATTTAAAAGTTAATGTTCATATCTTGAAATATTATTGAAAATTAATTTTGAAAAATTGATGAAATATTAATTTTTCATATTTCTAAATTGCTATTAATATTTTTTTTTAAATATAATTTTTTTCCCCTCTCTCTTATTGGTCAAAATTGTATTAGCGTTTTTATCTTATTAAGTACAACACTAAAATAACTATGTCTTCAGCTAAAAGTAATGCTAGCATTTCTGTATATGATGAAATTGTGCCCTCCCCAAGATCCTCTGTCTATGAAATGGTTCAGGCAAAAACTCTCAAATTCGAAGCCAAACCACCTCATGACTAGACTTGATATGGGAGATGATGTCTACACGTATATTCAGGGATTTAAAGCTAAGGCCAAAGATTTGGTAAAGATATGTGGGTTGAAAATGGTGAATTATACCAAATTTTACTGCAACTTAGTAAATGCACGGAATTTAGAGGGCGTGATGAATTAATTTTCAAAACTTGGCCGATCCTAATGTATTTGAGCTGTGAGATGTCTAGTCAAATGGCAGGACAAGACAGACAATTAGGATGGCTAATGGATGAAAATGATTCATTACGAGAATTTGAGGAAGCCTTTATTAACAGAAAGATAGAGGTTCTAGAAGCTAATAAAAAGGTTTCTGCCGTAAATAAATATAATCAGAAATTAGAGGCTGAATTTAAAGCTTTAGAAGAAGTCTATGAAAAATGCCAAAATAAAAATGTAAAAGCTAGATATTGTGGGGCTGAAAAAGGATATGAACAAGAAATAAATTAATTAAAAAGACAAATCAGCAGCAATAAGGAACCTTTAAGTAATAACACTAATGCTGAAATGATTAACTCAATTAAGGACTGGGTCAGAAATGAGTTTCAAAATACCAGGCGGGAGGATAGACAAAAGTACCCAAATTATAGCCCTAATTCAGGCCCAGAGATAACTTTTCCCCCTAGGCAATTACCTAACTCTGGAGGACAAGATGATTATTACACCTCAGAGGAAGAGGTCAGTTACTATAGCGGGTCAGAAGGGGGGGTAGCTTCTCAGACAGCCCATATAAAAGTGCACGGGTGAGATTTCAGCATAGTAAAGATAGGACAGATAAAAGGCACTCTAACTCAAACAATAAGTTCCCAATGAAATCCAGTAATGTACTTAATAAAGTGTATGACACCCCTACAAAAATTAAATTCCTAAAGAATGCAATACGCCCATTTTCCAAAGGGGGGACCACTTCCATAATTGACCACTTAGAGGCTTTTGAAAATGCTTTATCTATAATGAATGTTACAAGTGAGCAGTTAAAAATTGAATTTCTGCCCTGGGTATTTGAAGGTAAATATCACAAATTCTTTGCTTCATTCCTGGGATAAGACAAAGCGACAGTGCAGAAGAGAATTTGGGCAACATCGCACTAGAACTGCAGCAAAAATAGCTGTATATGGTTTAAAATGTATCGCAAATCAAATCCCCATAGAATTCCTTTCTGTACTGAAAAGTGTGTACAGTATGGCTGAAGATAATCCCATATTTGAATGCTCAGAATATGTGAATTTATTTTTTGAAGCACTGCCCGCACCCATCAAAATTAATTTAGCTAGAGATTTTGATGAGAACTGCTCATTGGAATGGCTGATCAAAGAGAGTACAAAGTTATACTCTATTCAGAAGTCCGGTGAACAGGGGGATAAAAGGGAGAGAAAGCCCAATCTTAAAATTGTGGCAGAAACTAGGGTATCACCTAGTCCCCTCAATTTGGAGTCTAAAAAGAAAACCTATGCAGAAGTGGCCAGAGAAAACAGGCCATCCCCACAAAGGTTTAACTCTGCCCCTCCCCCAACACGGGATGAGGCGCAGAGAGACTATACCCAAAAGGGGGGGCATACCCAGGTAAATAATTATTCCCAAAGAGAAGAATTCCCACAAGATAATAGATATCCCTGCAAAGGTAAATACAATAAGTAGCGAAAATACTCTCAGGATAACCAGACACCCCAAGTAAATAGTGCTATCCAAAATACGCTGAGCAAGCTGAACCCCAGGGGCAACCATGCCAGGATAGAAATAGCGGCCCTGATTCTGAGGGGACCCAATGGTCAAGGAATCACCAAGGGATATCTCCAGGGGTAGAGGTAACTTGTACGGTCAAGTAGATCAGCTTAGTACCCAGCTAATTTGGTTGAATGAACAAGTCGCTAATATGAGTCAAGCGTTTACGGCTCAGCAACCTAACAATCCTTTTTTAGGGGTACAGCCAGTGGCCAGCAGTGGGCCACAGGCGCAGTCATAAATACTGCAGTATCCCCTGAAAGGGAGGGGAGAGATATACCAAATGAAGTGATAAATGTCAATAATGGTACTAATCATATTCTCTCCCCACAGACCGGAAACGGACGATTTAGCTGTGATGACGAGCGACCTCGGCCTAAAAGCTTTAACAAATCTCTTCCTTTGCAGCATTATCTTAACCTTATTTCAACAGATGCAGTACACAAGAACCCAATCGGCCCTATTATAGAGGACATGAGTACTAGGAACGAGGTTTCTTCTGCATCGGGTAACACAGCTGATTCAGGTAACACGTGGCGAAGCCCACAAGTGTGTAATCATGCCAATTTTATGTGTGAAATGGTAGAAACTGCAGGGAAATATTATGTATTAACTGAGCTGCAGGATTCAGTCTCCAACCCTATCATGGGATTAATTGATACTGGGTCTCAGGCAACTATTTTATCCCACAAGTACTACACACAGCTAAATGAGCTAACACCTCACAAACCTAAAATAAAAGAATTTGATGGTTCGCTAATAGGTGTTGGGGTGACTTTCTAAAAGTCTACGGTACTGCATGGTTAAAATTTAAACGGGGGAACAGGGTCATAAGACACCCTGTCATTATAGTGGATCTGCCAACTGATCGTTTAATAATTGGTAGTGATCTCCTGAAGTGATTAAGCACCATAATTGATTGCATAAATAATGTAATTTGGTCACAAGTAAAACAGCCAATTAATTATGAATAATCCGGTATATCTCTCACCTGACATAACTGTCACATGGTGGAAGAGAAGCCAGATGCTGTGGAGATTCATTTCAGGAATAACTCTGTACCTGAAATCACTATTTTACAAATAGATGACCAGACTCCTTTAAATGGCTCTGATGGTAATACTTTTAAAATTTCGCCTGGAAAGATAGCGAATATTTCCATAGACGGCGATGTATTAACCATATCTCTCCACAAGGGGATGCTAAATCCCCTAAGGGGGGAGGCCACGCTCCATACCTCGCAGGAATTGAGAGAGTTAAAGAGGATCTATTTATCCCTATACAAATGTGTGACCTTGGTAAAACCAAGTATGCCAAATTGAACTTAAAACAGGAAGCTAGCTATATAAGCGAAGTCTTATTAGTGCGGATAGCTGAACCTAAAGTGATTAAATATCTTTCTCCCCAAGACCACTGTGTCCATGGCCTGGATGACAAGTTTGAAAGCTATAATATCACAGCTAAATGTTTATTATCTCTCTCTTTAGGTAATAAATCAGAAAGCACCTGTTTTTAGTTTTAAATACTCCCTATAATCAAATATACGTTGGCAATGATCTCTTACATAGATATGCCATATAAATAGATTTGATTAACTCTTGCCTCTGGAGCAGGTTAAAAGGGGACCCTGAAGTATTTCAGGATGAAAATGCAGCCCTGAAATCAAACCAGCAATTACCATATGCTGTGAATATGCAGGTGTCTAACGATGTTATAATTCCTGCTGGGGCTGATAAATTCCTTTTACCATTACAGGTAAAGAGAGGTGAGAAATTAAAAACTTCTGAAACACTAATTTGCCTCTCCCATAGAATACAAAATCTGGGTATAACAATGGCCTATACTCCTATGATAAATATTGGAACTATTCCAATACATGTTATTGTACATAACATGACCCCACAGGATATCACCTTATCCAAGGGAACTACCATAGGATATGCACTGGAATCAAGTTATTACACTTTTGGATTCCAGAATAATATAATTGGGCTAATACCTGAAGGATACTTAACTGAAGAACAATTAATAGAACAATCCTTTGCATCTATGCCAGAGGGTCTATTTACTATTCCGTCTATTTATCCCTTCAGCTCAGAGGAAGGCATCTGTAATATTGAAGAAGCCTCTCTAGTATTTGATCAGTCGATCAAACAGCAAGATTACCCCAATACCCAGAGTCATGGGGGCAATGTAAATTATAATCAAGGGATCTCACCTCTAGATTGGAAGAAGCCTATGAAATAGGACAGCCTGAAATCTTTCCAGGATTTCAGCAAATAGTCGAACAGCAAATATTCTTAGCTAATGGCTGTTCCAGTGATGATGAACGCTGACAGCTATGTGAGCTCCTGATAGAGTACAAGGATATGTTTGCTAGGGATTCTTATGACTGCGGGACTACAGACTTGCACATTGCAAGAATCCAAACAGATCCCAATGCACCACCTGTTTTTGTTAAACAATACAGACTTCCTTTAGCCTCATATGATTCTCTTGAAGAAATCATAAGGAACCTGGAAGAAAGAGGTATTATCAGACAGGTGCACAGCTCTTATAATAATCCTATTCTAGGTGTTCTTAAGCCCAATGGACAATGGCGTTTGTGTGCTGATTTAAGACAGCTAAACAAACAAGTGTATATGTCTGGCTGGCCTGTGCCAAATATTGACCAGTGCCTAGCGCAGATGCAGGGATCCAGAATATTCACTGCCATTGATTGTGCACAGGGATATTGGACCATAAAGGTACATGAGGAGGACCAGTATAAGCTGGCATTCTCATTCCAAAAGGTCCAGTATGCATTTCAGAGACTTCCTTTTGGATACATAAATTCTGGACATGAATTTTCTGTATTTATGCATAAGGCTATGCCTGATGCACTGGAAAGGGGGGCCTTATCTTATGTTGATGATGTTTTAATCAAAAGCACAAACTTTGAAAAATACATTGCAGAGCTTAAACACATCCTTAGCCAACTTAAAAGGGCAAGTGTCAAATTATCCCTACAAAAAGCTCAATGGTGCCGCACTTGTGTAAACTTCTTGGGACATGAAGTTACTTCTGAAGGGTTAAATCCTCAGAAGAAAAAGGTGGAAGCTATAACAAATTCTAAAAACCCAACTAACTTAAATGAATTGAGATCATTCCTGGGTATGACAAATTATTCTCACAAATTCATTGATAATAATGCAGAATTAGCTAAACCACTACTACTTCTTCTAAAGAAGGATGTTAAATGGCACTGGAGTGAGTCTCAAGAGACAGCCATCAAGAAGCTGAAGAGAAAACTCACTCAAGCACCTTGCTTAGCATACCCTGAAGGTGGTAAACCTTTCTTCTTAGAGACAGGTTACACAGACATAAGCATGAGTGCTGTTTTATACCAAAAGCATGATAATTTAGGCAAAGTCATTGCTTATGCGAGCAAAACTCTATCCCCAGTAGAAATAAAATTTAGTGATTGCGAAAAAGCCCTCTTATCTACTGTATGGGCTCTACAAAATTTCCGCAGCTATATACAGGGCGAGAAAATTATTGTAGAAACAGCCCACCAGCTTTTGCTATATTTGCAAAGTGAGAGAATAAGAGATGGGAATTTGTCTAATAGCCGCATAACAGCGTGGACTCTTTCCCTACAAGGCTGGCCCTTAGAAATTCGCTACAAGCAGAATAAAAAGAATCCAGTCGCACAGGGGCTTGCTGAGCTCCACAACTGTACTGCTAAAGATCCTGGGGAAGAATTATCAGAAGATGATTTTCTGGAGGAACAATTGCTTTCCCCATATAAAATGTATAATGAGGACCAGTGTTAAACATTACCTTGGGTATATGTTGAAGGTTGTTCTTACCATGCCACTATTGATAATGAGCACAGACTAGTCGCTGGCATTGGTATAACTTGGGCAAATGGATTCCCAGATATTTCTATAGGTTTCATCATTGGACCAAGATCCAGTCAAGTTGCAGAACTCACTGCTGTTCTAAAAACCACTGAAATGGCTATTGAACATGGTATTCATGAATTTGTAATTATTACTGACTCAAATTATGTGCGTGACAGTTTTGTTCAATACCTGCCAACTTGGAAAAGAAATGGCATGCAGAAAAGTAACCACAAACCAGTCAAGCATGGCAAGTTGTTCTGCGATATTGATAATCTGGTGGTATCCAATGATTTAACCATACACTGGAAGAAGACCAAGGGTCATTCCAGGGTGCTGGGTCCTGATAAGGAAGGCAATGATCTTGTGGATTCATTAGCCAAACAAGGAGCCATAACTGGAGAACTCCTTAATATTGACCACTTAATGGGCACAATTCAGGTAAAAGCCATTACCAGAAACCAGGCAAAACAAGAGAGTGAGCCTAACCTGGTACAATGGAGTCAGGATTCCCTTAGTGAGGACCTGATCACTAGTCAAAAAGAAGACCCCATTGTAGGCATCTTCTATAAACACTTAGAAGATTCTGAAAGCAACCCCATCTCAAAAGATGATTGTATTGGCAAATAAGATCTTAGAATCTTATTGAAGTCCAGATCACAATTCAAGTTACAGGATGGTTTGTTAATTAGAACCTCCAATACTGGCATCCAGCAATGGGTAGTACCCACCAAGTTCAGAGGTCTAATGCTTCAACATGCCCATGATGCTCCCACATCTGGTCACTGTGGTGCCAAACTCACGTATGAAATATTGCGTGATTATGCCTTTTGGCCACACATGTTGAAAGATGTTCAAACCTACTGTCAAGGTTGTCTAATCTATCCACAATTCCAACCCACTGCGCCAACGCATAGAGTGCTATTGCAGAAAAGGGGGATGGTAATGCCATGGTCAGATATACAAATCGATTTTATTGGTCCAGTAACAAGATCATCAAGAGGTAACAAATACATGCTAACAGTGACATGCCTGTTCACTAAATGGGTTGAGTGCATCAGTGCACCTAACAATAGTGCTGAAAGATGCGCAGCATTGCTCATCAACCACGTGTTTTCCAGATTTGGTTTGCCCCAAAGAATTGAATCAGATCAGGGAACCCACTTCACTAGTGAAGTGATGACCAAAATGTGGAAAATACTAGGGGTTAAAAGAAAGCTACATATTGCATATAGAGCTGCCTCAAGTGGTGGTGTAGAGCGTTACAACCAGTCCATTGTGAAAATCCTCAAAAAGTTTGTGAGTGAAACGGGTAAAGACTGGGATGTAAAACTACTTCTAGTCTTAATGGCATTAAGAGCAACTCCAAGTAGTGCTACCAAGATGTCACCTTTTGAACTGATGACTGGTAGAAGAATGGTTCGACCTCAACATCTACTGTACCGTACATCAGACCAGAACTTGATAAACGCTGCCAATACACATCAATATGTGGAGAACCTAAGAAAGCACCTGCAATATGCCTTTGCATTTGCTCAAAGGAACTTAGAGAAAGCTGCAACTGCCACTAAAACCTATTATGATCTCAAAACGTCCAAAAAGGAATATGAAATTAATGATAAAGTTTATCTTTATAACTTTGGAAGAGATCAGGTTAAGGAAAAGAAATTTCTCGCATCATGGAAAGATCCTTTTGTCATTACTGACAAAATATTTCCAGTGGCCTATAAAATAAGGATCCCCAAAAATTATAGTTTCATAGATAAGTGGGTCCACATTAATCAGTTTTAGGCGTCCCATCCTAGATCTCAACTACAAGTCATAGAGGGAGAATGAAGTGTCATATCCCCAAATACACTAAAGACATACTGTAGTTTAAAGATGCCTAGCCAATGGGCATCAGGGGCTCAAAAACAACGGACTCTCTCCATAGAAGACTATCTATGATGCATACGGTCAACATCCTCACCAAGTACCACTGACTTTAAGCAAATTCAAATACATGTGTCCTACATCTATTTAAAATTGGAAGGGTGATTTATGCCAAGGTATATGTGAAGATTAATATATATATTATTTAATATATATTTGGCTGTCAGCACCAAATGATTAATTCATTCATTTATAAGACATTAAATGCTTTGGCTGACCAAAGTACAATCCTCCCCCACTCAGCATGCAAAATAACAATGCATCCAGGTGAGAATAAAGAAATGAAGCATTTGGTCAGTTAATGAAAACTGGTTTTAAAATCCAGGAAAGTAATAATTAACATTTACTTGATGATCAAATGTTAGACCACCAACCTCTGTTGTAAACAAGGTTCTGCACTATATCCTGATTAAAGATAATATTTAAGTTATTTCAGAGAGAACAAAGAAATTGCTTTAAAAGTAATCTTAGAAGGGTCACTTCAAAGAAGTACATATTGTTTCAAAAAGATAGTATAGCTGTATATTAAAGGCCTTAGATCAGAGATAAGACACACTTATTCTGATTGAGATAACTTTTAAGTTGTTTAAAAGGGAGCATCTATTCCATTGCCTGGATTACAAGGACCCCATACAGTAAATAAAGACGAAATGTCTGGAATTTTTCTTTTTAGGCATAAATAAAATTCGTAAAAAACAGTTTCTAACTGAAGAAATTATTTATGTCACATAAGTGTGAATTGCCCCTGCGGAGTTTCCCATGTGTAGAACCCAGACAAATTGACATTTGAAATCTCTGTGTAACATAAAGAGAATAAAAATAAAGAATAAATAAATCTTGCAAAATAAATTATCTATATAATCTTCATATAAAGGAATACTCAAATATTCAAACAAAAATTTCAAAATAAGTATCTATATAAATAAATGTATAAATGTTAGACTAATTCCAAAATAATATCTGTCCTTTATTTTTCAGATAAGATGTCCATTGAATGGTAGCCATGAACATGGATCTGTGTATTAAAAAAAAATATTGGGAATCTAAAACATGCTGTATTTGTATGAACATATATATCAGGATGTTAAATGCTATAATTTTGGAAAAGTTAGCAGTATAAATTACTTTGATATAATATAATGTTAAAAACATATTGTGTTTGGTATTGGAATAATCAGAAAATATGGCTTAGATGCATTTTATACATTTTAAGTGAAATACAGACATTTTCTATTTTAACATAAAAAATAATAACACTATTCTTTTTATTTCAGATCTACATTTGGTATTGTCATGTTTTCAAATATGCATTAGAAATATGAAATACATTGCATTCCTATTGAGATACAATAAAATACCAGGATGCTGAATGCTATTTTAGATGAATTTTGAGATAATAGTTAGCAGTGTAAATTTGTATTGATGATTATTAAAATATGCTTATGTCTGATATTGAAGTGATCAGAGGAAATAGCACTATATGATCCTATGAATATTAAACACATAGGCCTAGATTTGGAGTTTTGTCGGTAAGGACCCGCGTAGCTAACGCCGGCTTTTTTCTGGCCGCACCATAAAAATAACTCTGGTATTGAGAGTCCACATAAAGGCTGCGTTGATACCAGAGTTGCTTACGCAAGTGGCCAGCCTCAAAAACGTGCTCGTGCACGATTCCCCCATAGGAAACAATGGAGCTGTTTGAGCTGAAAAAAAACCTAACACCTGCAAAAAAGCTGCGTTCAGCTCCTAACGCAGCCCCACTGTTTGCTATGCGGAAACACTTCCTACGTCTGCACCTAACACTCTAACATGTACCCCCGAGTCTAAACACCCCTAACCTTACACTTATTAACCCCTATTCTGCCGTCCCCGCTATCGCTGACCCCTGCATATTATTATTAAACCCTAATCTGCCGCTCCGTAAACCGCCGCTACTTACATTATCCCTATGTACCCCTAATCTGCTGCCCTAACATCGCCGACCCCTATATTATATTTATTAACCCCTAATCTGCCCCCCACAACGTCGCCTCCACCTGCCTACACTTATTAACCCCTAATCTGCCGACCGGACCGCACCGCTATTATTATAACGTTATTAACCCCTAATCCGCCTCACTAACCCTATAATAAATAGTATTAACCCCTAATCTGCCCTCCCTAACATCGCCGACACCTAACTTCAAACATTAACCCCTAATCTGCCGACTGGAGCTCACCGCTATTCTAATAAATGTATTAACCCCTAAAGCTAAGTCTAACCCTAACACTAACACCCCCCTAAGTTAAATATAATTTAAATCTAACGAAATTAATTAACTCTTATTAAATAAATTATTCCTATTTAAAGCTAAATACTTACCTGTAAAATAAATCCTAATATAGCTACAATATAAATTATAATTATATTATAGCTATTTTAGGATTAATATTTATTTTACAGGTAACTTTGTATTTATTTTAACCAGGTACAATAGCTATTAAATAGTTAAGAACTATTTAATAGCTAAAATAGTTAAAATAATTACAAAATTACCTGTAAAATAAATCCTAACCTAAGTTACAATTAAACCTAACACTACACTATCAATAAATTAATTAAATAAACTACCTACAATTACCTACAATTAACCTAACACTACACTATCAATAAATTTATTAAATACAATTCCTACAAATAAATACAATTAAATAAACTTGCTAAAGTACAAAAAATAAAAAAGAACTAAGTTACAAAAAATAAAAAAATATTTACAAACATAAGAAAAATATTACAATTTTAAACTAATTACACCTACTCTAAGCCCCCTAATAAAATAACAAAGCCCCCCAAAATAAAAAAATGCCCTACCCTATTCTAAATTACTAAAGTTCAAAGCTCTTTTACCTTACCAGCCCTGAACAGGGCCCTTTGCGGGGCATGCCCCAAGAAGTTCAGCTCTTTTGCCTGTAAAAAAAAACATACAATACCCAAGCCCCCCAACATTACAACCCACCACCCACATACCCCTAATCTAACCCAAACCCCCCTTAAATAAACCTAACACTAAGCCCCTGAAGATCTTCCTACCTTGTCTTCACCTCACCGGGTTCACCGATCTGTCCAGAAGAGCTCCTCCGATGTCCTGATCCAAGCCCAAGCGGGGGGCTGAAGAGGTCCATGATCCGGCTGAAGTCTTCATCCAAGCGGGGCAGAAGAGGTCTTCCATCCGATTGAAGTCTTCATACAAGCGGGATCTTCTATGGTCATCCATCCGGAGCGGAGCAGCAGGATCCTGAAGACCTCCGACGCGGAACATCCATCCTGGCCGACGACTGAACGATGAATGACGGTTCCTTTAAATGACGTCATCCAAGATGGTGTCCATCGAATTCCGATTGGCTGATAGGATTCTATCAGCCAATCGGAATTAAGGTAGGAATATTCTGATTGGCTGATGGAATCAGCCAATCAGAATCAAGTTCAATCTGATTGGCTGATCCAATCAGCCAATCAGATTGAGCTTGCATTCTATTGGCTGTTCCGATCAGCAAATCAGAATATTCCTACCTTAATTCCGATTGGCTGATAGAATCCTATCAGCCAATCGGAATTCGAGGGACGCCATCTTGGATGACGTCATTTAAAGGAACCGTCATTCATCGTTCAGTCATCGGCCAGGATGGATGTTCCGCGTCGGAGGTCTTAGGAGTTAATTTATTTCGTTAGATTTAAATTATATTTAACTTAGGGGGGTGTTAGTGTTAGGGTTAGACTTAGCTTTAGGGGTTAATACATTTATTAGAATAGCGGTGAGCTCCAGTTGGCAGATTAGGGGTTAATGTTTGAAGTTAGGTGTCGGCGATGTTAGGGAGGGCAGATTAGGGGTTAATACTATTTATTATAGGGTTAGTGAGGCGGATTAGGGGTTAATAACTTTATAATAATAGCGGTGCGGTCCGCTCGGCAGATTAGGGGTTAATAAGTGTAGGCAGGTGGAGGCGACGTTGAGGGGGGCAGATTAGGGGTTTATAAATATAATATAGGGGTCGGCGGTGTTAGGGGCAGCAGATTAGGGGTACATAAGTATAATGTAGGTGGCGGCGCTTTGCGGTCGGCAGATTAGGGGTTAATTATTGTAGGTAGCTGGCTGCGACGTTGTGGGGGGCAGGTTAGGGGTTAATAAATATAATATAGGGGTCGGCGGTGTTAGGGGCAGCAGATTAGGGGTACATAAGTATAACGTAGGTGGCGGTCGGCAGATTAGGGGTTCAAAAAAATTAATCGAGTGTCGGCGATGTGGGGGGACCTCGGTTTATGGGTACATAGGTAGTTTATGGGTGTTAGTGTACTTTAGAGTACAGTAGTTAAGAGCTTTATAAACCGGCGTTAGCCCAGAAAACTCTTAACTACTGACTTTTTTCCTGCGGCTGGAGTTTTGTCGTTAGAGTTCTAACGCTCATTTCAGACACGACTCTAAATACCGGAGTTAGAAAAATCCCATTGAAAAGATAGGATACGCAATTGACGTAAGGGGATCTGCGGTATGGAAAAGTCGTGGCTGAAAAGTGAGCGTTAGACCCTATTTTGAGTGACTCCAAATACAGGAGGTAGCCTAAAACCAGCGTTAGGAGCCTCTAACGCTGGTTTTCACGGCTAACGCCAAACTCCAAATCTAGGCCATAGTTTTATTAATATCAAATTATAGTGTACATTTTAAAAATATAAAGTCTGTAATCTTCTGTTAGCAGTATAAAATGAATGTTAGGACTGTATTGCTGTTTGTTTGTCATGCTGCCCCCCGATGGCCAAAATCCAGTATTACAGACAAAAAGCATTTGGCTGTTAAAAAAAATGAAATTTCCCAGGGCCAATCCGATAAGACCTCCCAGGTATCCAATGAGAAGGGACAAGCTAGAAGGGCCAATCCGAGACAAGCTTCCGTTGTGCGTTTCAAATTTCACCGATGATGGTACTTAACAAAAAGGGGTGGGGTGATATCAGATGATTTAACCCCAAGCATAGAGAGAGAAAGGGCTAAATCTTGCTAACTTTGGCTAACTTTTGCTAAACTTTGGATGGTGAACTGTTTGCTGAAACCCTGGATGGATAATAACTGCAGTTATTATAAGCAAATAGCTACTTTTTATTCCCCACATGCAAAAAACTCAATTTTTGGTATTCTTTGGTGAAATTGGACCTGTTGAGAAATATTGGAAATTGGATATCGATTTGTTTATTTTTGGTAAAGTATAAAAGGTTGCTAATTACAGGTAAATGTCTAAAACAAAATATATGCATAGTCACTGCAGTTAAATTACAATTGATAGATTAAAGAGCATATTTATATTTTAGAATTATATTCATAGTACTGAATAGTTTTAAGCTTACCTTTTGTGTCTATAGATATTAACTAATAAAAAGAATTCAGGAATTTATATTAATTTTATGGTTTTAGTATATGCATATTGATTGAGGGTTTATTTTAAAGAATAATTATTAAATATATTGTATTATAACCCGGCCATATACTGACACAGCGGTAGTAAAAAAGCAGCGTTATGAGCCTTAACATTGCTTTTTTACTCATAACGCAAGACTCGTAATCTAGCCGCAAGTTCTCTAACCAATATAATGAAACCTGTTTGTAATCAAAATATATTTTCCTGTGTTAATGTTGTATTCACATTTAGATCCTACAGCTAAGAATGTTTGCAGCATTGTTCTCAAAAGAAACTGAGCTATAGGGAATATAATGGTACCTAGTGTCCTTAGATTTCTGAACCTCAAACCGAAGACCAGTTGGTTGTCATGTAAACTGAATTTTACTATAAAAAAAAGCTGCTATAATACATGCCCATACAGATCAAGCCATACCTGTACTTTAGACCTAATTCAAAAAGATACAACAACAAAAATACACAACCTGTATTGATGCAAATTGTAGCCCAATATGTGGGCACTGACTGGGGAATCCCTTTACTGGTGATGCAGTTTTAGCCTATTATTGTACATTCTCACCCCCTCTTTAGCCCCAGCACAACACTTGGAATGTTCAGATTGTAGTAATGGAAACTGTTTCATAACCAGTGTGAGGAAGAAGTTAACCCTTTATCTGTTGCACTAATATGACAAATTGCGGCATTTTACTTGTTTCATGTGTTTAACCATCTGTTTGTTTCTGAAGAGAGCTGTAAGGGTGGTAAGTGTAATTTCAAGATGTGTGAATTTTAGCCAACCCCTGAGGAGGTTAACCTTATCCATGTATCCATTCTCTCCCCCCCCTCAAACACTCGCAATGAACCACAACCCACATATCCATAAATTTAGCTCTTTCTCCCCTGTTACTGAGGAAGAAGTTTTCACACTTATACTGTACTCTCACCTCACTACCTGTCCCCTTGACCCTATCCCCTCACAGCTACTCCCCTCCCTCTCTTCTACCCTTACCACTATACTCACACACATTTTCAACCTCTCTCTCAGCACCGGTATATTTCCCTCATCTTTGAAGCATGCACTGGTCACACCTATCCTCAAAAAACCTTCTCTCGATCCAACCTCCCCATCCAACTACCAACCTTTTTCCCTACTCCCTCTTGCCTCAAAGCATTAAAAGCTAGTATATGCATGCCTATCTCATTTCCTTACATTAAACTCCCTCCTTAAACCACTGCAATCTGGATTTCGTCCCCATCACTCCACAGAGACAGCAATCGTTAAGGTTACCAACGACCTACTTACAGCAAAATCAAAATGCCACTTCTCTCTGCTTAGCCTCCTTGATCCGCCTGCAGCCTTTGATACTGTTGACCACCCTCTTTTGCTCCAAACCCTCCAATCCTTCGGCATTTGTGACACAGCCCTCTCATGGTTCTCTTCCTACCTGTCTAAGCGTTAGGGGTGTCAAAAATAATCGCCATTGTGATGCATCGCGATGCAGCCATTAACGATGCTGCATCGATGCGGTGCAAGATCAGAATCGATTCAGGGTCAGTGACGTCATCGCACAATGTCACGTGACCCCGCCTCTCCCACTGACTGATGTGAGGGCTTAAAGTAATGGCAGACAGAGTAAATATTGATTGATTCTATGTTTTTGAACATCAGCACGCTCAGTGCAGTTGTCTGACAAGCGGACAGCAGCCTCGTGTAACACAGTGAATATTTCCTTTTATTATCGCTTCCCTGTTTACTCACTGTTGCGGTCTCTGCTGCATGTTTCCTCTTTGTCAGACCCCTAGCCCAGCACCAAACGAGCATTTGAGTGTTGCTATTAGATATAGAAAAAGTCAAGTTTTACAAAAGTATCTAATAGCAACACTCAAATGCTCGTTTGGAGCTGGGCTAGGGGTCTGACAAAGAGGAAACATGCAGCAGAGACCGCAACAGTTAACAAGGAAGCGATAATACAAGGAAATAGTCAGTGTTACACAAGGCTACTGTCAGTTGGTCAGACTGCTTCTGCCCTGTCAGATCTCTCCTAGTCTTGAAGCAGGCGACACAGCAGGAGGGCTTCATTAATCACATTCACCCGGCCAGCACCGTTACCTCTAGGACAACTTATTGAAGCCGTTCAGTAAGTGGTTGGTGCAGCTGTTAATAAAGGTTCCGGTAAGAGGAAATGACATAGCATTCCTTCCCAGCTGCAGATCATCACAGACCCGTAATAAACATGTTTAGAGTGCCTACATGATTGATTAGGTGATTTATGTCAGTTTAGAGCCCTAATCATTAACGGTGACACTGCACTGCTCACACATACCATGCATTCCTTTCAAAGCTCTCCAATACCCAGAATACTAGTCTCATATGAGCTTAGGGAGCAAAATAACAGCCCATCTATGATCTAAGTGTAATATGTGGCAGGGTATTGTATTATAGTTGTGCTTTGCATGTGTATATAAATAAATGTATATGTTACATATAAACCTATAGCCTTTTAAAAGCATATCTATTACCTTAAATCTGAATCCATTATTTTCATTAAAAAAAAAAAATCTATATCACACATATCCTATGTTAGTTATGTATTTGGGACCTGCTCTGCTAAAAGTCAATCATTTATACACCTTGGTTCATAAACTGTGCATTATTCCCTGACAAAAGAGGCAAGTCCAGAATTATTATTTAACATGCCAGGACCATAATAACTTATATCCTAGAAACATCCCTTTAGCAATCCCCTTTTTTTTAAAGCAGATAAAATAAAAAAGTGAGTTCTGACTGCTTGAATTTTTTAATGAAAATCATGGGCAGTAATCGTGATGCATCGCGATGCATCGTAGAATCGAATCGTATCGAATCGTTACGATGATAATCGTAATCGAATCGTGAGACAGGTGAAGATGCGCAGCTCTACTAAGCGTACATTTAGTGTAGCCTTCTCTGGGGCTTCCTCTGCCCTATCAACACTTTCTGTTGGGGTACAGCAAGGCTCTGTCCTTGGTCACCTTCTCTTCTCAATCTACACGTCATCATTAGGTTCCCTAATAAAGTCCCATGGGTTCCAATATCATTTGTATGCCGACGACACCCAAATCTACTTCTCTGCACCAGACCTATCGCCTTCCTTGCCCGTGTCACTAACTGTTTTTCTCGCATCTCTTCCTGGATGTCCTCTCACTACCTCAAGCTAAATTTCTCCAAAACTGAGCTCCTTATTTCCCCCCCTTCTTCCAAAATCTCCACTCCCAATCTCTCTATAACTGTCAACAACTCCGTCATTACTCCTACACCGCATGCCCAATGTCTTGGGGTCACATTTGACTCAGATCTTTCTTTCACTCCTCACATTCAGTCTGTGGCTAAATCCTGCCACCTTAAAAACATCTCTAAAATTAGACATTTCCTTACACAAGACACAACTAAGATTTTAATCCACTCTCTTATCCTTTTCTGTCTTGACTACTGCAATTATGTCTTCTCTGGTCTCCCTAGCTGCCGCATAGCTCCTTTACAATCCATAATGAATGCCTCTGCCAGGCTTATCTTCCTTACACATTGCTCTTCATCTACTGCACCTCTCTGCCAATCCCTTCACTGGCTTCCTCTTGCCTCCAGGATTAAACAAAAAATGCTCACTCTGACACACAAAGCCCTCAACTGCACTGCTCCCCCCTATATCTCAGACCTTGGCCTCTATGTATCAAGCCGTCTACTTACCTGCAATTGCCGGCCCAATACGCTCGCCTAAGCTCGCCTACCATCGCCACCGCGGAACTGAATACGTTCGCCAAAGTTATCAAGAAAGCTGTCAAGTAGCCGTGCACCAAGTATGGTGGGATGAGCAGCGGACTGTTGTTAACTGACAGTCATCGATCTCCCTGCTCATCGGCTTCTTCGCAGCTTTATTGCTAGCCTGTCACTAAGCACCCACACTAAACTATACTGTTTTACCCCCTAAACAGCCGCTCCCGGAGCCCCCCGCACCTAAATAAAGTTATTACTCCCTAAACCGCTGCTCCTGGACCACGCTGCAACTATAATAAATATATTAACCCCTAAACCGCTGCTCCCAGACACCGCCACCACCTACATTATACCTATTAACCCCTAATCTGCCCCCCCTACACCGCCGCCACCTATATTAAAGTTATTAACCCCTATCCTGCGGATCCCGGACCCCGCCGCACCTAAATAAATTGTTAAACCCCTAAACCACCGCTCCCGGATCCCGCCGCAACTAAATTAAATGTTTAATCCCTAAACCGCCGCTCCCGTACCTCGCCGCAACTAAATGAAATGTTTAACCCCTAAACCACCGCTCCCGGACCCCGCCGCAACTAAATTAAATGTTTAACCCCTAAACCGCCGCTCCCGGACCCTTCCACCACCTATATTAAACTTATTAACCCATAAACCTAAGTCTAACACTAACACTAACACCCCCCTAACTTAAATATTATTTAAATAATTCTAAATACATATTACAATTATTAACTAAATTATTCCTATTTAAAACTAAATACTTACCTGTAAAATAAACCCTAAGATAGCTACAATATAACTAATAATTACATTGTAACTATTTTAGGATTTATATTTATTTTACAGGCAAGTTTGTATTTATTTTAACTACAATAGCTATTAAATAGTTATTAACTATTTAATAGCTACCTAATTAAAATAACTACAAAATTACCTGTAAAATAAAACCTAATCTAAGTTACAAATACACATAACACTACACTATCATTAAATTAATTTTAAAAATTAACTACAATTACCTAAAATTAATACAATTAAATAAACTAAACTATAGTTCAAAAACAAACACTAAATTACAGAAAATAAAAAAAATTACAAGAAGTTTAAACTAATTACACCTAATCTAAGCCCCCCAATAAAATAAAATAAAACCCCCAAATAATAAAATGCCCTACCCTATACTAAATTACAAAGTAATCAGCTCTTTTACCAGTCCTTAAAAGGGCTCTTTGCGGGGCATTGCCCCAAAGTAATCAGCTCTTTTACCTGTAAAAAAAATACAACCCCCCCCAACATTACAACCCACCACCCACACACCCCTACTCTAAAACCTATCGAAACCCCCCTTAAAAAAACCTAACACTAACCCCCTGAAGATCACCCTAGCTTGAGCCGTGTTCACCCAGCCGGGCCGAACTCTTCATCCAAGCAGGGCAGAAGAGGTCCTCCATCCAAACGAAGTCTTCATCCAAGCAGATTCTATCAGCCAATCGGAATTAAGGTAGGAAAAATCTGATCGGTTGATTTAATCAGCCAATCGGATTGAAGTTCAATCCGATTGGCTGATTGGATCATCCAATAGAATTGACCTTGCATTCTATTGGCTGATCCAATCAGCCAATCGGATTGAACTTCAATCCGATTGGCTGATTACATCAGCCAATCGATTTTTCCTACCTTAATTCCGATTGGCTGATAGAATCCTATCAGCCAATCAGAATTCGAGGGACGCCATCTTGGATGACGTCATTTAAAGGACCAGGCATTCAGTGTTAGGACGTCATTGGAAGAAGATGGCTCCGTGTCGGCTGGATGGAAGATGGCTACACTCCGCTCCGGATGATTGAAGATAGAAGACGTCACTTGGATGAAGACTTCGGCCGGATGGAGGACCTCTTCTGCCCCGCTTGGATGAAGAATTCGGCCTGGCTGGGTGAACATGGCTCAAAGTAGGGTGACCTTCAGGGTTTTTTTTTAAGGGGGATTTGGGTGGGTTTTAGAGTAGGGGTGTGTGGGTGGTGGGTTGTAATGTTGGGGGGGGGGGTTGTATTTTTTTTTTTTTACAGGTAAAAGAGCTGATTACTTTGGGGCAATGCCCTGCAAAAAGCCCTTTTAAGGGCTGGTAAAAGAGCTAATTACTTTGTAATTTAGTATAGGGTAGGGCATTTTATTATTTTGGGGGGCTTTTTTATTTTATTAGGGGGGCTTAGATTAGGTGTAATTTGTTTAAACTTCTTGTAATTTTTTTTTTATTTTCTGTAATTTAGTGTTTGCTTTTTTTGTACTATAGTTTAGTTTATTTAATTGTATTTAATTTTAGGTAATTGTAGTTAATTTTTTTAATTAATTTAATGATAGTGTAGTGTTAGGTGTATTTGTAACTTAGGTTAGGTTTTATTTTACAGGTAATTTTGTAATTATTTTAACTAGGTAGCTATTAAATAGTTATTAACTATTTAATAGCTATTGTACTTAGTTAAAATAAATACAAAGTTGCCTGTAAAATAAAAATAAATCCTAAAATAGCTACAATATGATTATTAGTTATATTGTAGCTATCTTAGGGTTTATTTTACAGGTAAGTATTTAGTTTTAAATAGGAATAATTTAGTTAATAATTGTAATATGTATTTGGATCCTACTCTCCTCCTCTTTTGTTGCCACCTCACATTCCCGTTTACAGGACTTCTCCAGACTGGCTCTCATCATGTGGAACTCCCTGCCTTGCTCCACAAGACTCTCCCCTAGTTTTGAAAGCTTCAAGTGCTGCCTAAAGACTCTACTCTTCAGGGATGCATACAACCTACACTAACCTTTCTTTATACCAGTTCTTCTCCTCCATTGCTATCCCCTTGAACCCCCTTAGCATGTAAGCCTAAGAGCCCAGCTGTTTGTAGATCACCTTCTTAAGAGCTGACTACAACAATGCGCTTCTTGGTCTACCCATTTGATCCCTATAAATGTTTCCTTGTATACCGCCTATGTTTATAGCGTTGCAGAATCTGTTGGCACTCTACAAATAACCGATAATAATAATAATAAAGTTCCTTTTTGTTTTTACTGCAATTTATAAATAAATTATGGAATTTTATTGCAAAATTCAACGTCCTCACCTAATTTTATTGCCACTTTAAGATAGTGTAAGTAAATGGGGCATACATTCATTACAGGAAACTTATAGTATATATAGTTATATATTTACAAAAGGGGAAATGTCTTGATCGATAAGGCTCAAGGGAAATGCAGTAAAGTATTGGGAGGAGTTTGTGTAACCAGACCTGAGAGGATAGAACTATGACCATAAGAGACACATATCCGTAGTGATGAGTACCATTTTATATTTATGATTATGCAGGATTAATAGTTCATTATTCTGCTTATTGCCCATGGCTTGTAAATTTCTGTTGAATAGCATACAAAATTACAGAAAAGAATGTTAGAATAGACATTAACCCCTTGAGTACTAACGACGGTTCTGAGCAGTCGCAGAGTTTCCCACTCTGGTGCTAACAATGGCTCAGAGCCGTCCCTAGCACTCTCCCACATTGAGGGAGATCTGGGGGCTCCCAACCATTCCTACCCTGGCGATCGGGCCTGTGTAGTGACAGGCATCACCGGGGCTTCATGGTTTGAGTGGTGACATCCCGCGCAAAGACGTGATGACGTCACAGCACAACTTTATTTAAAAATGACAATGACAAGTATAGGGAAAGGGGGCATGCTGCTTAGAAGCCTGCATCTCAGGCATCTAAGCAGCTACAGACCCCCAAGACCCACCATTGGAAAGGTAATCGCCTATCCTTTCCAACGGTGTAAATCTTGGGCATCTGAAAAAAAGTAAAAAAATATATATTTCAAAAAATAAAAAATCCTTACATCAGCTTAGCACCCAGCTGGGGAAGTGCTTAGCACTCAAAGGGTTAATGGGAGGTAAAATGACTTGTGGTATAGAGTCAAAACCACAAGATATGTTACATAGATCTCTTGCACTTTTACTGTTACATGTTCTTCAAATAAGATTAAAGTTGGATTATAACTGTGTCTCCTAGATGCTTCCATTTCACAATAATAGCACTTACAGTTGACCAGAATAGATTAAAAAAGGCAGAAATTTCACAAACTGCCTTGTGGCAAAGGTGGCATCCTATGACCGTGGCACATTAAAAGTCAATGAGCTCTTCAGTATGACCCATTGCTCTGTCAATGTTTGTCTATGGAGATTTCATAGCTATGTACTGTATTTTATACAGGTGTTAGCAATGGTTAAAGCTGTAACACTTACATTTAATAAATATTTGGGGTGTCCACAGACTTTTGGCAATATAGTGTAGTTATTTAGGGTCAGTAATGAAACAATAACAGGATCTGTGAGTTGGAGCAGTCAATGTTTGCTTTAAAATGTCCCACTAAACTCTTAGAACCTGCCACTAACCTGGGAAGTACATTTTCAAAGATCTATTAAATGTTTTGTGGTTCTATTTAGAACTATTTTTTTCCCTCTCCTATCAAATTCAATCGTCAATCCATTGTGTAAATCATCCTTATAAAACCATAGCATACAATCCCACATAATCCCCCTCTTAGACCCAGACACTATACGATCTATTGATGGGAAGTACCTGAACTAAAGATGTATCTGATACGTCTTAGGGATTTAGCTCCTTGCCATTTTGTATTTTCCTTTCTTTAAACTGTACGGGCATTCCATTTTGTCATTGTATAGAACATGGCCATAACCAATGATGGTGCTAGATCGTTGTTGAGGATGCTTTTCTTCCCGAGCATCAAAAGTATCAGTGTATCTAATTATTCAAAGTAATATATTTCTTACATTGTTATTGTTCTACACAGATGAACAAATAGCGGGAGAAGGCATATTAAAATGTTTTTAAAAAAATAAGGTAGGGATAGGTCAGAGATAAAATATGGAGTTTATCTCTTTATTGTTTGCACTGTTATATGTACCATTATGGTTAATTTTTGCTTGTTTTCTTATGTATAATATATATTTCTACAGTTTTGTTCTTATTGTTTCTATTTGAATATGACCCATTGCTCTGTCAATGTTTGTCTATGGAGATTTCATAGCTATGTACTGTATTTTATACAGGTGTTAGCAATGGTTAAAGCTGTAACACTTACATTTAATAAATATTTGGGGTGTCCACAGACTTTTGGCAATATAGTGTAGTTATTTAGGGTCAGTAATGAAACAATAACAGGATCTGTGAGTTGGAGCAGGCAATGTTTGCTTTAAAATGTCCCACTAAACTCTTAGAACCTGCCACTAACCTGGGAAGTACATTTTCAAAGATCTATTAAATGTTTTGTGGTTCTATTTAGAACTATTTTTTTCCCTCTCCTATCAAATTCAATTGTCAATCCATTGTGTAAATCATCCTTATAAAACCATAGCATACAATCCCACATAATCCCCCTCTTAGACCCAGACACTATAACGATCTATTGATGGGAAGTACCTGAACTAAAGATGTATCTGATACGTCTTAGGGATTTAGCTCCTTGCCATTTTGTATTTTCCTTTCTTTAAACTGTACGGGCATTCCATTTTGTCATTGTATAGAACATGGCCATAACCAATGATGGTGCTAGATCGTTGTTGAGGATGCTTTTCTTCCCGAGCATCAAAAGTATCAGTGTATCTAATAATTCAAAGTAATATATTTCTTACATTGTTATTGTTCTACACAGATGAACAAATAGCGGGAGAAGGCATATTAAAATGTTTTTAAAAAAATAAGGTAGGGATAGGTCAGAGATAAAATATGGAGTTTATCTCTTTATTGTTTGCACTGTTATATGTACCATTATGGTTAATTTTTGCTTGTTTTCTTATGTATAATATATATTTCTACAGTTTTGTTCTTATTGTTTCTATTTGAATATGACCCATTGCTCTGTCAATGTTTGTCTATGGAGATTTCATAGCTATGTACTGTATTTTATACAGGTGTTAGCAATGGTTAAAGCTGTAACACTTACATTTAATAAATATTTGGGGTGTCCACAGACTTTTGGCAATATAGTGTAGTTATTTAGGGTCAGTAATGAAACAATAACAGGATCTGTGAGTTGGAGCAGGCAATGTTTGCTTTAAAATGTCCCACTAAACTCTTAGAACCTGCCACTAACCTGGGAAGTACATTTTCAAAGATCTATTAAATGTTTTGTGGTTCTATTTAGAACTATTTTTTTCCCTCTCCTATCAAATTCAATTGTCAATCCATTGTGTAAATCATCCTTATAAAACCATAGCATACAATCCCACATAATCCCCCTCTTAGACCCAGACACTATACGATCTATTGATGGGAAGTACCTGAACCAAAGATGTATCTGATACGTCTTAGGGATTTAGCTCCTTGCCATTTTGTATTTTCCTTTCTTTAAACTGTACGGGCATTCCATTTTGTCATTGTATAGAACATGCCATAACCAATGATGGTGCTAGATCGTTGTTGAGGATGCTTTTCTTCCCAAGCATCAAAAGTATCAGTGTATCTAATTATTCAAAGTAATATATTTCTTACATTGTTATTGTTCTACACAGATGAACAAATAGCGGGAGAAGGCATATTAAAATGTTTTTTAAAAAATAAGGTAGGGATAGGTCAGAGATAAAATATGGAGTTTATCTCTTTATTGTTTGCACTGTTATATGTACCATTATGGTTAATTTTTGCTTCCTCAAAATCTATGGTCTAGAACCACCAGACAATTTTATTACAAGGACAGAGACTCATATTTTGCATTAACCTTTTCCTTTACTGCTCGACAGCCATTCAATGTAACAATAAATAGTTTAAACATTTAACATAGAAATCACATAAATGAATATAGTGACCAATGAAATACAGCCCTGAATGGTGTGATCTAAAGCAGACCAATCAGAAAAGTTAATTCTGTTATAAACTGTCCACATAGTATCCCAACTGACTCTTTTCACTCTGCTGCTCTCAAAGATTAGTATATTTTGTGAGCTCAATATTTGTGAAAATGTAATCTTGTTTTCTTATGTCTAATATATATTTCTACAGTTTTGTTCTTATTGTTTCTATTTGAATTTTATTTCTTTATTTCTTTCATTTTTATTATTTTTAATAAAGTTGTTGTGCTTATATTGTATTTTCTTTTACTTTTTATCTTTTCTCTTTATTTCCTATTCTTCATTTCTTTTCTGTTGCTTTTTACCTTTTATTTTCATTGAATTCCTAGTACTCCGCTTTGTGTTGTGCTCTCTTGGTCGGCTCACTGTTGTTCTCCTAGTCTTGAGAAAGGCCCTTTTTTTGAGGGCAGAAACGCGTTGACATATTGGTAAGCATTACTTTAATCTTTACTTCATTCTCATATTGGATACACTATGTTGTGAATTTCTTTTTTTACAGGGACACTTTTTAGGATACCATAGGAGCAGCTGACAGGTGCTAGGATCCAATCAGCTACTTCAGCAACCACACTCAGGAATTTGGATCTGTTAAAGTAACTAACATTGGAAGGAATCAATTTCCTCACTTTCACCTTGCTTTTCATCACCCATTTTTTCCATTTTTTTGTTTTGATTGACTTATTTTTGTTCTTCACTAACATTTGTTGATCAACTTTTTGAATACTTTTTTGGATTATATTTTATATTTTATTTTTTATGTTATTGCATATTGTGTATTTTATTTTTTATGTTATTGCATATTGTGTATTTTATTTAATTATATCTTAACCTCACTGGATTAAGTAGCTAGCATTTTTATATCCATTTGCACTCACTCACTATTTGATTGTATCTATACAATTATTTTGCTACCCCCCTTTTTTTGCACTGCAGTGCATTTTTCTATTTTTTGCAACACTATTTTTGTAACACTAATTTTGAACACTATTGTTTGTATTATTGTTTATTAGTTTTTTGCTTGATGCACTTGCTACAGTTGTACTTAGGCTAATTCTGTTTTATTAGTATACACTCTTATTCTGGTGTACCACTCACACTGATCACCTGTTATTGCCTCTGTTTTTATTGTAATTATCAGCTTTGGCCCTTTGAGCCGCTTCTGTAAGATATTCCTGTATTTGTAATTTTATTTATATGTGCTTTTTACATTTTTTATATATAGTCTTTTATTACTGATGCTTTTTAACATGGTTCATTAAATAATCTTCTTTTATCTCTCTGTGAGTATATTTATCCCTTGGCCTCTTGTTGGCGCTGTATTCACTTCTTACTACTTGTGCATATTTTTTGGAGGTTGGTTAGGATCTCTGTTTGGATACAGCTTGGGGATTACCTTAGCGCTTGTACACACACCCTTTTTCACTGTTGTTCTTAGGCCAACATTTCCTGTTTCCTCCTGCGCTTGCGACCACGCCCCCATTTTGTGATGCAGCTGTCTTCTCTCTGATGCTCCGTCATCTCTCCCGCCCATTATTCTCCTCACAGGACTTCTAGAGAGATTGCAACATTTGTTGCTTTTGTTTCCTCAGTAGTTGTATATTTTAAGCTGAAAATTGTATCGTTTTTTTTGTCCCACAAACTTTAATCTTCTGTTTTTAGTGAATTTAGTTTATTTCTCAGTTTATTTTAACAACTTCATTCTTATTGCATTCCTTGTAGTTTTTAATTTTATTGATTGTGCCTTAATATTAATATATGTCTCAAGTAGAGTTACATTCCTTACATTCCTTTTCTGATGAGCCAGTTAAGAATATATTAGATAGTTATTTTAAGGAATTAAAACAACAGTTTCCGACAATCATTAATTGTCAGTAATAATCCTGGTTCACCCAGGAAAGCTTCCAAAAAGATGAAACATTTATATAAGAAATTCAAAGCAAAAAATGTTGGTAAAGGCGCTTCTAGTCTGCAAAGATCAGACAGAGGAGTTAATTATTATTATTATTATACTTTATTTATGAAGCACCATCATATTCCGCAGCGCTTTCCTTGGATACAGTTCATTTAAATAAAACAATAATATAAAACTTCTAAGACTAAGAGACAGGACAGAATTTACAAACACATACAGGAGGAATCGAGGGCCCTATTCCCGTGGGAACTTACAATCTAGAAGGGTAGGAGGTTGAGAAACAGGAGGCGAGGACTGCAAGATTGAGAAAGATGCTAATGCAGAGTTAGATGAGGGAAATGTTGTTAGGTAAGAGAAATATTATTGAGTTGGGTGGTAGGCTTCTTCAGAGAGCATTTAAATGAAGAAAGATTAGGGCAAAGCCTGACAGCACGACGGAGAGTGTTCCAGAGGGTAGGTGCTGCACGACAGAAGTCTTGCAGTCTAGCATGAGAGGAGGTGATAGTCGCAGATCCAAGGAGCAGGTCATTGTTGGATCTTAGTGGGCGGGCTGGAATATACTTGTTGATTAGAGAGGATAGGTAAAGGGGAGCGGTGTTGGTGAGCGGTTTGTATGCAAGGGTGAGAATTTTGAATTTTATTCTGCTGTGTATGGGGAGCCAATGAAGGGACTCGCAGAGAAGTGCAGCAGATACAGAGCGACGGGAAAGGTGGATCAGCCTGGCAGAGGCATTTAGGATGGATTGAAGGGGGGAGAGGTGGGAAAGAGGAAGGCCAGTAAGTAGGTTATTGCAGTAATCAAGTCGGGAAATAACAAGAGAGTGAATTATTTGCTTTGTGGTGTTAGCGCACAGAAAAGGTTGAATCTTGGAAATGTTGCGTAGATGGTTGCGGCAGGATGTAGAAAGCGATTGGATATGGAAGGCAAAGGATAGATTTGAGTCAAGTGTAACTCTTAAGCAACGGACTTGGGGCAAAATGGTGATGCCGTCAACAGGGATAGAGAAGTCACAAGTCGGCGTAGAGCTTGAGGGGGGGGATAAGAAGGAGCTCAGTCTTGGACATGTTAATCTTTAGGTGGTGAGAGGCCATCCAGAAAGAAATACCAGATAAGCAGTCGCAGACATGAGAAAGGACAGAGGGAGAGAGAGCAGGGGTGGAGAGGTAGATCTGAGTGTCATCAGCATAGAGTTGATATTTGAAGCCATAACTGTTGATAAGATTACCCAGTGAAGAAGTATAAATGGAGAAGAGTAGAGGACCCAGAACAGATCCTTGAGATACTCCAACAGACAGAGGCATTGGAGAGGAGGAGTCGCCGTCAAATGACACAGAAAAAGACCTGTGAGAAAGATAAGAGTGAATCCAGGAAAGAGCAGTGTCACAGAGGCCAAAAGAGCTAAGGGTCTGTAGGAGGAGGGGGTGGTCAACTGTGTCGAAGGCAGCTGAGAGGTCAAGTAAGATGAGTATGGAGTAGTGGCCAATATTTTTAGCAGAGAGAAGATCGTTAGTAACCTTGGTAAGGGCAGTCTCAGTTGAGTGTTGGGGGCGGAATCCAGATTGCAGGGGGTCAAGCAAGGAGTTGGCGGACAGGAAGTGGGTTAGACGATTGTAAACTAGTTTTTCAAGGAGTTTTGATGTTAAGCAGTGATATGGGGTGGTAGCTTTCAGGAGATTTAGGGTCAAGGAAGGGTTTTTTGAGTATGGGAGTGACTTTTGCGTGTTTAAAAGAAGATGGGAATGAGCCGGTAGAAAGAGATAGGTTGAAGATGTGGGTAAGAGCAGGAGTGAGGGTGGAAGATAGGGAGGGTATTAGATGGGAATGGATAGGATCGAGCGGGCAGGTAGTGAGGTGTGAGGAAGATAGTAAGGAGGAAATTTCATTCTCAGTGGCTGGATTGAAGATGCAGAAGGTGGCAGAGGGCGTAACTGGGCCTGTTGATGGAATATTGCAGGTTGGTGTTGGGATGTTGCTCCGGATAGAACGCATTTAAAAAGTAGTCTGCCAGGTCTTGAGCACTAAAGACAGATGAGGGGGGTGGAGCAGGAGGGTAGAGGAGAGAATTAAAGGTGGAGAAGAGTCGTTTAGGGTTTGAGGAAAGAGTAGATATAAGAGAAGAGAAGTAGGTTTGCTTGGCTAAGTGAAGGGCAGAAGTGTATGAACGAAGAATAAACTTATAGTGTATGAAGTCAGGTTCCGACAGTGCGGATCAGGTCCGACATACCTCGCTGAATCCGGAGAGCAATACGCTCTCCATATTCAGCACTGCACCAGCAGCTCACACACAGCCCCCTGCCACCATCAGGGGGTGTCAATCAACCTGATCGTACGCGATCTGGTTGAATTCCGGTGATGTCTGTCTGCCTGCTCAGAGCAGGCGGACAGGGTTATGGAACAGCAGTCTTTAGACCGCTGTTTCATAACTGCTGTTTCTGGCGAGCCTGCAGGCTTGCCAGAAACACGGGCCCTCAAGCTCCATTCGGAGCTTGATAGATAGGCCCCAGAGTCTCTACATCTGAGTCTTCGGACTCCAATATGGATACTGATAATAATTCTTGGCAGTCTATTTATACCCCAGAATTTTCAGATACTTCATCTTCTGATTATACCTCTAAAAGTTAAAAAAGCTAAAAAACTTACAAAAGTTAAACAATTGGATAAAAAAATCTTTTGATTGATAATGAGGGTTTTGAGTATTTAGATCCAGAAGATCTCCAGCACCCTCGATCATCTAATTGGAGACAAGTGAAATACTAAATCGTCACACTGGTATTTTGAAATCTGAAAAGGATTTATCCCAATTTGAGGGTGATAAGATCCATACCAGTTGGAAAAGAGCTCCAACAATCGGTAACAAACTGGTTAGAAGCCATTTCGCAGGAGAAAACCAAGCAATAAAAATGTATTTGGCACATATCCCTGTGGCTCATGTAGCTTTTGTAAACACATCCACAATGAGAGAGAATTTGGTACGCTCATAGGTGGAACCAAGAGGATGTACGGGTTCGCCATTTGTAGAACTAGGAATGTTGTGTACTGCTTATTATGTGTTTGTGGCAAAAGGTATATAGGAATCACCACTCCTGAGTTACACACCAGGTTGGGTGAACATATAAATAGCATCAAAAACTGTGAGGTTGACAAGAAGAAGGACAGAAACCTAACACCTGTAGCTCGACACTATCTCAAATCACATGGTACTAAACCAGATTTGAAAGTATCAGTCCTACAAGTAATTAAACCCGGTATAAGGGGTGGAAATATAGAAGAAATGCTGCTGCAAGCGGAATGCAGGTGGATTTTTTGGCTAAATACCCTTACCCCATTGGGTTTAAATGAACATGATGGTTTTGGCTCATTTCTTTAATGAATCATAACTTTTTGCATATTGAATAAATCCCTTCCCCATGTTTTCATAGGTTAGAATGATATGATGATACTGATATCAATATGATTCCTATGACAAGATAATGTGCTAATTGTTATTCCTACATCCTTTTAACAATTATTGGAATTACTTCTATCACTATATGGCCGGATTATAATACAATTTATTTAATAATTATTCTTTAAAACAAACCCCCATTAAAATGTATATACAAAACAATTAAAATCAATATTTTATTCCTAAATTCTTAATATTAGTTAAAGTTATAAACACATTGAATTATATTTATAGAAACCAGATTATGAATCAGATGATACACACTTATGCTGTTATAATGTAATATTCTTACAAAGATCATTAAAAAAATATACCTTTACAATTTACCTTATTCACAATGTATTACATTAAAATACCACAATGAAATTCCAGAGTATGGATCACTAACTTTAACATTGCTTGGTTAAACAATATAACAAGATGCTTTAACAGCCAATTTATCTGAGCTGAAATAAACTCTTTTTAGCTACAATTAAATCAAGTTCTAAAATTTTTATAGTTGCAAATAACTTAATGCACATCAGAGAGATTACTTACAATAATAGGCCTGACTTAGAAATATGAAATACAAAGGACCTTTGTTTCATAACTGCTGTTTCTGGTGAGCCTGCAGGCTTGCCAGAAACACGGGCCCTCAAGCTTTATTCGGAGCTTGATAGATAGGCCCCAGAGTCTCTACATCTGAGTCTTCGGACTCCAATATGGATACTGATAATAATTCTTGGCAGTCTATTTATACCCCAGAATTTTCAGATAGTTCATCTTCTGATTATACCTCTAAAGTAAAAAAAAGCTAAAAAACTTAAAAAAGTTAAACAATTGGATAAAAAAAACTAAAGTTAAACTGGTTGATAATGAGGGTTTTGAGTATTTAGATCCAGAAGATCTACAGCACCCTCGATCATCTAATTGGAGACAAGTGAAATACTAAATCGTCACACTGGTATTTTGAAATCTGAAAAGGATTTATCCCAATTTGAGGCTGATAAGATCCATACCAGTTGGAAAAGAGCTCCAACAATCGGTAACATACTGGTTAGAAGCCATTTCGTCAGGAGAAAACCAAGCAATAAAAATGTATTTGGCACATATCCCTGTGGCTCATGTAGCTTTTGTAAACACATCCACAATGAGAGAGAATTTGGTACGCTCATAGGTGGAACCAAGAGGATGTACGGGTTCGCCATTTGTAGAACTAGGAATGTTGTGTACTGCTTATTATGTGTTTGTGGCAAAAGGTATATAGGAATCACCACTCCTGAGTTACGCACCAGGTTGGGTGAACATATAAATAGCATCAAAAACTGTGAGGTTGACAAGAAGAAGGACAGAAACCTAACACCTGTAGCTCGACACTATCTCAAATCACATGGTACTAAACCAGATTTGAAAGTATCAGTCCTACAAGTAATTAAACCTGGTATAAGGGGTGGAAATATAGAAGAAATGTTGCTGCAAGCGGAATGCAGGTGGATTTTTTTTGGCTAAATACCCTTAACCCATTGGGTTTAAATGAACATGATGGTTTTGGCTCATTTCTTTAATGAATCATAACTTTTTGCATATTGAATAAATCCCTTCCCCACGTTTTCATAGGTTAGAATGATATGATGATACTGATATCAATATGATTCCTATGACAAGATAATGTGCTAATTGTTATTCCTACATCCTTTTAACAATTATTGGAATTACTTCTGTCAGTATATGGCTGGATTATAATACAATTTATTTAATAATTATTCTTTAAAACAAACCCCCATTAAAATGTATATACAAAACAATTAAAATCAATATTTTATTCCTAAATTCTTTATATTAAAGTTATAAACACATTGAATTATATTTATAGAAACCAGATTATGAATCAGATGATACACACACTTATGCTGTTATAATATTTTTACAAAGATCATTAAAAAAATATACCTTTACAATTTACCTATTCACAATGTATTACATTAAAATACCACAATGAAATTCCAGAGTATGGATCACTAACTTTAACATTGCTTGGTTAAACAATATAACAAGATGCTTTAACAGCCAATTTATCTGAGCTGAAATAAACTCTTTTTAGCTACAATTAAGGCAAGTTCTAAAATTTATATAGTTGCAAATAACTTAATGCACACCAGAGAGATTACTTACAATAATAGGCCTGACTTAGAAATATGAAATACAAAGGACCTTTGTCTAGCAAATAAATTATTTAGCAATAACAATGACTAGTAAACTACACAGACTATGAACATGAGCTCAAAATACAAATTATGCTCTTTTAAATTTACCAGTTGTAATTTAACTATTTCCTTAAAATGCCTTTGATTTAAATATTATATATATTTAACAGTTTCTTATACTTTACCCAAATAACCAAATCAATGTTTCAGCTTCCAGAGTTTCTCCAATATGTCCAATTTCACCTCATAAATTAAAGGAGGTATCTTTGAAAGATGGATAAAAATTAGGCCCAGATTTGCTTATAGTGACTGTGTTCCAAGGCAACAGTTTGTCAGTCAAAATTCAGCAGCCTCTTTTTTCTCTCTTGCCTGGGGTTATATCACCTGATATACCCCCACACATTTTTAGTCTAATCATTGGAGAAACTGGGATGATAGGCCCTTCTATGCTTGTCTCTGATTCGGCCTCGGATCTGAACATCTCATAGGTTATTTTGGGAAACGCCTCCCTGAGTAGCCAAATGCCTTTTGGTTGTAATACCATTTCTGATCTATAGGTGGCGGCAGACAGCCAGAAATGCAGTTTTACTATCAAATATTGCTGCAGTTTAATATAGATTCATATATATTTTTACAATGTACTATATTTTCTAGTATTAATAAGTCACATGTTCCATGTGTATTGGACCACGTCATACCACTCACCCTGAGCATTTCAAGACTACATATGATATATTTCTCATAATACAAAGTAATTCTTATACATTTAAAATATATGGGTATTTAAAAGGATTTTAATACTTTTAGCATGGATCTAATTAATATCTCAGTTATCATCTTAATATCACATACATACCTTGAGATCAGCAATCAGATGTGGTTTCATATTTATTACTATCCCATATAAATATTTAATATATGTATATCTCTTGCTGAGTGTATAACACATATGATATTATTTAAAACACCAATTATATATGTACATCATATATAAGAATATGTTATCCATTAAATTTATTACAAACCTGAAATGCATTTCTCAGATCAATGGAATAAAACATTTTTATACAAGATTGAAAACCATACAAGTTGTACTTTTAAAAATGAATTTCATTTACAATGCAAAACATGTGTCTCTGATAGCCAGCACAGATGTTTTATCTGAGGTTTAGGGGCAATTAACAGGTCTGTGCTAATTACTGTATTCTAGAATTTCTGTTTGCTTATCTGACTTTATGCACAGAATGTTATTTCCAAACATCTCATGATGTATGCTGGCTTGGTTGATTATCACGTCCCTGTTATGACCTCATGTGGAGTGATGAGCTTCAAAGCTAAATCTTTTGTTCCTAGCTGAAGTATTGTAATCAGGAAAAAGGGGGGTTGGGGCTGGTCTGTTATGAGACCAATTCACATCAAATTAGGTTTTAGCTAAAAATGAAATTAGATTTTATGATACATCTGTAGTTTATTTAATGCTACTCACAGATACTCTGACACTTCTTAACAAATTTGAATATGTAATATGCACTTAAGGTACCATTATTTAAATGACATATCTATAGAATATAGAATCTGATAGTTTACTTATAAACAACATTAGTGTTCTTATAGAACATGTTATTATTTTTGTTGGTACGGTGTCAGTAGTGACATAATATTTTTTTCTAAATCCATTAGTGTTTATTTAGATCATACTGTATGCATATATTTGGATATGCTATTATCTAATACTATTCTTATTATGTATACTATTTTATCCTTGACTATTACATATTGTATACATAACGGATACACCTTGAGATTACCTGTGAAATATAGAATTGTTAATTTACTTTTATCTGTTTACGATCTACATCTGTGTACCTATGGACTATGTTAGTCTTGTGGGCACTCGGGGACTATGTTAGTCTTGTGGGCACTCGGCTAATAGCATTATAACTATCTTTATTGATAATGCCTATTTAGACCAGATATACTTGTATTACCAATCTGTGGAACACATATATTTCCATTATCTTCTATGATCTCAAACACACATATTTGGATATGATCCGTTATAATTATCCTCTATGTGAGATGTTATTACTCAGTGACAATCCATGTCAAATATTATGATATAACCTATGACATCTTATGATAATTATGTTATACACTTATCATGTTTCTCTTCCCTTTTTAAGCATAAGATTTTTGTCCTTGGACTGATATTATGTATTCAGTCACTTGTATATGCAACCTGCGGTCAATGTCACTCAATGCATTAATGGACATATTAACAAGGTTGATGACTTTGTCTTAAGTATTGAATAACTTTCTATAAATATGGCCACTAGCAAATAGCCAGTTTAATAAATTACTTACCGATTACGGTATAATTCACAGCAATGACTGTACACATGTTTTTTCTGTGTCTTAATTGGATCACTCTGCAATGTTTTTGAATGGGCCGGGAAAGGAAGAGGTCGCTTTCCCGGTCGCCCATACTTCAGTAACAGGCCTCAATTCCAACAATTTCAGCAATTCCCTCCTCCAAATCCTTCCCTCACAAATTTCTTTCCCTCAAGACAACGTTCCTGGACCCCAAGATTCTCAAGATCAGGGTCTCGCCCTAGACCATTCACAGGTAAGAACACTCTCTTCACACAACACAATTTTTTCCCATACAAAGTTGGAGGGAGATTGTCCCTATTCATCAAAAATTGGACCTTAATTACATCAGATGCTTGGGTAATTGAGACTGTTTCAGGTTTTCTTTTAGATTTTATGCCCCCTCCTTATCAGAGTCATCCTCCAAACCCTATTTTTTTTTCGCAAAAACAGATTCAGATCTGTTAGATCAAGAAATTTTAAAATCTCCATCTAAAACAGGCAATAGAACCAGCCCCAGAGATAATGGATTATTTTCTCAGCAACATGTTCTTTGTAAAAAAGAAAGAAGGATCCCTTCGCCCTGTGATAAATCTGAGGAATCTGAATGCCTTCCTTTCTTAAAATCATTTCAAGATGGAAGGGATTGTTTTATGGACGGAGATTGGTTGGTAAGACTGGACTTAACAGATGCTTATTTAACAGTCCCTATTCATCCCTCTCATTGCAAATTTCTTCAATTTGTTTGGAGATATTCTATTTGGCAGTTTACCTGTCTCCCATTTGGCCTGTCCTCTACTCCTTGGGTTTTCACCAAAATCTGAAAACCAGTCACAGCTTGGTTGAGATAAAGAGGTGTTCGTCTGATCATTTATTTAGACAACATACTTCTTATGAATTAGGATCTTTCTCTTCTTCTTTCTCATTTGAAAATGACTATACATATTTTGAAGAATTTAGGGTTTTCTTATCAATTACAAGAAATCAATTGTTTTTGCCTTCTCAGAAAATTAATTGTTCTAGGTTTTCTAACAGACACTACCTTTTCTACCCTGAGTTTACCCTTAGAGAAAGTAAAGAAAATAAAATTAGAAATTTTTCATCTTCTAAAGAAAAAGTTTTTTTCCAATCAGGACTCTTGCAAGAATTGTAGGTCTTCTTTATTCCTCAATTCAAGCAATTTTTCCAGCCCCATTACATTACAGAGCTTTACAAAGATTAAATTTTTTCATTTAAGGAAGGGTTTTTCTTATTCTCACAGGATTTCTTTGTCAGAAGAAGCCAGACTCGAATTGACCTGGTGGCTTTACAATATAGAAGCTTGGAATGGCAAAGCTATTTTTGGTAAAGCCCCAGATGTCATAATAGAATCAGACGCAAGCAATTCAGGCTGGGGTGCCAGATGTGGTTCTCAAATAACCGGTGGCAAATGGTCGATTTCGGAACGCAAATTGCACATAAATTGTCTGGAATTGATTGCAGGCTCTTTTGCGATAAAGACTGTTATCAAACAGAATTCTCCAATTTCTATTCTATTAAGGATGGACAATATTTCAGCAGTTCGATATCTGAATCGTTTGGGTGGAGCTCATTCCAAACAATTATCAGATATCACAAAGTATTTTATCTATCAATGTCTTCAGAACAACATCTCTATTCGAGCAGAATATATTCCGGGTATTTCCAACACTGCAGCAGATTGGGGTTTCCGTTATATATTAGACTCAAGCAATTGGAGATTACATCCAGATCTTTTTCAAAATTAACAACTTTTTAGAGGTCCTTTCTCGATAGATTTATTTGCATTTCATCTGAATTATCAGATTCTTCCTTTTTTCAGCTTGCATCCAGATCCAGAAGCCCTATCAGTAGATGCATTCCTCCAAACCTGGCTGCTTCAGAGAGCTTGTGCCTTTCCTCCTTTCTCGATGATTCCTCAAGTGTTGAACCTTGTCAGGAGGAGCAAGATCTTGCTTCTTCTGATATCCCCTTTTTGGCCAACCTAGTCCTGGTATCCGTCCCTATTGGAAATGTCAATTCAGTTACCAGTTCTTTTACCTCTTGTTCCTTACCTACTGTCAGATCCAAATGGGAGATTTTCATGACCTAGTACTTCAAGATTCTCTTCAAACTTATTTGCCATGGACAATTTCAGGGGATCCTGGGCTTCCGAAAGGTCTTTCTTCATCAGCTAAATCATTGCTGACAAGACTCCTGGGCACCAGGAACTAAGAAATAAGGGAAAAGATCCTCAGCACTCCAAAATTCTCTCAGCAATTTATTGATACAAAAACAGCGAGACGTTTCAGGTCACAGACCCATATTTCATGCTTGTATCAATAAATTGCTGAGAAGAATTTTGGAGTGCTGAGGATCTTTTCCCTTGTTACTATATATTGTCTGGGGACTTTGCAGTGTCACTCTTGTCCTACGTGCACCCCTCAACTGTTGTGCTGTTCTCTTATATATCTCACAGGAACTAAGAATGTTACTTATCCTCCTGGTCTAAATGGTCTAGCTGGTGCTGTGAAAGACATTTGGATCCCTTTTTAGCTCTGTAAATGAAATTTTAAATTGTTTAACTTCTTTATTTGAAGCAGGTTTAGCTTATAGATCTATTAATGTTTATAGATCGGCTATTTTCCTGCTGGACATGAATTAATTAATAATTCTCCTATAGGTCAACATATTTTTATTTCTATTAAACTTCTGCTAAATATCCTTCTTTCTGGGATGTTAATTTAATTTTTTCTCTCTTTCAATCCTGGCCCTGGTAATGAATTACTTTCTCTTAAACAACTTACTAGCAAGCTTGCTACTCTCCTTTGTCTATTATCTTGCAGAAGGGTTTCGGATGTAAAGGCTATAGATCTTTCATCTAAAATGTTTTCACCTCAAGGTGTTATTTTTAATATTTCAAGAAGAACTAAATCTATGTCTTCCTCTATTTGTTATCCTTATTTTTCTGATCACCCCCTTTTGGTGTGGTACTTTGTCTTAAGGAATACAGAAAAACGTAGTATTTCATTTAGAAATACTTCTTCCTTAATCAACTTTTAATTTCTTTTTCTCCCTCCTCACCTTCCCTGTTTTTTCTACTTCTATTAGTAGATGGATTAAATGGGTTATGAATGAAGCAGGTATTGACAGTGGAGGCTCCTCTCCATATTGTGCACAGTCGCACGTGAACCCCCCTGGGGCAAGAGGGGCAAAGAGGGAAAAAAAATTGAGCAAAAAAAAAAAAAAATTAGAAAAAAAAAGCCAAAAAAATAATATATAATTTTATTTTTTATTTAATTATAATTGTGTCATAAATAATCATTTCATCATTACTAGTTGCAAACTTGCACATAATGTAGGTAATAAAGTTAGTAAGGCAGGCTCTCAGACAGGCTGTGTATAATATCATCATGTATTTAACCCTCCAAACTGGAGGTGAGCTAGGACCCGGGCGACGCCGGACGACAGAGCAGAGGCCAGACTGCTGCACTGACGTCACCACCAAGCAGACCCACACCGCGTCAGTCAGTCTCCTCCTCCTGATTTCTCCCGACCAGCCAGCCCAGCCCCAGGCACTGCAGCTGCTGTCTCTTGTGCGCCGCGCGCCGTCACGCCCACGCCGGTCACCTGACCGCTCCTATCCTAAACCTGTTCGCACATGCAAACAGAGAGCCCCTATCCTGCACAGTGGTCTCTATGTATCACGTGAGGCGTAGCTCCTCCCAGCCCGGAATCTGTAATAGAGCCTTAACAGCACAGGCTGAAGTGTGCGATTCACTTCAGCCTGTGCTCTGCCTCCTCCCACAGTCTGCCTGAGCTCGCCTCTGATACGCTGCTGCGTACAAGTGACGGCCCCCACAAGGCTCCTCCTTGTTTAGAGCTCTGTGTACAACTTGCTCTCTTCTTCTGTAAAACAATAACAAACGAAAAAATGACAATCTGAATCTACTACTAACTATAAGAGAATTATAATTTCTACAGTGGTTACTGCAGTGCTGCCTCACTGAGTCTGTGACTATTGTTGACTCGCAGAGAGACTGAGTTAGTTAGATCAGACATTAGATAGGGAAGGAAGGCCAAGGTCAGGGACAGAGTCAGACAGGGTAGGGTAGGGATGTCCATGGAATCTTGCCTTAATAAAAAATATTTTGCTGCAGGCCTGCAGCTTATTAGTTTGTGTGTGTGTGTTATAAAAAAACAGATACAGTCTCTCAGACAGTCAGCATTAGAGTACTTAGGTAGGGAGTTCTTTAGTGGACTAGTGGAGTAATTTGGGAATAATAAAATAATATTTTTTAGCAGATTTTATCAGATTGCCAATTAGAAGTTTTGCAAAAAGTTAAAAGTTTTTTTTTACAAAAAAAAGCAGTTAACGTCTGCTGTGCTGCTGATACTAGTTGTGACCGTTGAACGGCTGTCACGGTTTCTTATTCTTACCATTAATACATTTAAGTATTTTAGCAGATTAATTAATTAGCAGATTGCAATTAGAAGTTTTGCAAAAAAAAGGTATATTATTTTTTATTTTAAAAAAAGCATTTAACTGCTGTGCTGTTGCTGATACTACTTGTTGACCGTTGACAGGCTGTCACGGTTGCTTACCATTAATACATTTAAGTATTTTAGCTGATTAATTAATTATCAGTTGCAATTAGAAGTTTTGCAAAAAAAGGTAAAAGTTTTTTGAAAAAAAAAAGCAGTTAACTGCTGTGCTGCTGCTGATACTAGTTGTTGACCGTTGACGGCTGTCACGGTTGCTTACCATTAATACATTTAATTTAAGTATTTTAGCAGATTAATTAGCAGATTGCAATTAGAAGTTTTGCCAAAAAAAGAACAAAGTTTTTTTTTTAAAAAAAACACAGTTAACTGCTGTGCTGCTGCAGATACTAGTTGTTGACCGTTGTACGGCTGTCACGTTGCTTACCATTAATACATTTAATTTAAGTATTTTTAGCAGATTAATTAGCAGATTGCAATTAGAAGTTTTGCAAAAAAAAGGTAAAAGTTTTTTTTTTAAAAAAAAAACTGCTGTGCTGCTGCTGATACTAAAATTAGGCAGTAAACCAACATATTTAACTTTTTTTTTTATCTCTAGTGAGCTATATTATTATAATTATTATAAGATATTACCTATTAGTTGTAGTTGATATTTTCTAACAGCTGCAATATATTTTATAACAACCGGCACCGCAAAACTACTTGCCGTTGCCTACTAGTGTTGTGTTGTATATTTTCTAACAGCTGCAGAGCTACCTACCTACAAGTTATATATTACATAACAACCGCCAAACTATTAAACTTTTAATATATTTTCTAACAGCAGCAGAGCTACCTACCTACAAGTTATATATTAGATAACAACCGCCAAACTATTAAACTATTACTTCAAGTTGAGTTGTATATTTTCTAACAGCTGCAGAGCAGCAGAGCTACCTACCTACAAGTTATATATTACATAACAACCACAAAACTATTAAACTTTTAATATATTTTCTAACAGCTACAGAGCTACCTACCTACAAGTTATATATTACATAACAACCGCCAAACTATTAAACTTTTAATATATTTTTTAACAGCTGCAGAGCTACCTACCTACAAGTTATATATTAGATAACAACCTCCAAACTATTAAACTATTACTTCAAGTTGAGTTGTATATTTTCTAACAGCTGCAGAGCAGCAGAGCTACCTACCTACAAGTTATATATTACATAACACCCACAAAACTATTAAACTTTTAATATATTTTCTAACAGCTGCAGAGCTACCTACCTACAACCTACAAGTTATATATTACATAACAACCTCCAAACTATTAAACTATTACTGCAAGTTGAGTTGTATATTTTCTAACAGCTGCAGAGCTACCTACCTACAAGTTATATATTAGATAACAACCTCCAAACTATTAAACTATTACTTCAAGTTGAGTTGTATATTTTCTAACAGCTGCAGAGCAGCAGAGCTAGCTAGCTACAAGTTATATATTACATAACAACCACAAAACTATTAAACTTTTAATATATTTTCTAACAGCTGCAGAGCTACCTACCTACAAGTTATATATTACATAACAACCGCCAAACTATTAAACTATTACTGCAAGTTGAGTTGTATATTTTCTAACAGCTGCAGAGCTACCTACCTACAAGTTATATATTAGATTACAATCGCCAAACAATTAAACTATTACTTCAAGTTGAGTTGTATATTTTCTAACAGCTGCAGAGCAGCAGAGCTACCTACCTACAAGTTATATATTACATAACAACCACAAAACTATTAAACTTTTAATATATTTTCTAACAGCTGCAGAGCTACCTACCTACAAGTTATATATTACATAACAACCGCCAAACTATTAAACTATTACTTCAAGTTGAGTTGTATATTTTCTAACAGCTGCAGAGCTACCTACATACAAGTTATATATTAGATAAGAGCAAAGGACTGTTCTTTGTGTGTAAACTAACAGTTAAGATGGCACTTAGTAAAATTAGTGTGTCTGAGCTAAAGCAATTACATTTTTCAAAGTTGCCCATTGAAAGAAAAATTGAAATTAAAATGCTCATGCCAACACCTATGCTTAACCTTACCCAGGTGACAAAATGTAAAACTAGAGATTACAAAAGAGAATTCAAACCCGAGGTATATGATAAATATCCATGGATTTGTGGTTGTGAATTATCTAACAGGCTCTTTTGTTTTTATTGTCTACTGTTTGCAAAACAAAGTGGGGATTCAAGCTGGGTGAGTTATGGTGTCGCTGATTTATCACATTTAAAGGGACAGTAAACCTTAAAAATAATGTTATATAATTCTGCTCGCTCCTGTGACAGGAGCGAGCTGCACTTAGTCTTATGGCGCGATCGGGCCGGGCTGTGACTATACAGCTGGCCCGATGCGCTGACTAAATATTACAGACCCGCTCAGCAGAGAGCAGACAGCGGGTCTGTAAAAGCGCTGTCATTTTTACATTTTAAATTCTGCACTATGTGCAGAATTATATAACATTATTTTTAAGGTTTACTGTCCCTTTAAGTCAAAAAACAAATGAACATAATTGCTCCCAATCACATTTAAACTCCACATTAGAATTTAATTTGCTAGGAAGGGTTGATATTCGGCAACAACTTGACAGTGCATATCGCTTGAATATTAAAAAACATAATGAGCAAGTAACGAAAAATCTCTATGTTCTTTCCAAAATAATTAATTGTATTTTATTTTGCGGCGCATTTGAGCTTGCACTTCGAGGACATGACGAACGCGATGATTCATTAAATCCAGGCATTTTCAGAGGTCTTATAAACTTCTCAGCAGAGCTTGATGCATCTCTAAAAGAACATCTCGCTAGTGCCACTGTTTTTAAAGGAACGTCAAAAGAAATTCAAAACGATTTATTAGACTGTATGCCTACTGTTTGCCAGAACCAAATAAAGAAGGAAATCTCAAATGCAAGTTTTGTAGCAGTGATAGCAGATGAAACTACTGATGTTTCATCTGCCTTCCAATTGGTTGTTGTTTTTAGATACATTATAGGTAACGGACAACCGGTTGAGAGATTCTGGGAATTCACTAATCCAGCTGGACATGATGCAGAATCTTTAGCTACGTGTATTCAAGCTACTTTGGAAAAAGTTATAGACAACCCAGAGAAACTGATATCGCAGAGTTACGACGGTGCAAGCGTGATGAATGGTCAGCATGCAGGTGTTCAGGCTATAATTAAACGTACGTACAAGAATGCACATTTTGTGCATTGCTACGCACATCAGCTCAATTTAATTGTCAGCCAAGCAAGCAGTCAAAATCAACAAGTTCGAGTATTTTTTTCAAATCTAAGTGACATTACTAACTTTTTTAGTAACTCGCCACAAAGGATAGCTATTCTAGATGAAACTGTTAGAAGAAGGATACCTCATGGTTCAGCCACCAGGTGGAATTTCAAGAGTCAAACCGTCAATACAGTTTTTGAAAACAGGGAACAGTTAATTGAATGCATGGAAAAAATAGAGTCAACATTGAAAAAAGAAATAGCTATAAATCAAGCAGGGGCTATTCGGCGTATGTTACAATACTCGGTATTCGTGTTTTGGCTTACAGTTTTCCACAATATTATGCCACATGTAGATGTGTTATACAACCAACTTCAAAAAACACAAACAGATGCGGCACTTATTAGAAAACATATTAACACTTTCCAGCAGACAATGGAAAACGAAAGGAATAGAATGGACACAGTGACCATGACGATATCAGAAACAGAGGAAACATCTAGGAAAAGAAAGAGAGAAAATATTCACATTGCTCAGACTGTGGCAGCTAAAGAGATATGCGATGTTATCACAAATCAAGTAAAAGATAGATTTTCTTTTATAACTCATTACTCGGCTGTTTCTCTCCTCCAAGCGGAAAAATTTGCAGATTACGAGAAAATTTTTCCAAATCAGCTTCTTGACCAAACATCAGCTGTTTATCACACATTACAGAAAGATCGCCTGAAAACTGAACTAGGAGTAATTTACAGAAGACCATATTTCAGAAACATGAATGGTGCCATTAGTCTTCTACAGTTTATAAATGAAAATAACTTGGACAGTACTTTCTCGGAGACCTACAAACTGTTGCAAATTATTTCAACTATTCCCGTGACAACTGCTGAGGATGAGAGATGTATCTCAACTTTAAAACGAGTTAAGACATTTCTAAGGAGCACCATGACTGAGGAAAGACTGACCGCTCTAGCCATGCTGACAATTGAAAAACAATTGATAAATGACATTCCTAAATTCAACGAAAATGTTATTGATTTATTTGCCTCAAAAAAAGACAGGCGGATTGACTTGATTTACAAAACTTGTACTTGAGTTATAAACATTGTTTTAATGTTTACCTTTGAAGTTAATTATTAAGCACTAGTGTAATAGAAAAAATCTTCTTTTGTACTTGAAAGTAAAATGTTGGTGTATTTATCTTCATGTTGCCAAGGCCTTTGGTTGCATTGCCTAATATCGAACACTGGGGGCTGGGGCAACAGTCATTGAAATGTGGTTGTATTTCTCTATAAAGTGGAAGGTTCTTTAAATCCAGAAATATATATGTTTTCATAAATGTACATTCAATATTCTTATTATTTTGCAGCTTTAATTAATCATTTGGTTAATAAATATATATGTTATTATATAATTTAACTGAGCACCATCATGTATATTTTAAGACTAGACATGGGCAAGTAGTGTAGGTTCCTCCATTTGTGCACTGTCGCACGTGAACATGGCTGTACTGAAGAGTATGCATTCATAGATTTAAGATGTCTGTGTCCACTGTGAGGAACACAGTGAGCAATGCATGGTGAGGATATGGAAGACCACAGGCACAGTTCTTGTTAAGGCCAGAAGTGGCAGTGCAAGTAAAATATCAGAGAGGGCCAGAGGCAAAGGATGTTGAGAACGGTCAAAAACACCCCACAGACCACCTCCAAAGACCTGTACTACTGGTAATATTGTTGAGGGTCTCATGGATTCCACTCAATATCAGCAGATACTTGAGAATAATGTTGAGGAATCAGTCACAAACTTCAGTTGAAGATACCCCCAGGCCGTGGCTGGATATTTCAAGAAGACGATGACCAAAAACACTGCTGGTTGAAATTGGTGGGGCCATTTGAGGGGCGTGACTTTCGCAAAGGGGTGTGGCTTTTAAAAATGGGTGTGGCTTGATAAAAGGGGTGTGGTTTTTTAAAAGGGGCGGTTTTTTCAAAGGGGCATGGCTTTCTAATAGGGGCAGGGTCTTGTGCACCCCCATCCTAAAAATTCACCAGCCGCCACTGGGAATTGATAAATCATTTTCTTCTTATTACATCAGAGGAGCTGCTGCTTCTAAATCAGCATCTCTTCAAGAAATTCTAAATGCCGCAGACTGGTCTTCAGATTCAGTCTTTAGACAATTTTATTTTAAACCTATTAATTCTATACCTCAATGTTTATTACATTGATATATGTTTATGTTAGCTTTAAACTTGCAAAATATGAGTCTCTGTCCTTGTAATAAAATTCCAATTATCCTAGTTTTGTGAAGGAATAATCTAGATTTTATTAAAGAGACAGAAACGATTATTTTCCCTCCCTATACCCTTACCCTGTTTGTATATATTTTTAAATGTGGATAATTAATTTATATATTTTTATAGCTCCGGGTCCCTCTTCCTCAGGATTCTGAAATTTTGACTCATCCAAATTTAAATCTTTGAGATCAAGATTCAAGTGGTGGATTATCTTCCAGTTCTTCAGGATTTCATCCGTTTTCTCAAGTTTCGTCTGATGAACTATGTTTCAAGTTTTTTCTTTATTTTTTTTGGTTTCTATTAATGTTTTTTGTTTCAGTTTATGGACTTATTTGTGAAGATTACAAGTTTTTCTTCTCAAGCACCAAAGTTCAAAGAGTCAATTGGGATACCATGTGGACAGTTTATAACAGAATGAACTTTTCTGATTGGTCTGCTTTAGATCACACCATTCAGGGTTGTATTTCATTGGTCACTATATTCATTTCTGTGATTTCTATGTTAAATGTTTAAACTATTTATTGTTACTTTGAATGGCTGTCGAGCAGTAAAGGAAAAGGTTAATGAAAAATAATCGTCTCTGTCTCTTTAATAAAATCTAGATTATTCCTGCACAAAGATAGGATAATCCCATTTAATCCCACTTATAGAATTTTGCCATGTTAGGTGGAAAGAATCTTGTGATGTTGCTTTCATGCCACTTATATTTTTCTCCCATTAAAGTATATGGGAGTTCCAATCTATAATTCTTTAATTTGCATCCTTTCTAATGTTGAAACTCTAATATGTCTACCAGTGGTGGTTGTATGGGGGTGCTATGCACCTCCAAATGTTATCATTCGTATGCCGACGACACCCAAATCTACCTCTCTGCACCAGACCTATCTCCTTCCTTGCTAACCCGTGTCATTAACTGTCTCTCTCATATCTGATCTTGGATGTCCTCTCACTACCTCAAGCTAAATCTCTCCAAAACTGAGCTCCTTATTTCCCCCCCTTCTTCCAAAATCTCCACCCCCCATTTCTCTATAACTGTTGATAACTCCATCATTACCCCAACCCTACATCCCTGATGTCTTGGGGGTCACACTTGATTCAGATTTCTCTTTCACTCTTCACATTCACAGACATCCCAACCTGCAAAAACTATTTTTTTTTTATTGCACAACCACATATAAACCTATTTTCCATATTTTAGAATACGAAGTTTAATTACGTGCAGTAAATATGGTAGTATTTGTGTTTTATTTTATTAAAATCAGTGGGGGCTTTTTGGCTACTGATGCATGCTATAAGGGTTCTATAACGTCCCAGCAACTAAAGGCAATCCTTAAAGAAACACTTTTCCGGATTTGGGCCACATTGGATCATGGTACTTGGAGTTTCAGGGAGATTGCATTTCATTTGCTGGCATCACGGAGCCGCTATTACAATCAGGGAGACTCCCTGAACTTCAGTGAGAGTTGGGATGTCTGCATTAAGTCCTTGGCTAATGCCTGCCGCTTCCACCTTAAAAACATCTCTAAAATTAGACATTTCCTTACAAAAGACACAACTAAGATTTTAATCCACTCTCTCATCCTTTCCCACCTCGACTACAGCAACTCCATCCTCTCTGGTCTCCCCACCTGTCGCCTAGCTCCTTTACAATCCATAATGAATGCCTCTGCCAGGCTCAGCTTCCTTACACGCCGCTCTTCATCTGCTGCACCTCTCTGCCAATACCTTCACTGGCTTCTTCTTGCCTCCTGGATTAAACACAAAATTCTCACTCTGACACACAAAGCCCTCAACTACACTGCTCCCCCCTAAATCTCAGACCTTGTCTCCAGATACTATCCCTCCCGTCCCCTTCGCTCCGCTCATGATCTCCTCCTCTTGTTACCTCCTCACATTCCTGTTTACAATACTTTTACAGACTGGCTCCCATCTTATGGAACTCTCTGTCTCACTCCACAAGAATCTCCTCTAGTTTGAAAGCTTTAAGCACTGCCTGAAGACTCTGCTATTCAGGGATGCATACAACCTACACTAACCTTCCTATCTCCACTGCTATCCCCTTAAACCCCATAGGATGTAAGCCTATGAGCCCAGCTTTGTGTAGTTCACATTCATAATAGCCTACTACAACAGTGCAACTCTCTGCAGGGCCCTTTACCCACTTGACTGCTGTAAATGTTATTTTAGCGCTGCGGAATCTGTTGGCGCTCTACAAACACCTGATAATAATAATATATAGCACTCTGTTGAGCTGTGAAGGGCAGATCATGTTCTGCCAAGAGCAACTGCATATGTGTGCAGTGTCTTTCAACTTTATCACTACATTTGTTAGCCCCCCCCCCCCCCCCCCAAAAAAAAAAATTAAGTTTGTTGAACTAAGCCTTTTAATTATCTGGAATTCGCAAATGCCTGGTTGAATTTATTTTCCTTTCCAGTACAACACTATTATTTCTCTTTTTGGTATTCTAACAGCCATTTTGTTTGTTTCTTTAACAAACAATTTATAGCATGAGATAACACTCCAGTGGGTGAAAGAACCCCAAGTGTCAGATCGCCCCCTGTCGGGTGAAACAAACACCAGCGTGAGACCTCATCCCATGGATAAAATACCCTATATTAACACTTTATAAAAACAGTTCACTAAAGTAGATACAACAGAAATAATGTTTCTTTACTGTACAATGAATGAAGTACCCCGTGAACCACAGCTGAAACCAATGACTTTCATCTTGGTATCTCCCCCTCCTCAGTTTACCACGTGACCGCTCTACCTGAAGCCCCGCCCTCTCTTCCCTAGCAGCCAATTAGCCTTTTCTCCCACATCCGGGCCGCGCCGCTCTGGTGCTCGGGACTGGAGGTAACCGGCAGTAGGGGGAGGGGATCCGGTGCTGACCTATGACCCCACCCGGTGGTCGCAGGGAACAGGGGCCCGGTATGTGTACTTTAAGACCGTGCTAGCTATAAATACCTGCGCAGTCAGAGATTGCTATACACAGCCCATGTATGCGGGGAGCTTAGTGGGAGGGTACACGGGATACGCTGTATGTAGCGGAGGCGCTGGCATGTTGTATGCAGCGTGTCACGCTCAGTAACCGCTTTGTCACGTATGCTGCAAAGTGACCGGGTGCTACGCAAAGGTGTGCATTGCTTATTATGTGCCATCTAACGTAGTAATCCGTATTCAACTCATAGAATGTCTGCTGTTAAAACTTTTGACGTATATTTATGCAAATGACAATAATGCGAGTATCTAGTATCTGTACAGTTTTATGCACTTTCCTCAAAGGCTAAAATAAAGCTTTAATTTCATTTATGTAGGAAGAGCATTTTAAAATGTCCTATATACAAATCGTCAAAACTATTATTCATTTGTTACTATGTTTCAAGTACACTATCTCTTTTCCCACTATCTCTGTCCAGTGTATAGAAGTATTGGCACATTGCTCTTCCAAGTAGCTTGTAACAATAGTTGGATGCCCCATCCACATGTTTTAATCATTAGCTGTAGCAGATCTAACATTATATTTTACAGCCATGCAATATCTATCTCTTTTTTTTCTTTCATTTTCATTTTTCCTTTCTCTTTAGTTGCTATATCTTTTTTTTATTTCCCCCATAACAATTTTGACAGCATATATAGTAATTCCTCTTTTTTGATATTGGTGACCTTCCTATTGAAGACTTCTCATTTTGAAAGATGATATTGCTTCTTTTTATATTCAAGTTTGTTATACATTCCATTGGGTAGGTGACATGCTAGGAGGTCCTGTTCTCTATTTATATTATCATATTGTATTTCTACAATTCTAAAAAGTTACACAACACTGAACTATAGTAATGCTATTTTCATTTATTCATCACTTACTTTCCAAGCCTCCTAAAGTGAGACTAGAAAGTAAGTATTTATAAATAATCTTCCCTCATGTAACAAACCTTACATCCCAATTAAAGCACACAGTGTAAGAGGTGTGGTGTACCACAATGTTTAGTTTACATTTTAGTTAAGAGATAATTTAAAGTGATTGGGCTGCTGAAGAGATGGGATTTATCCCTCTATCCTATACTCACTATTTTGCATTATTTATCAGTTCTCAGAAATCACCCAAGATATTCCCTTATGTTAAATGATAACATCACTTCCAATCACCAGTTAGACAGCCATGTTTTTAAAGATTCTTTTCCATTTGGATCCATCATTACATTTTTAGTGTTAGCTGACTTCTCAAATCACCAAAAACAGCTGGATTCTAGATTACAGTGGACACACCGCGCATAAACCTCATACTAACCACAGCTGTCCTGTTTTTTTTATTTGTACCCCAAGCTGCATTAAAAAAAAACATTTAATGCTAATATTACATGCAATAATTCATTAAAACATGGACCTTTTGCATTATTGACCTTAGATAACGATGTGTTTAACCCCTTAGCAAGGTAAAATCCCACTCTGTAGTTGTAAGCCTTGCAGCACCTAAACATAAAATGGACTGCTATTGTGGTTGTGCCATTGCTGCTTCTGACTGGACGACCAGTCTCTAAATGGGACTTTACCGCAAATGGTTTAAACAAATGGTATTTAATGCAAAAATTACATATTGAAATGTATTGGCAAAAGTACTTCTAGTAAATGTTTACACTGCTTAAATGGACATGAAACCAAGATTTAGATTTCATTATTCAGATAGATCATATCATTTTAAACAAAATACTTTGATTTATTGGTGTCCTTTGTTAAAACGCATGTAGGTAAGCTCAGGAGCATGCATGTATCTGGAGTACTAATTGCAAGAACTGCTGCCATCTAGTGCTCAATGTATAATATTTTTTAAAGCATTCTTGCAAAATTGCTGCTGCTAAGTGCTTCAAACACATGCAGGATTTAAGCCTACCTACATGTTTTTAACAAAAGATACCAAGAAAGCGAAGTAAATTATATAATAGACGTAAATTGGAAAGTCTTTTTTAATTGTATACTCTATCTGATCATGAAAGAACAAAAATTTAGTTTTATTTCCCTTTAAGTGATAGTTTTTACTTTGTATGGAGCATATGTATATATGCTTCATTCACTTACATTTAAACATTGCCCTTGCTCAGAGAGAGAGAGTGTGTGTGTGTGTGTGTATATATATATATATATATATATATATATAGTGTCCCCCCGAAACGTCACGCTTTTTCAAATAAAGTACAATTGAAAAGACCAGAGAGTGCCTTCTTCTACTTGATATTCTTAACTGTTGGCACCCAGGCAGGTGCTATTAAGGTGAGAGTGCTCTCTTCTGAACTGTATGTATGTGTGTATATATATATATATATATATATATATATATGTTATATATATATATATATGTTTATATTGCTTTGGGTATTACTCTTCATCATCACTGATGAATACCGATTGGGCAGGCGTGGTGTTTGAATTATGGTGCACGCGGAAATGTGTAAATAGGATATTTGAACAGAAGAAGCTGTCATTGAATAGTTTTATATCCAAGGAGCTAATACTTTAAAAAAATATAATTATATTTAAGAAAAATATATTAAAAAATACCCTATAAAATATAGTAACATTAAAGGGATACTAAACCCACATGTGTTCTTTGACGATTCATACAGAGCATGCAATTTTAATCAACTAAATTAGTGGCTAAATATAGTCACCAATCAAACAAGCACTATCCAGGGTGATAAACCAAATATGGTCCGGCTCCTAAGCTTTCATTCCTGCTTTTTTCAAATAAAGATACCAAGAGAACGAAGAAAATTGATAAGAGGAGTAAATTAGAGTTGCTTAAAATTGCATGCTCTATCCGAATTAAAAAAAAAAAAAATTGGGTTTAGTATTATTATTATTATTATTATTATTATTATTATTATTATTATTATCGGTCATTTGTAGAGCGCCAACAGATTCCGCAGCGCTGTAAACAGAGGGTAGTACAACAAAACAATTAAAGGGATCAAATGGGTAGAGGGCCCTGCCAAGAGTTGCACTGTTGTAATTAGCTCTTAAGAAGGTGATCTACAGACAGCTGGACTTAAGGGGGTTCAAGGGATAGCAATGGAGGAGTGGAACTGGTATAAAGTAAGGTTAGCATAGGTTGTATGCATCCCTGAACAGTAGAGTCTTTAGGGAGCGCTTGAAGCTTTCAAAACTATTGGAGAGTCTTGTGGGGCGAGGCAGAAAGTTCCACAAGATGGGAGCCAGTCTGGAGAAGTCCTGTAAACGGGAGTGTGATGAGGTAACCAGAGAGGAGGAGAGTAGGAGGTCATGAGCAGAGCGAAGGGGACAGGAGGGAGAGTATCTGGAGACAAGGTCTGAGATGTAGGGGGGAGCAGTGCAGTTGAGTGCTTTGTATGTCAGAGTGAGAATTTTGTGTTTGATCCTAGAGGCAAGAGGAAGCAAGTGAAGGGATTGGCAGAGAGGAGCAGCAGATGAAGAGCGACGTGTAAGGAAGATGAGTCTGGCAGTGGCATTCATTATGGATTGTAAAGGAGCTAGGCGGCAGGTGGGGAGACCAGAGAGGACAGAGTTGCAGTAATCAAGGCGGGAAAGATTGAGAGAGTGGATTAAAATCTTAGTTGTGTCTTTTATAAGGAAGTGTCTAATTTTGGAGATGTTTTTAAGGTGGAAGCGGCAGGCTTTAGCCAAGGACTGAATGTGAGGAGTGAAGGAAAGATCTGAGTCAAATGTGACCCCGAGACATCGGGCATGCGTTGTAGGGGTAATGATGGAGTTGTCGACAGTTATAGAGATATTGGGGGTGGAGATTTTGGAAGAAGGGGGGAAAATGAGGAGCTCAGTTTTGGAGAGATTTAGCTTGAGGTAGTGAGAGGACATCCAGGAAGAGATGTGAGAAAGACAGTTAGTGACACGGGTTAGCAAGGAAGGAGATAGGTCTGGTGCAGAGAAGTAGATTTGGGTGTCATCGGCATACAAATGATATTGGAAACCGTGGGACTTAATTAGGGAACCTAGTGATGACGTATAGATTGAGAAGAGAAGGGGACCGAGGACAGAGCCTTGTGGTACTCCGACAGAAAGTGGTGACGGGGCAGAGGAGGCCCCAGAGAAGGCTACACTAAAGGTACAGGTAGGAAGAGAGCCACGACTGGGCTGTGTCACAGATGCCGAAGGATTGCAGGGTTTGGAACAAAAGAGGGTGGTCGACAGTGTCAAAGGCTGCGGACAGATCAAGGAGGATAAGCAGAGAGAAGTGGCCTTTTGATTTTGCTGTAAGTAGGTCGTTGGTGAGCTTTCTCTGTGGAGTGATAGGGACGAAATCCAGATTGCAGCGGGTCAAGAAGGGAGTTTAACGTAAGGAAATGGGATAGGCGTGCATATACTAGTTTTTCAAGAAGCTTTGAGGCAAGAGGGAGGAGGGAAATAGGGCGGTAGTTGGATGGGGAGGTAGGCTCAAGGGAAGGTTTTTTGAGGATAGGTGTGACCAGTGCATGTTTCATCGATGAGGGAAATGTACCAGTGCTGAGGGAGAGGTTGAAAATGTGTGTTAGTGTAGGGGTAAAGGTAGCAGAGAGGGAGGGGAGTAGCTGTGAGGGGATAGGGTCAAGGGGACAGGTAGAGAGGTGAGAGCGCAGTATAAGTGCCGAAACTTCTTCCTCAGTAACAGGGGAGAATGAACTAAGTTTCTGGTTATGAGGGATGTGGTTGAGTGAGAGCATTTGAGGGGGGGAGAGAATGGAATTATGTTGAGAGCTGATTTCATGTCTGATGGAGTCAATTTTGTTATTGAAGTGACTGGCAAAGTCTTGAGCTGACAGAGAAGTTGTATTAGGAAGTGGGGGAGGGCGGGTTTGGGTTTGAAGAAAGATTAGCGATAAGAGTAGAGAAGTAGTGTTGCTTGTGGAGATTAAGGGCAGAATAGTAGGAGTTCAAGATGAATTTGTAATGAAGAAAATCAGCTGAACTCCGTGATTTTCTCCAGTGCCATTCAGCAGTACGGGAACATCTGCGTAGGTACCGTGTCAGAGGAGTATGCAGGGCTGAGGATGAGTGTGTGATTTCCGAGCAGTGGTAAGAGGGGCGAGATTGTCAAGGACGGATATAAGGGTGGAATTATAGTGGCAGATAGATTGTTCAGGGCAGGAAAAGGAGGAGAAGGATGAGAGGAGCGGTTTAAGGGAATTAGCAAGTAGTTGCTGATATAAAGACATAATGCTTCTGTGAAGTTTGGTGTGAGGAGTAGAAGGAGGGAGAGTTGTAGGAAGGGATGATATGTTGCAAGTAAGGAGATGGCGGTCAGAAAGAGGAAAAGGCTAGTTTGAGAGAGTGCATCGATAGCTAAAGATCAGGTCAAGAGAGTGACCGTCTTTGTGAGTGGGAGAATCAGTCCATTGTGACAGACCGAAAGAGGAAGTGAGTTGCAGAAGTTGTTTAGCAGATGAGGCAGTGGGATTGTTAAGAGGGATGTTGAAGTCACCAATAATGAGGGCAGGGGTGTCTGAGGAAAGGAAATAGGGTAGCCAGGCAGCCAAGTGATCTAGAAATTGAGTTGAGGAGCCAGGGGGTCAGTATATGCCTGCAACACGTACAGAGAGAGGGGAGAATAAGCGAATCATGTGGGTTTCGAATGAGGGAAAAGTGAGGGAAGAGATTGGATGTATTTGTTGAAAGGTGCAACGAGAGGAAAGTAAAATACCTACACCACATTCTTGTCTATTACCAGACCTAGGAGTGTGGCTGAAGTGGAGACCCCCATGTGACAGAGCAGCAGTGGATGCTGTGTCTAGGGGAGAGAGCCAGGTTCCTGTTAGGGCCAGAAGGTTGAGGGAGTGGGAGATGAAGAGGTCATGTATAGAAGTGAGCTTGTTGCAAACAGAGCGAGAGTTCCAGAGTGCGCAAGTGAAAGGGGTAGTGGCTTTTGATGCAAGAGGAATGTGAGTAAGGTGTGCAGAGTTTTGTTTTCTGAGTCTGTGGGATGGTACACATGGATGTGCACAGCTTGTCAGTGGTTGGGGACCAGGATTAAAGTGATGGTAAACTCTCCCCTTTATAAAATCAGATCTGGAATGCAAGCGCTATTTTAGATGGAGTTTAATTCATTAGCTGTAATGAAGATGCAGTATAACTTAGTTATTAATCTAGATATGAAATTCAAATACTGCATGCTCCTCCGCCCACTTCAAAAGTAAACTTTTCTGTGAGCGAACAGATTGAATTGTTGTCCAATCAGCGCTCTCCCCATCTGGCACTTTTGTTGTAGCTAGAGCATTGATTGGAGAGTAATTCAATCATTTAGCTGACAGGAAAATTGACTTTTGAAGTGGGTGGTGTAACGTGGGGTATTTGAATTTCATATCTATATTAATAACTAAGTTATAGCGCATCTTCATTGCACATGATGAATAAAACTCCATCTAAAATAGCGCTTACATTCCAGATCTGATTTTTAAAAGGGGAGAGTTTACCATCACTTTAAGGGAGATGTCACCAGCAGTAAGTAGAAGCAAGAGGGAGAGTGACATGAGATGAGATACAGATTTGCAGTAGTGAGACTGCTTTTGAGATGAGCTGCAGGGGGGAGAGAGAGTGTTTAGGAATAGGTAAAGTTCATGAGTACAAAAGTAAGGTGAGTTTAAGAGAGATGGGCTAATGAACAGTGCAGGTGGAGAGGGAGAAGGAGTAATTGAATAGTGTAATTTGTTATAGAGACAAAGGGTAGCAAAAAGGAATATGAATATATTGAGCATTTTTACAAAATTGGGAACCAGTTAAAAACATAAGACACATTTACTGTAACAATTGCATAAGGGAACAAAAGGTATATGAAACATAATATTACACAAGTACTGTGTATTCTATAGGGTTAAGGGAATGGAAGGATGTGCTGATCAGTGTTTGCACTTGTCATTTCAGGAGAGTGAAAGTTGTGTGGGAGACTATCTATAAATGAGGAAATGAGCTTGGGGTGGGAGGGAAGCTGTTTTCCAGAAGGCTACCTGTTGTACGTTAGGAGAGGGCAGTTGAAGCAGCTGAGTTTAAAAATCTTTGTGTTTTCTGTGAGTTCTGGGAGAGGATGTGTTTGAAATCAAGCTGAAGGAGAGATATATATTAGGTTAATGATGGGCCAGCAAAAGTTTTTTAAAGGAGTGGGAGGGTGCATTTATGGACATTTGAGCTAAGGGTCATTCATACAGAAACAAAACATCAAAATATTACAGAGATAAGACTGAGACTGATGTATACAAGGGGTGAAATAAAACCATTAAACAAATAGACACATATATGGGTCAGAGCTGCTTAACCTAACTTAACATAATGGCAGACATAAAGTTGATAAAAATATGCAATGAGCTAGAGGTATGCAAATTATGACTAGCACAGCCTGTAATTACAAAGTCATGGTAATATATACATTTAAAATAAAAGCAAAACAAAAGGAATTATCATTAAATATACAAACACATACAATAAAAAACAACTTGGTAGGTAAAATATAATGAAGAAGCTGTTTTCCAGAAGGCTACCTGTTGTAAGTTAGGAGAGGGCAGTTGAAGCAGCTGAGTGTAAAAATCTTTGTTTTTTCTGTGAGTTCTGGGAGAGGATGTGTTTGAAATCAAGCTGTTGTAAGTTAGGAGAGGGCAGTTGAAGCAGCTGAGTGTAAAAATCTTTGTGTTTTCTGTGAGTTCTATGAGTAAGATTTTTTTTGACAGCACATGATGCATGAGATAATTCCTTACCATTGGGTTAATATCATCCACCACTAGGATCTCTTGGGTTCTCAGTACCTGATAGATTTTATTAAGATTGTGGTAATTTCTGCTATTCAAGGATGGAGTGATCCTAGATTCCTCCTCCCCTTTATACCCTTCCCTTACTTTTGAATAACAACTCATAAGACTTTAAAACACCAAACATTTACAATTCCTGCTCCATTTCCAAGCCTTTTTTTTCTTGTAAAATACAGGGTTTTCAGTTCCCTTATATAGACTTTGGAGAGACTTATTTCGGAAAGGAGAATGTTCTGAGATATCAGCAGAATCCTCAGAGTTTTACTCAAATTTTTCATCTCCCAAAGTTAATTATGGGGACACTTAAACAATCCATGTTTTATTCTTAAACATGACAAGACTTGAGAACTGTTTAAATCTGTCTTCCTGGCATTGAAATATACCAACAGGTACGGGATCTTTTTTTACTATTAACTGGACCTTCCATGGAAATGTAAAGAAGGAGAGTTTTTCTTTCCTTTTTATTAAGAAGATCTGGACAAGGCCAGGAAACTGTTTTAATTATAATGTATTTTGCATCTTTGTATGAAAGCCTATTTTTTTGGCCTGGGTACTCCAGCCTGTGGCGGATTCCCCAATTTTAGCCTTGGTGAAACACACTTTCATTCATTTGGAAGGGAGAACCTTATTTAAAGACACCAGGGACTGTTCGGTGGAAGCGTGCTTATGTAATCTGTTTAAAGTGATAGGCCCTTCCACCCTTCTGTTCTTACAACTGTTTGTGGCCAGAATCACTAATTATTTTATTTGCAATTACTCAGTGGATGACCTGCATCTATCTGCAAGAGCTTTTGTGTTCGCAGAGTCAAAGCCTCGAGCTCTGGGTTTAAAAGCCTGATCAGCAGATAATGCTTCCAAGAATAAGTTGATATAGTTCTGTATAAGGGAAACTTTTTTTTTCCTGAAACTTAGAAGCCATTATTTGAGACAATGTCTATTTTTTAAGAAAAAGAATAGACAAAAGGAAGTAATCAAAAATAATTGCGAAATATAACTTAAACGTTGTCTCCACTCCTTTTTTTACCTTGTTTCCTTCTAGAGATCCTCATGGAAAAAAAACCAAAACTCCTACTACCGTCGAAGAATATCAATTTGCTCTGTCTCTGGCATAAAGATCCAGGACATTGTTGTAACCAGGTACAAAATAAGTTTCTCTTTGTCCCTCCGTCTAACAGATAATGCTGTCACAAGTTCTTACTGATCCTTCCCAGGCCTTTTCCTAACAGTGCAGAGCTGTTCTCAGCAGGAATAATACAGCCTATGTCTGGTCCCTAGCAAGGACCAGGCATTTTATCCTAGACATTTTTTTTTTCTGGCCACAATATTTGTTTAAAAATGGATGGTTCACAATTGAACTTCTCATATTCAATCACCCATACCACTGCTAATTTCTTCTTTTCTCTCTCCCTTTTTCTTTCATGTAATTAGCAAGAGTCCATGAGCTAGTGACGTATGGGATATACATTCCTACCAGGAGGGGCAAAGTTTCCCAAACCTCAAAATGCCTATAAATGCATCCCTCACCACACCCACAAATCAGTTTTACAAACTTTGCCTCCTATGGAGGTGGTGAAGTAAGTTTGTGCTAGATTCTACGTTGATATGCGCTCCGCAGCAGGTTGGAGCCCGGTTTTCCTCTCAGCGTGCAGTGAATGTCAGAGGGATGTGAGGAGAGTATTGCCTATTTGAATTCAATGATCTCCTTCTACGGGGTCTATTTCATAGGTTCTCTGTTATCGGTCGTAGAGATTCATCTCTTACCTCCCTTTTCAGATCGACGATATACTCTTATATATACCATTACCTCTACTGATTCTCGTTTCAGTACTGGTTTGGCTTTCTACTACATGTAGATGAGTGTCCTGGGGTAAGTAAGTTTTATTTTCTGTGACACTCTAAGCTATGGTTGGGCACTTTTATATAAAGTTCTAAATATATGTGTTCAAACATTTATTTGCCTTGACTCAGGATGTTCAACGTTCTTTATTACAGACAGTCAGTTTCATATTTGGGATAGTGCATATGAATAAATCAATTTTTTTCTTACCTTAAAAATTTGACTTTTTTCCCTGTGGGCTGTTAGGCTCACGGGGGCTGAAAATGCTTCATTTTATTGCGTCATTCTTGGCGCGGACTTTTTTGGCGCAAAAAAATATTTTCTGTTTCCGGCATCATGCGTGTCGCCGGAAGTTGCGTCATTTTTTGACGTTTTTTTGCGCCAAAAGTGTCGGCGTTCCGGATGTGGCGTCATTTTTGGCGCCAAATAACGTGGGCGTCTTTTTTTGGCGCTAGAAAATTTGGGCGTCACTTTTGTCTCCACATTATTTAAGTCTCATTATTTATTGCTTCTGGTTGCTAGAAGCTTGTTCACTGGCATTTTTTCCCATTCCTGAAACTGTCATTTAAGGAATTTGATCAATTTTGCTTTATATGTTGTTTTTTCTATTACATATTGCAAGATGTCCCAGATTGACCCTGAGTCAGAAGATACTTCTGGAAAGTCGCTGCCTGGTGCTGGATCTACCAAAGTTAAGTGTATCTGCTGTAAACTTGTGGTATCTGTTCCTCCAGCTGTTGTTTGTAGTGAATGTCATGACAAACTTGTTAATGCAGATAATATTTCCTTTAGTAATGTTACATTACCTGTTGCTGTTCCATCAACATCTAATACTCAGAGTGTTCCTGTTAACATAAGAGATTTTGTTTCTAAATCCATTAAGAAGGCTATGTCTGTTATTCCTCCTTCTAGCAAACGTATCATTCTGATAATGATTCCTCTGGTTCAGAGGATTCTGTTTCAGAGATTGATGCTGATAAATCTTCATATTTATTCAAAATGGAATTTATTCGTTCTTTACTTAAAGAAGTCTTAATTGCATTAGAAATAGAGGATTCTGGTCCTCTTGATACTAAATCTAAACGTTTAAATAAGGTTTTTAAATCTCCTGTAGTTATTCCAGAAGTTTTTCCTGTCCCTGATGCTATTTCTGAAGTAATCTCCAGGGAATGGAATAATTTGGGTAATTCATTTACTCCTAAACGTTTTAAGCAATTATATCCTGTGCCATCTGACAGATTAGAGTTTTGGGACAAAATCCCTAAGGTTGATGGGGCTATCTCCACTCTTGCTAAACGTACTACTATTCCTACGGCAGATAGTACTTCCTTTAAGGATCCTCTAGATAGGAAAATTGAATCCTTTCTGAGAAAAGCTTACTTATGTTCAGGTAATCTTCTTAGACCTGCTATATCTTTAGCTGATGTTGCTGCAGCTTCAACTTTTTGGTTAGAAGCTTTAGCGCAACAAGTAACCGATCATAATTCTCATAGCATTGTTAATCTTCTTCAACATGCTAATAACTTTATTTGTGATGCCATCTTTGATATCATTAGAGTTGATGTCAGGTATATGTCTCTAGCTATTTTAGCTAGAAGAGCTTTATGGCTTAAAACTTGGAATGCTGATATGTCTTCTAAGTCAACTTTGCTTTCCCTTTCTTTCCAGGGTAATAAATTATTTGGTTCTCAGTTGGATTCTATTATCTCAACTGTTACTGGAGGGAAAGGAACTTTTTTTACCACAGGATAAAAAATCTAAAGGTAAATTTAGGTCTAATAATCGTTTTCGTTCCTTTCGTCACAACAAGGAACAAAAGCCTGATCCTTCACCCACAGGAGCGGTATCAGTTTGGAAACCATCTCCAGTCTGGAATAAATCCAAGCCTTTTAGAAAACCAAAGCCAGCTCCCAAGTCCACATGAAGGTGCGGCCCTCATTCCAGCCCAGCTGGTAGGGGGCAGATTACGATTTTTCAAAGAAATTTGGATCAATTCAATTCACAATCTTTGGATTCAGAACATTGTTTCAGAAGGGTACAGAATTTGGCTTCAAGATAAGGCCTCCTGCAAAGAGATTTTTTCTTTCCCGTGTCCCAGTAAATCCAGCGAAGGCTCAAGCATTTCTGAAATGTGTTTCAGATCTAGAGTTGGCTGGAGTAATTATGCCAGTTCCAGTTCTGGAACAGGGGCTGGGGTTTTATTCAAATCTCTTCATTGTACCAAAGAAGGAGAATTCCTTCAGACCAGTTCTGGATCTAAAAATATTGAATCGTTATGTAAGGATACCAACATTCAAAATGGTAACTATAAGGACTATCCTGCCTTTTGTTCAGCAAGGGCATTATATGTCCACAATAGATTTACAGGATGCATATCTGCATATTCCGATTCATCCAGATCACTATCAGTTTCTGAGATTCTCTTTCCTAGACAAGCATTACCAGTTTGTGGCTCTGGCCTAGCAACAGCTCCAAGAATTTTTACAAAGGTTCTCGGTGCCCTTCTGTCTGTAATCAGAGAACAGGGTATTGTGGTATTTCCTTATTTGGACGATATCTTGGTACTTGCTCAGTCTTCACATTTAGCAGAATCTCATACGAATTGACTTGTGTTGTTTCTTCGAGATCATGGTTGGAGGATCAATTTACCGAAAAGTTCATTGATTCCTCAGACAAGGGTAACCTTTTTAGGTTTCCAGATAGATTCAGTGTCCATGACTCTGTCTCTGACAGACAAGAGACGTCTAAAATTGATCTCAGCTTGTCGAAACCTTCAGTCTCAATCATTCCCTTCAGTAGCCTTATGCATGGAAATTCTAGGTCTTATGACTGCTGCATCGGACGCGATCCCCTTTGCTCGTTTTCACATGCGACCTCTTCAGCTCTGTATGCTGAACCAGTGGTGCAGGGATTACACAAAGATATCTCAATTAATATCTTTAAAACCGATTGTACGACACTCTCTGACGTGGTGGACAGATAACCATCGTTTAATTCAGAGGGCTTCTTTTGTTCTTCCGACCTGGACTGTAATTTCAACAGATGCAAGTCTGACAGGTTGGGGAGCTGTTTGGGGGTCTCTGACAGCACAAGGGGTTTGGGAATCTCAGGAGGTGAGATTACCAATCAATATTTTGGAACTCCGTGCAATTTTCAGAGCTCTTCAGTCATGGCCTCTTCTAAAGAGAGAATTGTTCATTTGTTTTCAGACAGACAATGTCATAACTGTGGCATATATCAATCATCAAGGAGGGACTCACAGTCCTCTGGCTATGAAAGAAGTATCTCGAATACTGGTATGGGCGGAATCCAGCTCCTGTCTAATTTCTGCGGTTCATATCCCAGGTATAGACAATTGGGAAGCGGATTATCTCAGTCGCCAAACGTTACATCCGGGCGAATGGTCTCTTCACCCAGAGGTATTTCTTCAGATTGTTCAAATGTGGGGACTTCCAGAAATAGATCTGATGGCTTCTCATCTAAACAAGAAACTTCCCAGGTATCTGTCCAGATCCAGGGATCCTCAGGCGGAAGCAGTGGATGCATTGTCGCTTCCTTGGAAGTATCATCCTGCCTATATCTTTCCGCCTCTAGTTCTTCTTCCAAGAGTAATCTCCAAGATTCTGAAGGAATGCTCGTTTGTTCTGCTGGTGGCTCCAGCATGGCCTCACAGGTTTTGGTATGCGGATCTTGTCCGGATGGCCTCTTGCCAACCATGGACTCTTCCGTTAAGACCAGACCTTTTGTCGCAAGGTCCTTTTTACCATCAGGATCTCAAATCCTTAAATTTAAAGGTATGGAGATTTAACGCTTGATTCTTAGTCAAAGAGGTTTCTCTGACTCTGTGATTAATACTATGTTACAGGCTCGTAAATCTGTATCTAGGAATATATATTATCGAATCTGGAAGACTTATATTTCTTGGTGTCTTTCTCATCATTTTTCCTGGCATTCTTTTAGAATTCCGAGAATTTTACAGTTTCTTCAGGATGGTTTGGATAAAGGTTTGTCTGCAAGTTCCTTGAAAGGACAAATCTCTGCTCTTTCTGTTCTTTTTCACAGAAAGATTGCTAATCTTCCTGATATTCATTGTTATGTGCAAGCTTTGGTTCGTATAAAACCTGTTATTAAGTCAATTTCTCCTCCTTGGAGTTTGAATTTGGTTCTGGGGGCTCTTCAAGCTCCTCCGTTTGAACCTATGCATTCATTGGACATTAAATTACTTTCTTGGAAAGTTTTGTTTCTTTTGGCCATCTCTTCTGCTAGAAGAGTTTCTGAATTATCTGCTCTTTCTTGTGAGTCTCCTTTTCTGATTTTTCATCAGGATAAGGCGGTGTTGCGAACTTCTTTTAAATTTTTACCTAAGGTTGTGAATTCTAACAACATTAGCAGAGAAATTGTGGTTCCTTCATTATGTCCTAATCCTAAGAATTCTAAGGAGAGATCATTGCATTCTTTGGATGTAGTTAGAGCTTTGAAATATTATGTTGAAGCTACTAAGAATTTCCGAAAGACTTCTAGTCTATTTGTTATCTTTTCCGGTTCTAGGAAAGGTCAGAAGGCCTCTGCCATTTCTTTGGCATCTTGGTTGAAATCTTTAATTCATCATGCTTATGTCGAGTCGGGTAAAACTCCGCCTCAAAGGATTACAGCTCATTCTACTAGGTCAGTTTCTACTTCCTGGGCGTTTAGGAATGAAGCTTCGGTTGATCAGATTTGCAAAGCAGCAACTTGGTCTTCTTTGCATACTTTTACTAAATTCTACCATTTTGATGTGTTTTCTTCTTCTGAAGCAGTTTTTGGTAGAAAAGTACTTCAGGCAGCTGTTTCAGTTTGATTCTTCTGCTTATAATTTCAGTTTTTTTCATTATAAGATTTAAACTTTATTTTGGGTGTGGATTATTTTCAGCGGAATTGGCTGTCTTTATTTTATCCCTCCCTCTCTAGTGACTCTTGCGTGGAAGATCCACATCTTGGGTAGTCATTATCCCATACGTCACTAGCTCATGGACTCTTGCTAATTACATGAAAGAAAACATAATTTATGTAAGAACTTACCTGATAAATTAATTTCTTTCATATTAGCAAGAGTCCATGAGGCCCACCCTTTTTGTGGTGGTTATGATTTTTTGTATAAAGCACAATTATTCCAATTCCTTATTTTTTATGCTTTTGCACTTTTGTCTTATCACCCCACTTCTTGGCTATGCGTTAAACTGATTTGTGGGTGTGGTGAGGGGTGTATTTATAGGCATTTTGAGGTTTGGGAAACTTTGCCCCTCCTGGTAGGAATGTATATCCCATACGTCACTAGCTCATGGACTCTTGCTAATATGAAAGAAATGAATTTATCAAGTTCTTACATAAATTATGTTTTTTTCCTACACATTTTGTCACCAGCATTTTCAGTTTATCCACAAATCTTTAGCTTTTCACAAAGGTTCTTGCAGCCCCTATTTCATGTTCCCTTACCTAGATTACATCTAGATTAAAGCTCCATTTTACAGCTTGGCATTGGCTCACACACATGTAATTTTTTGACATCTGCAGCTGCACAGCTGGTATTTCATTCTTTCTAAGTGAGAGTCTTAAAGTATCTTCTTGGCAGCAAACCTTTTTTGTCTTACACACAATAGTTCTATCAACAAGACAAGGCTTCTGCAAACCTTTCCTATGCATGCAAGCCTGCAGCCACATGGTAGCACCCATATAGTAATTTTCCTCTGTTTGCTATCGGGTGTCATTTACAGCTACCTTTTCCCCAACATTAAGACATATGCCATATGCCACAACTGGCTAACTCTTAATACAGACTCCAGTCTCTCCAAACAGGAACAGTCTGGGGAAACCTTTAAATTCCACAGTAGGTTGATCCCCATCATTACAATTTTATAAGATTAATGATTCTCACCCTGTTTCATTAGTAGATTACACTTCTGGATATCCTTTGAGAGAAGTCAGTCAGACATTGCCACAGCCATGGCTTATATCAATTATCAGTGGAGGAGATATGGTCCTCATATGTGTGAAGTCAATAGGATCCTGAGTTTTAAATTTATTCCCTTTCTGTAATCCACTTTCCGAGGACGGATAGTAGGAAAGTGGAAACTGGGGAATGGTCTCTTCACCTATTTGTCTTTTCAGGGCTCAATGAGGACTGAGGCATACACTCAGTGGGCTTTAGTCCCCCATCTTAAATATTCAGATGTGTAAATCTATGACCAATCAAGCAAGATTGCCATTATGTGAGGAGCTTCATCAGTTTTTTCCTATGTCCTAAACTCTTCTCTTATGGTCTATTCTTTTACACAGACCTGCCTCTTTTAGCTCTGACATCCCAGTTACTGAATCTTTAATTTTAGTATAAAGATAATTATCTTCTGTGGTTGTTAACACTCTCAAGGATACACAAAATGTGACTGAAAAATAAATGTTTTCTGGTCTGAGTCTTGTAAAAGTGTTGGTGATATTCCCATTCAGTTTTTTGTGTGTTCCTGTTTGTTTATCAAATCCTAGATTTGTTACAGATAGGCATCAATAAAGGACTTTCAGGATTTTCCTGAAAGTTCACGTTTTCACAGTATCTTGGTTTTTTTCTTCGTGCTTTGTCCTTCGCCCAGACGTGTACCCATTTCCCCAATTGGAATTTTAAAGGGACAGTCTACACCAGAATTTTTATTGTTTTAAAAGATAGATAATCCCTTTATTATCCATTCCCTAGTGTTGCATAACCAACAGTTATATAAATACTTTTTTTTTTTTTTTAATATTATTTTTTATTGAGGTATAATTCAAGGCATAAACAACATACCTGTCAACAGAATCCATACAAACAAATTGATTCTGGACACATAGTCAGTGTAAAATGAACAACATAAGCATAACATATTTATAAAACAAGAGACAGGATTGACATTAAACAAAATGCTTGCCAGATGGACTTTATGCTCTCTACAAGTTATATAAGGCCACTTTTGGACCTTTCTGTACTAACTGTAGTATAAATTCAGAGAGCAACTATGAGCCAAAAGGGGACCACTCTTGGATCCCAAATAATAAACCTCAAATTTTTTTAATTTAATAACATACACATTATATTATACGATACCTTTTTGTTTTTATATATATCTGACACTTCTCCATGGCCAAAGTGCGAGGCTTGCGAGGCTTTACTTTATTGAGAGGTTGTATTATGGGTTTAGGGTGGGTCAACATGAGAACTAGCCTAACAAATAAGCTATTGTCTCCCAATAATAAGATATGAAAATTTTTAATGCTAAGTAGGGATGTGCTTATCTTGGCCGCAGACAGCACCTTCCACTCTTAGGAAATATTAGAAGACAAAACTATATTATTTGGGGTCTCTCCCACATCTAAGTGCACCAGGGACCTATGATAATAGAGGGAATTGGATTGAGGATTTAGATCTGCATTAGCAGACTGAAGTTGGCAATAAGGCCACTTTTGGACCTTTCTGTACTAACTGTAGTATAAATTCAGAGAGCAACTATGAGCCAAAAGGGGACCACTCTTGGATTCCAAAAAATAGACCTCAACATTTTTTCATTTAATAACATACACATTATATTATACAATACCTTTTTGTTTTTATATATATCTGACACTTCTCCATGGCCAAAGTGCGAGGCTTTACTTTATTGAGAGGTTGTATTATGGGTTTACGGTGGGTCAACATGAGAACTAGCCTAACAAATAAGCTATTATGGCACGCCTCTAGGTAAATTGTAAAGCAAGAACCTATTTTCTGTGAGATAACTAGCGATTATGTAATGGTAGCGGTAATCTGGAATAGACAATCAATTGTCAAGAATAATAAAAATACAAACATACAAGATTCACTGGACAATAGGCACTATGTATATATACACAAGAAAGTGAAATATAGAAGCCCAAAACATCAGGAAGACCTAGTATCACTCCTAATCACTATAAAATGGCAAACAATAATGTATATCAAGTGTATGATGGCTCCCTTGTCTAGAGCAGTGGAGCACTAATAATCTGTAGGAAATAGTTTGCATAATAGCTACCAACATTCTGAACTTAAAGGGACAGTAAACCTTAAAAATAATGTTATATAATTCTGCACATAGTACAGAATTATATAACATATTAGCCAAACATTTATAAAACATAATTTCCCCTATTAATTTAATAAAAAAAAAAACGCTGTTTCACAGACCTGCTCTCTGCTGAGCGGGTCTGTTATATTTACTCAGCGCATCGGGCCAGCTGTATAGTCACAACCCGGCCCGACCGCGCCATAAGACTAAGTGCAGCTCGCTCCTGTGACAGGAAATTATGTTTTATAAATGTTTGGCTAATATAATGTTATATAATTCTGCACTATGTGCAGAATTATATAACATTATTTTTAAAGTTTACTGACACTTTAATTATTGGCAGGCACACTAGTAAACTAAAACAAGGATTATGGCAAGGCAATGTTAAGGAAACAGCTTCTATTAAACAAATAATATACCCCTATGGAAGTATATACAGTAACTGTTAGACTTGGGGTGCACAAACATCGTATTATTGGCAGAAAAACACATGCAACATGAACACAACGTGGCAATAGGAATAAAAGAGTAGAAAGCATATAACTTTTGACTAATATAGCAGGGCCTAAAGAGTCCAGAGTGAAGACTTGTGAAGCCACTTATTCTCTGTAGCTCCATGCAGACCCATAGCACTGACGCAACTCCTACAGCCATATTATGGTGTAGATATCCCCCTCCTAGATCCACATAGACACATCAGCACAAATATATACCGTAAGAGTTAGAGTTCAATTCTCAATTAGTCCCCTGTAGTGAGGGTCGTCTCTGCAAAAGTGGGTCTCCGCATATACATCCTCTCTGTTCACAGAGTCCCCCACATGTGGCCCGCAAACCCATTCCATGCAAATGCGGCTATGCACATTCAGGCAGGGTCCTTATATACTATACAAAGCCTAAATCCGCGCATTGGTATCAGTAACTAGGGGTATCGCAACAAGTATGGACACTATCTCTTGTAGAGAGCAGAGTTAAAGGGCTAAAACATGACCCACACTGGTATATGTGGAGCTCACAGTTGACTGTAGGTAGATTACTAGCGGAGTGTTAAGCATAGATCTTAGTATAGAGTGTTCAGATCTTCTTTAGTAATCCCAAATTTAACTGTGGCAGAGTTTATTATCTCACATTTCATTAAAGTTCATCCCCCACAGCCATCGCTAAGCAGGCCCCCGGATCCATACCAGGATCGACCACAGGATAATCTACCATGCGATAACGAATTAGGGATAAATTTAGCCTACCCCAGTTCTGTACTGCTGGCAACGGCTTTTGTAAAAAAGATGCAGCACCTCTCTGGGTGAATCTGTCTTCCCTGACATCGACCCACAGGTCCCAGTTAGATCATCTGGAGGAGTAACACAGGGCTGGAGAAGCGTACTTGCAAAACTCGAATGACAAGCGAGAAAGACGGGTACCTTTGTGATAGTGGTCAGCAAAATCTTCCGTGGGTCTAGGCTGTTGCTTACACTCTGCTGATGTGCTGGCTGTATAGTACCTTTTGTAGAATTCTCCCCCTTATGTTCAACGCCTTCTATCGGTGCAGCTCTCCTCTCCAGGCTGACAGAGTGATCCTTCAGTTTGCCAGGCTGGTTATACGAGGTGGTTAGGTCACTATTTGGATAAATTTCACCATGGAGTGAGGGTTGTGTGCGTTTGGTAGTTAAAGTTACAAAAGATGTTTGGAGCGGGTACATGATAGATTCAACATGTAGTTCCTGCGAAGCTTGCGGCTCTCCTTTAGCTCTTGCACAAATATCTTTTAGGGAGGCATATTCCTCGTGATTAATTGTGCACAACTTATTATAGTGAGAATCTAGCATGGCAGTGACTTCCCGAAGAATCCGTTCACAGTCCAGCGCCATTTTGAAGGGATCATACGTTAGTAGTATGCAGAAACGTTATGCTCCTTGTCTAAAGATAGAAGTAGTTCTGCTATCAGGAGTAATGTCACAAACTAGGCTTCCTTCTGCTAAGAGTATAGTGGAGGGTCCTGGCAAATACCAATATTATTGCGCAATAGAGGAAAGTGTCCTCTTCTATACACAAGGTCCAGTAATTGCTCCTTCGAGCAGCTATCCTATTACAGGATGTCATAACCCCAGAGTTTGGGGGGGTAATTCTGCGGTAGCCCCAGATCCATGCCTCAGTTCGAACACAGGGTCTCTTTGTAAGGTCCTCACAGCTAGTTGTAACAATGGCTTCCAGGCCTGGAGATCTTGACGCACGTCTTTCTCATAGAACATAGGCAAAAACCTGGTCAAATCCTCAATACTGAGCGTGTATCAGTTCCTAGCCAAGCAGTTATTCTCAGATAAGTAAAAAGTGGTGTAATTACTGCAGAAAACTTGTAATAAATAACTCAAAGTCCAGGAGCTTCATAGAGATGCGTCTTGCCGCTATGAGAGTAGGCTCCGCCCCCATAAATACACTTTTTATCTCTGTGATTATCTTGTTTCTCAGCCTCTGCAAACTGCCCCCTTATTTCAGTTTTTTTGACAGACTTGTATTTTAGCCAATTAGTGATGGCTCCCAGGAACTTCACGTGAGCACAGTGTTATCTATATGACACACGTGAACTAACACCCTCTAGTGATAAAAAACTGTCAAAATGCCCTGAGAGAAGAGGCAGCCTTCAATGGCTTACTAATTAGCATATGAACCTCCTAGGTTTAGCTTTTAAATAAGAATACCAAGAGAACAAAGCAAAATTGGTGATACAAGTAAATTGAAAAATTGTTTAAAATGACATGCCCTATCTAAATCAGGAAAGTTTATTTTGGACTAGACTGTCCCTTTAATCTTGTCGTTGAGATGATTGAACATCTCCCAATTGAACCAATGTATTACAATCCTCTGAATAAATTTATGTTGAAAGCCCTTTTCTATCAGCATGTTAGGTTTCCAAACTCAGTGTGTTATCTTTAAACCCTCCTTATCTTTATTTATTTATTCATTTTTTTTTATTTTTTTTTACAGATATAATAGTCCCTTTAATTCCTTACAAAAGTGATGTAATTAACTGACCTAAATAAATAAATTAATCATTTAATCCTTTTTTTTTTAAATCATTTTGAATGGCAGAGAGAATGCCATGCACACCCCTCTTTGTGTTACACAGAGGTCAACAAAAATGTTTCGGGCCTCCTAAACCCTCCTTTTGCAGCTGTGTAAAAACAGTTGGCCATTTACAAGTTTTTTTTACTTTAACCTTATCTGATGATGATTTACACTTCTTAGGCATTAAATTGTTGTAATGAATGATCTCTTTCCTGGAGGATTGCCTGGTATTTTCGAGCTGGACTGTGCTTTTTAGGTGGTATCAGGCTGATATTCTTCATGAAAGTTCTCCTGTGTGAAAAGCACAATTAGGCTAAAAGATGCTGCTCCCTGGTTAAGATCTGCTAAAAAATAAATGAATGAGCCATTTTGCGTTACTGGTTGAGCCTCTCTCTCCTCTCATGTTCGCTCTCTCTTTCTCTCTCTCTCGCGCGCGCACTCTCTCTTTTGTAGAATATGGATACATTAAACATGCATGTTTTGCAATCCTCCTATGGTTTTGGAAGGGATACAGTTAGTGTAATACTTCTATCAAATCCCCCTTTAAGCACTTCAGATAAAATGTTTCACATGGACCAAAAATATGTCTTCCTCATTTTTTTGTCTTTATATGAATTTATGTAAATATAGGAATCTCCAGACCTGGTGACACAGATTTAGAAACAAGTCAGGGAGGAGGCTTAGGTTCAGCATCGGTAGGTCAGGCTAGAAAGCATAGGTTCAGTGTTCTGGAAATGGTTCGTTCTAGCAAATGCAGCACCAGAAATGGCATGTGGTAGACAGCCAAACCAGTTTACAACTAAGTGTCATTACAGAGTTGAGATATGCTTAAATAGTCAGCTAGAAGCAAAAAGCACTACACACATCAGGATGTGCATACTCATACTAAAATGATTGCTAAATTGAGATATGAAAAACCGGTCTACAACTCACACTGGTAGTTGAATACTCTGTTACTCCAAATGGGGTTACATCAGTCCCTAACAGAGCCCCGCTTAATCACAGCTACCAGATAGGCCCAGTGTGATCTACATTAAATGCCTGGACCTGTAATTAACCTGTAGCTGTAATAGGAAAAAGGCCACAGTATCAAACAGCAAGTTTCTTTGAGGGTGAGGTCAGATTTTAAGAAGACAGACATACCTTATCACACACATTGTGATGGCAGCTGAAGAAATAAGATGATTCTTTTAAGTGGAGGAATGATAAGCACTGTTATAGGCACATTCGGAGAGAGAGGTAAGTAGTCCTACCAATCAGCCTGAAGATATAAAGAGCAGGATCAGTGGTATTGTCAAGCATTTCATTAGTTATTTCTGTCTCTGTACATTAGTTTCTGAATAATAAGCATCAGATACAGAGATTATAATCCGAAGAAAACAGCATAACTCACTCTGGAGTTTGGAAATGCACTTTACTGCAAGGTCACAGAAGGAAAAATGATAGCATAGGGAGTAGCAACCATTCTGTAGACGTTGTGTCCAACAGTTTAATGGCTTCAAATCCATTTGCAGTAGGTCAGTGATTTTCTGAATATTTGAATTTCCAGCATGGGGACATCAAGATCCTGAAAAAATAAACAATAACCATTAAAGTAAACTTCCTATCTACACTGCAATGAACATTTATAAGGCAAATGCAATAGACTGACATGAGTAGATGTAATGCTGTTAATCAAGGACTGTGAGGTGTCCAAAATAGAATCAGTAGCATAAGTGGGAAAATTGCTTGTCCAGTCTCTTAACAGAACAGAGAATATCAAGATATCAAGGTGCATATGATCTGTGAATATAGTAAAGGATTGGTAGAAAAGATGTTTCCAAACTTCTAAAGTCAACTTAGTAGTTAGTAATATTCAGTTTGCTACATCATAGATGTCAGCTTACAAGAAAAGTAAGCTACTGGATAAAGTAAATATTTGGGGACTTATAAGGGGAAAGAATAGCTCCAACGGCAGTTTCAAATGCATCCAATACCAGAATATATGGGGTTGAAGTAAACTGCTCTTTCTTTCTCAAAAGCTTCTTGAGCCTCCATGAACCTTAGAGAAATCCAGGATAAACCTCTGGTAGAAGTTTGCAAATCCTACCAACTATTGGATATGAGCTTCCTTCAAATATGCATAAAAATCATGGGATCATTACTAATGGCCCAATTCTCTAAAGCTTTCATCTCAAGTGAGAGTCTCTAAAAGAGATCAATCAGTGCTACGAAGTGCTACATGCGATTCTCTAAAGCCAGTTTTACCATAACTGTGTATCTTGCTTAGGGGCAGACTCGTACATTACAGTAAAATGCTCAAAAATATCCTAGTTTAAAAGTTTATTCTAAGTACAAAATGAAAATCATAATCAAAGATGAGAAGGATATTTAGTAGAAATATATTTTGCTAAGGCTGTCTTAAAACAATTTGATAAAGGAGATTTAATTTAAAAAAAAATCGTAATGAGGGATATATTTCTATGACATAAGTTACAGGGCTAGTGTTCAAAGATTTTCTATCTTTGACAAAAATTCGAACACCTGTCGAATATTCTTGTTTGATGAAATTCCTATAAATTTTTGCATTTATAAAAATATTTATTTGATCCCACAGAAAATATTTGTGGGTAGAAAAATGAGATGCATATGTCTGCTTTATTGGCAACCTGCCCTACAACAGATTAGATAACCAGAAACTCTGAAATACAGGTAAATGCCCAAATAAAGTCTCAGTCTTGCTTAAGACAGACCTATGGGAGCATTCCACCTGCACAGACATTATTCCAGCTACATGGTTCCTGTGATACATGGTTCCTATTGCAAAAGAGATACAGTGACACAAGGAGACTTTACCGTCCTGCCTTGAAAACATTATGACCACATGTTTTGCTTCCTTTTCCTTTGAGGATTGCCAGTTAGCCAAAGAGGCCAAGGAGTCAGGGGCTTCAAGTATCCCAACTCAAGAGACTCTGGCCCCCCCTCTCTTGCTGCCTTTCCCTATGATGCCTGTCAATTGGAATAGCCTAAGAGGACAAAGTGTCAAGAGTTTCAAGTACACCAACTGAAGTTAACTTATCCTTAAAAGCTTCAGACAGACCAAGGCAGAATCAAAAGCATAGTTCACTTAGTCTGGTGTGAGTATCCTCTAAACCACTGGTTTTCAAACCTGTCCTCCCTGATATCTGAACTGGAGCACAGGTGAAATAATTAGCTGATTAGTTAACATGGTTATTTTAACTGCATTCACACAAGGTAATTCTGAAAACCTGGCTGACTGAGGAGGCTTGAGGACAGGTTTGAAACCAGTGATATAAACTCTGAAATGCGAGACAACATTTTGGTTCTGTAGATAGCAGTAGAAGTATAATGATTCATTGTACAATAAGTCTAAGGCCTCCAAGAATGAAGACAAGATGAGACTGCTGGTATGCAATAGATGTAGAGCCCAGGAAACAGGTTTTCCCTTTAATAAGTGCAATTATTGCCTATATTTAAAGGGACATTAAAAACTCAGAACGCATATGTTTAATTGTATATAGTGGAAATTTGCAGTGAACTTTTATAGTTTTATGTACCTCTGTAAAATTATATTTTTTTCTGCTCTACTTTAAGATACTGGAGTTCAGATTTGAAAAGTATTCCAATGTTAATGCTTAGTCTCACAGGAGCAAACAGTTCAGTCCAGCACTCAGGGGTACTGCACGCCACAAAGGGTAACCACTCATACCCCAGAAAAGTATCAGAAAAATCCAACAGAAGTGACAGCATACAAACTACTTTTTTTAAGCCCAAAAATAGAGCAGGCGACATTTCGGGATAACTCCGACTAATATGAGTAAGGGAGTTATCCCGAAACATCGCCTGCTCTATTTTTGTGCTTAATATAGTACTTTGTATGCTGCCACTTCTGTTGGATTTTTTCTAATGCTTAGTCTCACACCAGGAAAGAAAGATTTTCCACACTTTATAATAATTCTGACTGGTAAAAGGTTTCTGTGCTTGAATCAAAGTGGTTAATTAACTTGATCGGAGGAACCTCTTTGAGAAAAGATTAGGCGTTCAACTCACCATGTTGTCCAATTCAGAGAATTGTGGTCTTGATGAAGGGATCTTGAGGAGAAAGTCCTTTCTGGGACGAATACAGTATGGCTGGCAGGAGGACATTTGGAATGGATCTGCATACAAGTTCCTGCAAGGCCATGCAGCGCAATGAAAATTACTGTTCCTGCTTTGTTTTGGCTATCATCCTGGATAGTAACCCAAACGGAGGAAAAATGTAAATCAGATTGAATGACCTGGAGTCACTAAGGCATCTATGAGAGTTGCCTGCATATCCCAAATTTTTGCACAATATTGGGCTAGCTTTTCGTTTAAGTGAAAAGCCATGAGATCTATTTCTGGCCTGCCACGACTTGCAATCCTATTGAATACCTTGCGATAAAGCAAGCATTTGCTAGGTGAAGTATTGAAGAAAGAGAAAATCTTACTTTGCAGATGTCAACACCCCAGGATGTGAATTGCTGTTAACATGCAATGATGGGTTTTCTGCCCAAGATAGAATGTGGGCTACCTCTTTGATTGCTAAGGTTTTTCAAGTTCAGCCTTGCTGATTGATGTAAGCCACAAGTTGATGGTGTAACTTCGCTACCAAGATGAGACTACCCAACAGGCTGGCATCTCTGGTGATCACCACCCATGTTGGCCTGGAGAAAGGAGGCACCCTAAATAAGAGATTGGTGAGTCCCCCCACCATGTCAGGGAGCTGTCTTGTCTTGAAGCCAAGGGAGATCTTCTAGAAATATCCTTGGAATCTCCGTTTCCAGTGCTGCTGCATTTTTAGTTCAAGAGGATATAGGTGGAATCTTGCAAATGGTACAGCATCTGAAACCTGCTACCATAATACCTACTACTTCCATGCATTAAAGGACTGAAGGAAAAGAAGAGAGCTGGAGAAGAGCACACACCTTCTGCAACTTGATTTTGCCTCAATCTGTTAGAGACAGTATAATTAACAGTGAATCTATTATGAAACACAGGAAATTAAACCCTGGTCCATGGAGTTAAAGGCTCTTTGGGAGGCTGATTCTTCAACTCTTGAGTATGAAGGTACTGAATAACTTTTCTAGTATGTTCCTGTGCCATTTGGAAAAGACAACTGTACCAGAATATCTTCTAAATATGGAGCTACCATAATTTCCTATGCTCTTACTAGCAACAATAGGACTCTGAGAAACGTTCTGAAGATTCTGGGTACTGTTGCCAGACTAAAGGGAAGCACCACAAACTGATAATGCCTGTTTGGAAGGCAAATCTGATACATTTTACATAATCCCAGTGAATAGGGATATGCAAATAGGCATATTTTTAATTGAAGGTAGACATAAATTGACCCTCCTGCACTAATGGAAGTATTTGAGATCCAAAACAAGTTTGTTCCTCTAATGGGGCCGGAGTAATAACGCCCATAGTTTTCAGGTATGTTACACACACCAAGAAGGTTCTGGCCTTTAAATGATCTCTCAGAATATGAGACAGGAAGAATCTTCTTCGAGGAGGATGAGACTGAAAATCTATGCAGTACCCCTGGGAAATGATGTTAAGTACCCAAGGATCATGAACTGACTTTTCCCCTAGTCTCCTGAAAAAACTTCAATCTACACTCGACCAGAACCTTGTTTGGCTCAGGGGTCTCACCTTCATGAAGATTTGGAGGAGTGGCAGGCTTTTTTGACTGTTTGGACTTTGACCAAGGTTTTAAAAGTTTTAGACAGTACACCACCCCTTTAGTGATAACTTTCAAGATGAGCCCCACCCACACACACACGCATAGATATTATTATATTTTTTAAACAAATCATCTCCGGCCTACTAATGTGTGCTATTATATACATTTGTGTTCTATTGAATAATGTCCTAAATTAATTTGTTGTTCAGATATGAGTTGGGCAGAGCCTGCCTAATTCAATAGCAGAACTGCTCTGACTAATGACTTTTGCAAATTAAATAGGACTCTAATGTTCCCAGAAAATGTTGTTGCTTAATTATTGAAGATAACTTGGCTTTTTCTGAAGAGACTCTAGCGCTGCCTGCAACATAGCAGACTTACAAACTGGAAAGGAGTCTATACCATGGATATATCTTAGATAATATTAAAGCTTCAGAGAACATCTAGGAGAGGAACCATCTCCAAAGTTTCATAAAAAGGAGGAAAGAGCACCCTTATAGCACCTATGTACAGCCGATAATCACAACCCTATAAGGTCCCAGAATGAGAGGGACATAACTGAAAACATTGATTGACTCTAAATAAAACAATTAACTGTCATAAAGCATGGGATTTTAAACACATATTGAAGTAAAGGTGGCAAATCAATATATATAGGTTCAGTTTGTAATGAAATATGTAATACCTCTATTAACTAATAATATTCTTAATATTCTAAATATTGAAGGTCCCCCATCCACACTTGGATGCAATTTGTTGCATATCAATCTGCCAGTGGGTGATTCAGCAATAATGATCTTAATCATTTTATTTGTTTACAATACATTTTTGCAGGGCATTTGAGAACGTTTAATGCTAATAGTTAATCAGAGTAAAGACAAATTATTATATCTTTATATAAATTATTATATCTGGTATATAGCTTACTTCAGGATGTACCAGCGGAACTAAAGTACTCAGCCCCAAAATCATATTCTCAGCTGCTGAGTTGATCCACAGGCTGCTGCCTACCACTCATCACTAACAAACACTCCACCCTCAACCCTATATCCTACACTGTCCTCCAGAGTTCTTGCTCAGGAGGCCTTAAAAAAACCTTTTCAATTAAACAATACATAACGAATTTACTGCTCCTGCTCCCCGCCCTCCCCTAAACTGCTCTAGCGCCGCCCCCCCACCCTTGCGGAGGCGACCCCGACAGTTTGAAAACTGCTGAAACTTAGAGGATCCAAGCTTCCACAAGGATTGGAGGAGTCTGATTGATGAGACATTGTAGAGGAGATCGTTGAATCGTAAATTAACTCTCCTCTTTTAAGATTGTTGTCTGATATGTGTATGTAGTTTTTTTGTTGTTAGTTTTGTTTTACTCTAATTACTGCTTTGATCTTGATGTCTGTTGGGTTAGCAAAGCTGCCAACTTTTCTCAACCACAGGATAAGCATGTGTTCGTCACTTACATTTTTACTGCCTTTCGTTAACATAAGTCCCCCTATATGAAGTAAATATTAACACATTTCTCTTGTAAGATGTATCCAGTACCACGGGTTCATCCATTACTTGTGGGATATTCTCCTTCCCAACAGGAAGTTGCAAGAGGACACCCACAGCAGAGCTGTCTATATAGCTCCTCCCCTAACTGCCACCCCCAGTCATTCTCTTGCAACTCTCGACAAGTAAGGAAGTATCAAGAGATATGTGGTGACTTAGTGTAGTTTTACCTTCAATCAAGAGTTTGTTATTTTTAAACGGTACCGGCGTTGTACTGTTTTACTCTCAGGCAGAAATTAGAAGAATTCTGCCTGGAGGTTTGATGATCTTAGCGGTTTGTAACTAAGGTCCATTGCTGTTCTCACACATAGCTGAAGAATATGGGAAAACTTCAGTTGGGGGAACGGTCTGCAGATTACCTTCTTTGAGGTATGTTCAGTATTTTTATTTCTAGAGAGATGAATAAGTTCTAGAAAATACTGACAGAGCCTTGTGTATTTGAGGTAAGCCTGATGCAGTGATTTAACAGCGACTGGGATCATGCTTACAAAACAGGGTAATACTCATGTTAATACTCATATTACTTAGTGACAAAAGTTTACTTGATTTCATAAATAGGACATTTTTTCTCTGAGGGAGATAAGTCTTTATTTGGGGCCTAGTTTCCACATGGCTAGTCAGATACTCCTAGGAGTATTTTCTTAAGGCCCCTCTGGCAGCCAGTACATGGTGGGAGGGGCCTATTTTAGTTCTCTAACTGCGCAGTTTTAATTCAGACTGAGACATCCAGCTTCCCTAGAGGAGTCCTCTGGCATCTGAGGACCATTTCTAATGGGTTATTTCTGCACAAAATCGTTTTTGAGGGCAGGTAGGAGCCTCAGCAGAGCTGTGGCAAGGTGCTCAATTGACTTTAAACATTTTTTAACGTTTTTCAATCCGGTTTGGGGCCTAAGGTGTTAATCATCCATTTGCAAGTGGGTGCAATGTTGCTTTAGTCCCTTACACACACTGTAAAAATTTCAAAGACTTTACTGTATTTTTACACTGTTTTGCAGTTTAAGTGTAACGTTTTTGTTTAATTGCTGTTTCACCTTTATTAAAGTGTTTTCCAAGCTTGCTTGTCTCATTACTAGTCTGTTAAACATGTCTGACATAGAGGAAACTCCTTGTTCAATATGTTTGGAAGCCATGGTGGAACCCCCTCTTAGAATGTGTACCAAATGTACTGATATTTCTATAAACTATAAAGATTTATCTCCAGGGGATTCTCTGACTGAAAAGAGGGAGATTTTGCCATCTAGCTCTCCCCATGTGTCAGAACCTATAACTCCCGCTCAAGTGACGCCAAGTACATCTAGCACATCTAATTCTTTTACCTTACAGGACATGGCGGCAGTTATGAATGCTACCCTCTCAGAGGTATTCTCCAAACTGCCAGGGTTACAAGGGAAGCGAGACAGCTCTGGGTCTAGAACTAATACAGAGCTTTCTGATGCTTTAATGCCTGTGTCCGATATACCCTCACAATGCTCAGAAGCCGAGGCAGGTGAGCTTCTATCTGTGGGTGACATTTCATACTCAGGGAAGGCGTTTCTTCAGTCTGATTCTGAAATGACAGCGTTTAAATTTAAGCTTGAACACCTCCGCTTATTGCTTAGGGAGGTTTTAGCGACTCTGGATGACTGTGACCCCATTGTGGTTCCAGAGAAATTGTGTAAAATGGACAAATACTTTGCAGTGCCTGTCTACACTGATGTTTTTCCAGTCCCTAAGAGGTTTTCGGAAATTATTACTAAGTAATGGGATAGACCAGGTGTGCCGTTCTCTCCCCCTCCTGCTTTCAAAAAGATGTTTCCCATAGATGCCGCCATACAGGACTCGTGGCAGACGGTTCCTAAGTTGGAGGGAGCAGTCTCTACCCTAGCTAAGCGTACAACTATCCCCGTCGAGGACAGTTGTGCTTTCCTAGATCCTATGGATAAAAAATTGGAGGGTCTCCTTAAGAAAATTTTTATACATCAAGGTTTTATTCTCCAGCCTCTTGCATGCATAGCCCCAGTTACTGCTGCAGCGGCTTTTTTGGTTTGAGTCTCTTGAGGAGGCTCTACAGGTGGAGACCCCGCTAGACGATATTCTAGACAGGAATAAAGTTCTTAAGTTAGCTAACTCCTTTATTTCTGACGCCATTTTTCATTTAGCCAAGCTAACGGCTAAGAATTCAGGTTTGGCGCGTAGGGCACTATGGCTTAAGTCCTGGTCAGCAGACGTTACTTCAAAGTCTAAGCTTCTTAACATCCCTTCAAGGGACAGACCCTATTCGGGCCTGGTCTGAAGGAGATCATTTCTGTATTACTGGAGGAAAAGGTCACGCCTTCCTCAGGTTAGGTCCCAATAAGTTAAGGACCAAACAGAATAATTTTCGTTCCTATCGAAACTTCAAGAGTGGCGCAGCTTCAGTTTCCTCTAATGCAAAACAAGAGGGAAATTTCGCCCAGTCCAAACCAGTCTGGAGACCTAACCAGGCTTGGAACAAGGGGAAGCAGGCCAAGAAACCTGCGGCTGCCTCTAAGACAGCATGAAGGAGTAGCCCCGATCCGGGACCGTATCTAGTAGGGGGCAGACTTTCCCTCTTCGCCCAGGCTTGGGCAAGAGACGTCCAGCGATCCTGGGCATTAGAGATTGTTTCCAGGGATATCTTCTGGACTTCAAAGCTTCATCTCCCAAAGGGGAGATTTCATCTCTCACAATTTTCTGTAAACCAGATAAAGAGAGAGGCATTCTTACGTTGTGTTCAAGACCTACTGGTTATGGAGTGATCCACCCAGTTCCAAGGGAGGAACAGGGGCAGGGCTTCTATTCAAATCTTTTTATAGTTCCCAAAAAAGAGGGAACTTTCAGACCAATCTTGGATCTCAAGATCCTAAACAAATTTCTCAGGGTCCCATCCTTCAAGATGGAGACTATCCGAACCATCCTCCCTATGATCCAGGAGGGTCAATATATGACTACCGTGGACTTAAAGGATGCTTATCTCCACATTCCGATTCACAAAGATCATCATCAGTTCCTCAGGTTCGCCTTCTTAGACAGGCATTACCAGTTTTGTGGCTCTTCCCTTCAGGTTAGCCACGGCACCAAATATCTTTACGAAGGTTCTAGGGTCCCTACTGGCGGTTCTAAGACCACGGGGCATAGCAGTGGCTCCTTACCTAGATGACATTCTGATACAGGCGTCGACTTTTCAAATTGCTAAGTCCCATACGGACTTTGTTCTGGCCTTTCTGAGGTCTCACGGGTGGAAGGTGAACGAAGAAAAGAGTTCTCTCTCCCCTCTCACAAGAGTTCCTTCCTAGGAACACTGATAGATTCAGTAGAAATGAAAATTTTTCTGACAGAGGTCAGATTATCAAGCTTCTAACTTCCTTGCCGTGCTCTTCATTCCACTTCTCGGCCGTTCAGTGGCTCAGTGTATGGATGTAATTGGCCTAATGGTAGCGGCAATGGACATAGTTCCGTTTGCCCGCCTACATCTCAGACCACTGCAACTTTGCATGCTCAATCAGTGGAATGGGGACTACACAGATTTGTCCCCTCTGCTAAATCTGGATCAAGAGTCCAGGGATTCTCTTCTCTGGTGGTTATCTCGGGTCCATCTGCCCAGGGGAATGAGTTTCCGCAGGCCAGAGTGGACTATAGTGACGACAGATGCCAGCCTTCTGGGCTGGGGCGCGGTCTGGAACTCCCTGAAGGCTCAGGGTTCATGGACTAAGGAGGAAGCCCTCCTTCCGATAAACATTCTGGAACTGAGAGCGATATTCAATGCTCTTCAGGCTTGGCCTCAACTAGCTGCGGTCAGGTTTAATCAGATTTCAGTCGGACAATATCATGACTGTAGCCATAATCAACATCAGGGGGGAACAAGAAGCCCCCTGGCAATGTTGGAGGTTTCAAAGATAATTCTATGGGCAGAGGTTCACTCTTGCCATCTCTCAGCTATCCATATCCCAGGAGTAGAGAACTGGGAGGCGGATTTTCTAAGTCGGCAGACTTTTCATCCGGGGGTGTGGGAGCTCCATCCGGAGGTATTTGCCCAGCTGATTCAACTATGGGGCAAACCAGAACTGGATCTGATGGCGTCTCGTCAGAACGCCAAGCTTCCTTGTTACGGGTCCAGGTCAAGGGGATCCCCAGGCAGCGCTGGATAGATGCTCTAGCAGCGCCCTGGTCCTTTCAGCTTGGCTTATGTGTTCCCACCATTTCCTCTCCTCCCTCGTCTGATTTGCCAAGATCAAGCAGGAGAGAGCTTCTGTGATTTTGATAGCACCTGCGTGGCCACGCAGGACTTGGTATGCAGATCTGATGGACATGTCATCCCTTCCACCATGGTCTCTGCCACTGACTGCTTGGCTGACTGCTTGGAGATTGAAAGCTTGATTTTTTTCAAAACGTGGTTTCTCCGAGTCGGTCATTGATACCTTAATCAGGCTCGAAAGCCTGTCACCAGGAAAATATATCATAAGATATGGTGTAAATATCTTTATTGGTGTGAATCCAAGGGTTACTCATGGAGTAATGTCAGGATTCCTAGGATATTATCCTGTCTCCAAGAAGGATTGGAGAAGGGATTGTCAGGCTAGTTCCTTAAATGGTCAGATTTCTGCTCTGTCTATTCTTCTACACAAGCGTCTGGCAGATGTTCCAGACGTTCAAGGCGTGTTTTGTCATGCTTTAGTTAGAATCAAGCCGGTGTTTAAACCTGTTGCTCCACCATGGAGTTTAAATTTAGTTCTTAAAGTTCTTCAAGGGGGTTCCGTTTGAACCTCTGCATTCCATAGATATCACGCTTTTATCTTGGAAAGTTCGGTTTTTGGTAGTTATCTCTTCGGCTCGTAGAGTTTCAGAGTTATCTGCCTTACAGTGTGATTCCCCTTATCTGATCTTCCATGCATGATAAGGTAGTTTTGCGTACCAAACCTGGTTTCTTCCTAAGGTGGTATCTAATTAAGTATATCAATCAGGAGATTGTTGTTCCGTCACTGTGTCCTAATCCTTCTTCAAGAAGGAACATCTATTACACAATCTTGACGTGGTTCGTGCTTTAAAGTTTTATTTACAAGCTACTAAGGATTTTCGTCAAACATCTGCATTGTTTGTTGTCTACTCTAGACAGAGGAGAGGCCAAAAAGCTTCGGCATCTTCTCTTTCTTTTTGGCTGAGAAGCATAATCCGTTTATCTTATGAGACTGCTGGCCAACAGCCTCCTGAAAGAATTACAGCTCATTCCACTAGAGCGGTAGCTTCCACATGGGGCCTTTTAAAAATGATGGCCTTCTGTTGAACAGATTTGTAAGGCGGCGACTTGGTCCTTCGCTTCATTACTTTTTCTAAATTTCTACAAATTTGGATACTTTGCTTCCTCGGAGGCTATTTTGGGAGAAAGGTGTTGCAGGCTGTGGTGACTACCGTTTAAGTTCCTGCCTTGTCCCTCCCTTTATTCCGTTTCCTTAAAGCTTTGGTATTGGTATCCCACAAGTAATGGATGAACCCGTGGACTGGATAACACTTACAAGAGAAAAACAAAATTTAAGCTTACCTGATAAATTTTCTTCTCTTGTGGTGTATCCAGTCCACGGCCCGCCCTGTCACTTTAAGGCAGGTGTTTTTTATTTTTAAACTACAGGTCACCACTAGCACCCTATAGTTTCTCCTTTTTCTTGCTTGTCTTTCGGCTCGAATGACTGGGGGTGGCAGTTAGGGAGGAGCTATATAGGACAGCTCATGCTGTGGGTGTCCTCTTGCAACTTCCTGTTGGGAAGGAGAATATCCCACAAGTAATGGATGAACCCGTGGACTGGATACACCACAAGAAAAAGAAATTTATCAGGTAAGCATAAATTTTGTTTTTATTAATGAATCTCTTGCAGAGCAATCATATTCAGATAACTGTAGAACAATATTTGAGTACAATAAATCTGTGGGAACATGAAACTGACCTAGTAGCTTTTAGGCTAAACATATAAATACACATTCCTACTTCCCATATGCTTAAATGTGATTTTCAATTATGTTATTATTAACCACCAGTACTCTGGACATTACTCAGAAGGAATATTAATACTTTTATTGTGACTCAGTAAATGGCTAGGGGCAAATTTTTACATACTAAACCATGAGACTGTAGCTGAGGGAGAACATTCTGGCATTGTGTAATTTAAACGTAGCAATCTATAGAAAAAACTTGTGGCTATACCCACAGGCTCTAGCACTTAAATGTTAAATGTTGAAGTCCGCTATACATCTGGCTTAATCGCCATCATTAGGATAAGGCTGACTCCAAACAGTACTTATTTTGCCAGTTATGTAGAGACCACATGCCAGGTCCTACGGGTAAAGGTTCAGCCGATCCCGGACTTGCTCCATTCCGAATTGAAAGTCTCTATCAGAAAACATCTATGCTCCATGCCCAATCTGTAGTAACTCACTCTGGTTATCCTGACAGAGTTAGCGTCTTCTATGCTGATCGGTGCATGGATATGTTGGCCTCTGGCCCCACATAGACCCTCTATCGGCATCACCGTACTCCTGTAAAGTGAGTTCCTTCTGACTCCTCTGGTATAGTAGGAGCTCCGGTACATCGAGTGCCGCTCTCTGATTGCCATCACAGATCTCTTTGTTTTACCAAGCTCTAGGAAATGTTGACTACGGTCTAAGCACCCATCTAGGCTCTACGTTTCTAGGAAAGTATCCTTTAGTGGCGTATATGACATTTTCTCATACCAGTCTCTTCCAGAAGTGCCCAGCATGGCCTCTCTCGTGTGTTTGGTTGCAGTGCAGCGGGAGCTATGGTCCGGCTCTCTCCATTGTAGCAATAGGGATGCTGCAGTGTGGGCCTGTCTAAGCAAGGATCGCTGCTGCATAGACGCATCTCCAGGAGCATAGGATGTGGTTTCTTTAGAAGCGTTAGTAATTCCTGGCAATTCCATCGCCCTGCGCTGATCAGGAATAACTGCAGTCTTTACATTGCGACCGGTCGCTGCTGTGCTCTTCTCCCTTACTGCGTAAGTCTCCTGACGATGGTTAGGAGGGTTCACTGCTTGCGGCTGCTCCTCTGTTTTCACGTGGCTACCGGAGTCAGATCTGGATGGCCTCTCTACGTCGACACATTGCTCCTTAGGCCTCAACGCTCTGGATCAGTTATTGGGAGTGATATTCCCAATATTGTGGTATCTTTCAATTCTGCTTAATATGCATTTCTTAGTTATCAGGTTGAGGTAGATGGATGATCCTCTTAGACACAGATAAAAGGTATATTATCAGTGTTTCACTCAGAGCAACCAATATTGCGACCATTTAAGGTGTTGCCCAGAGACATGCCCCCATACTTGGAAGTTTTTATTATCACATCAACTGTTTTTTTTAATTAGGTCATCAACTGTTTCTTTATGTTTTATTTTTTTAGCCCATTTACCATGTTAGTAGCCCTCCTTGAACATATTGCAATTTATTTATATCCTTCTAAATATATTGTACACAATAATCAACATGATCTGTAAAGTTGCATAACAACCTTACTATTTCTTCTACAAATGCATCTACCTATAAACATTTTACTGGCCTTATTTGCTATAATACTATATTGTTTCTTATTATAACAGTCAGAACATTACATTGAGTCTGTAATTAAACCTTGGATATTTCTTTCCTTAATACATAATTTTGTACTTTGTAATGCTGATCTTTAGATCCCAGTAATTGTATCCACTCCCTTGGAACATCACAACTCTTACAAAATTTTTGTATCATGTGCAGACATAAAATAAAAATGTTAAACAAAACAGGCCCCAGAACTAAACCCAGAGAAACACCGCTAGTAATTATCTTTATAATGTGCTGCTGCTATGTGACCTGTATTGTAGTATTGTTGCTTTTATTGGTTCTTTTTCTAACAATGCTATGAAATCGTCTAAAACAGAGGCCTCGGCCACCAAGCAGTTAAGCCTGGCTGGGATCTGGAGCAGCAGGAGGAACAGGCAGTGTCCTGGGATAATGGGGACAATCAGGGTAGGGTAAAGATATCTTTAGACAGTTATTGGTGCTTGACAGGATATTTAGTGTTCTATCGCTGATATCTTTCCTTGCTTTCTTTAATTTTCAGGTTCAAGGAGAGGAGTTGGCATTCCAGGAACTGTTGTCATTTTATGGATATGAAGCATCAGATCCCCTGTCAGACCCAGAAGATCAGTGCAGAGAATTTAATCCGTTGCAGCCCAACAGCCAAGATCAGGTAAGAATTATTAGAAATGGCAAGTGCAGCTCTTAAAGAGGAATTAACTTGCTTTATCTATTTATCTTTCAAAGCTGTCTTTAACCCCCTTCGCGCGGCTTAGGACGTTCCATGCTGTCCTAACAGGCTAGGCTTTAATGGGACATGAAACCCAAATTTTTCTTTCAGAATTCAGACAGATCATACAATTTTAAACAACATTTAAATTTACTTCTATTATGAAAATTTGCTTTGTTTTCTTGGTATCCTTTGTTTAAGAAGCAGCTAATGCACTACTGAAAGCTAGCTGAACACATCTGGGAGGGCAGTCACAAGAGGCATATATGTGTAGCCACCAATCAGCATATAGCTCCCAGTAAAGCATTGCTGCTCCTAAGCCTACCTAGGTATTCTTTCAGCAAAAGATACCAAGAGAATGATGCAAAATTTGATCATAGAAGTAAATTGGAAAACTGTTTAAAAGGGTGTCTCTATCTCAATCATGAAAGAAAATGTTTGGTTTTCATGTCCTTTTAACACCGCTAGGAAGGCACGTAACATCCTACTTTTTATGGTGTCCCTGCACGCCTCCCCCCCTTGATGCAAGCAAGAATCAGACTGGGGGGCACGCCTAGCAGCATAGGCAATCCCCTATGATCCTTTCCCCGGCCTTGAAAACAAGTGATCGAATCGATGATCGCTTGATTTAATTTTTGCAGCAAGTGTTTACACCTGAACTATGTTCTGATCTAAGCACTTGCACTTTGGCATGAAGGGGTTAAAGACTCCAGCTATTATTTTCCCCACTTCAAAGTGGATCATGCTGAAATGAAGATGGTAGGAAGGGCTACCCGACTGGGTAGCTCGTCAAGAGGGTCCTTCCTGTCCCTCGGAACTTGTGGCTATAGCGCAGAGGGAAAGTGATTATCGCCGCAACCCAACCCCAAATAACACAAACAGAACCAATATTCAGGTGGAACAGGAACATACCTTTATTGTGAAAACACACACTCTCTTATATACACCCAGCTAATTTTGTTAATAGTCTTATCCAGACCCCTAGATCTCCCCCATTCCTGCCCCTCCAGACAGGCATGCGCCCCCCATAATGTCCATAGTCTCATAGAGTCCCAGTGATATAAAGGTGGTGATCCTGGGGGGAGCGGCGGCACTTCCAGGTGTTGTTGGCAAGCCCTCAGCCCACAGATGCCACAGTCCAAAAAGCATGATCCGTTGCTAGGGGCCAGAGCGGCAGCTGATCAAACGTTACACCGGGTAAGCCAGGGGGAGTAGGGTTGTAAAGGGGGGTCCGAAACCCCAGTTCCCAAGGGAGCTCCCTTCCGGGAATCACCCCGATCTTTTGCCCTCCTTAGGGGGTACCAATCCCCAAAAGAGCGGAGCCCTCTGAGGCAAAGGGCCACTGGAGCCACCTGGGGTAAAGGTGAGCGAGTATCCCGGTGGTGCGGAGGCCGGTAGGTTCCAGGAGCCCGGCCAGCCGGAAAGGGGTTAGGCGGTCAGCAATCGGCTCTTCCGTGAGGAGGTACAAATAGTAAAACAGGACCTGTTGGGGCAACTGGTTTGCGGGTCAGGTCAGTCAGGGGTTTTTGCCAAGGCTCTGTAGTTGGGGACAAACTTGTGGTAGTACCCTGCGGTACTAGGAAAGATAAGACCTAAGTCTGGTTTTGGTTGTTGGCCAGTTTGTGACTGCCTCAATTTTGTCCGGCTCCGGCCGCTGATTCCTCTGCAGCCTACTCTACTGCCCAAGGTACTGTGCCTCCGAGCACCGATACCATACATTTGTCTGGCTTAAGCGTCAGACCTGCAGCCTGATGCGGTCCAGAACGATGCCTAGATGAACCAAAGAACTTCCCAGGAATAGCTGTAGACCGTGAATGTCGTCCAGGTATGCACAGGCATAATCCTGGAGGCCATCAAGGAGGCAATCAACCATCCTCTGGAAGGTCGCCGGAGCATTCTTATCCCAAATGGCATTGACTTAAACTGGTATAGGCCAGAATGGGATGATGAATGCCAACTTCAGAATGGATTTGCCCAGTACCCCTTGCAGAGGTCTAGGGTGGTCAGGAAGTTGCTGCGGGCGATATGGTCTAGGAGGTCATCTATCCAGGGCATCGGTTGTGGTTCTGTCATTAAGCCTACGGTAATCTATGCAGAACCGGGTGGTCCCGTCTCGTTTGGGTACTAGTACCACCAGGGATGCCCAGACGACTGTTGGACTGCTCAATAACGCCTGTGTCCCGCATCTCCCTGACGTTGTTGCGCAATATTGTCTCTAACTGAATCAGGGACCCGGTATGCTGGCTGCCACAGGGGATCCTGTCCTGGAGGTCTCCACTCGTGGACTGCTACTGTGGTATACCCAGGGTCAGTAGAGAACATGTCTCGCCGGCTCTCTAGCACCTATCTGACTTGCTCCCTCTGCTAGTCCTAGCCCTCTCGTCTAGCTTTATGTCACCTATGCCTGTGGCCGCCGTATTCCGCCATGTAGCTCATATGCACATATGGCGGCTACTTCCTCTGGCCTCTCCTGGTATGCCTTCAGCATGTTCACATGAAAGGTCCGGCCTGGTCATCTGAGCGTTTGGCTACCAGATAGGTTGTGTCACACAGCTGCTCTACTACTCAATAGGGTCCTTGCCAGGAAGCCTCTAGCTTGTCCGTCTTGACAGGCTTCAGGGCCAGGACCTTCTGCCCTACATCTAGGGTCCAGTTACCAACATACCTGTCGTACCACTGCTTCTGCCTACCTTGGACGACCTGAAGGTTCTTTTGCACCCTCTCAGCGAGGTCCGTTAGTTGGTCCCTGAACTCCAGGACGTACTCAACAATGGAGCGCCCTTACTCCCCAAATGATCATTGCCAGTGGGCTATAAGTAGGTTTTGGGGCCCCCTCACCCTCTGGCCATACACTAATTTAAAGGGGGAGAACCCAGTAGATTCCTGGGGCACCTCTCAGTATGCGAACAGGAGGTGCAGCAGATATTTTGCCCAGTCTTTGTGAGAGGCAGAGAATGTCCTAAGCAGCTGCTTCAGGGTCCCCGTTGAACCTCTCGCACAGCCCATTATTTTGGGGGTTGGTATGGATAGCTCGGCAGGGGTCTTATCCTGCAAAGCCTCTATAACTGCAGGTGAGTTCTACAGTGAACTGGGGAAACCCACCCTGGCAAATATCCGGAGCAGCGCATTGGCCACTATCTCGGCCTGGATATTGGACAGGGGGAATTGGCCCTCCGGGTTATCGGGTGGCATAGTCTACTACTGTTAGTATATACTTTTTCCCGGAGGGGCTGGGACAGGGCAAGGGAACCAACAATGTCTACAGGCTACTCTGTTGAAGGGTTCGTCAATGATGGGGGGGGGTGCAGCGATGCTATTGAGGGGTCCCGTCTTGCCTACTCTTGGCAAACGTCACAGGTCCTGACAGTACTGCCTAACAATCCCCAGTAACCCCCGGCCAAAGAAGGTCTGAGTCAGTCCGGTGGTAGATCCTAGTGATTCCTAGATGTCTTGCCAGGGAATGTCATGCCCTATATGCAGCAGGTTGTACCGATACTTTTGTGATACCACCCAACTGGTGGCTTTGGGCATTTGCCTGCCTCCCGCTCTCTCGGTAACCCTGTATAGGAGCCCTCCCATTTAAAAACGGTCTCCTCCTAGGCCCCCCTGGGTCAGTCCCCTGCCTGGGCACGGAAGGGAGCTAAGGTCGGGTCTCTCAATGTCTCCTGGGCGAAGTCGGTGGGGGACGCCCAGGAGAGCTGATCCAGTGGTCGGGTAGGAGTCAGGGCATAGTGGTTTACCTGGGTCCCCAGATCGTGTGAGGTGGTCTGCCACCTGGCCTGCTGGCGGGTGGTAACTGGGCAAGCCATCCGGGGAGGAAGCGAGGTGCCCCAGGTCATTTCCCAGCAAGACCTCAGTGGGTAAATGGCTCATGATCCCTACTTCTAACAGCACGGCTAACAGTTGCCCCGCTGTCTCGTAGTCCCTGGGCCTGCCGGCTGTTTGATCCAGATGACCAGGTGGTGTGGTGCAGGTGGTTGTCGCCTGCTGCTTCTACGGGGTCCATCTCATGCAGGACCCAACCCTCTTCTTCTGCCCATTCAGCATAGTCAGCTGGGTCCTCCGATTCTAAACAGTAGGCGACGGCCTGCAGTCCCAAGCAGGGCTCTGGTCCATTGAGCAGCGGGGGATTCCTTGCTCTTTCCCCTGTCGAACAGTGGGCTCTGAGATGACCAGTCTGATTACACCCGTAGCACCTCCGGGGTGAACTGGGCCCGGAGGGGTGGAGGGGTGTGTCTGCCTGGATCAGGGTGTACAGGAAAGCATCCGGTGGCGAGCGGAGGCTGGAGTGGAGCGACTCACTGGGCGAGGCTCAGGTCGTACCATGACGCCGAGCATCCAGGGACTTATCGGCCAGGACGGCAGCTTGGTCGGCTGTCTCGGGCTTCCGATCCCTGACCCACTCTCGTACCTCCGGCGGGAAGTGCTCATAGAAGTGCTTGAGAAGAATGAGCTGGGTGGCTTACCTTGGCAGCCTGTGACCCAGTAGTCCAAGGAGCAGGTGAACCAGTGCGTCCACTCCGTGAAAGGCTGTCTCCTTAGTCCTCAACTTCAGCCAGTGAGCCTCCACCGTGATAGCATACCGGGCTAGGATGCACTCCCTTTACCCCGGTTATTGTTCTTTTTGTCCTCGAGGGGAACAGTGTAGAAGTTTTCCGATCAGGAGGATGACTCTGTCTCTAAAGGCAATGCCCTGCAGTTCACACAACGGTCACTTGGAGGTATCTGTCTATCTCTTCGTCTTCCATCTTTAAAGGCACGGAAAAGCTCTGTGTGGTAGTTTCTTTGGCGGGGGAGGAGACTCTAGGGTGACCAACCTGGCTCCCCCTATGGACTTCTGGACCTCCAACATGGGGGGTGGCATCAGAGATTATCTGAGTGATAACTTTTTCTGGTGGGGGTGATCCCATAGAGGTCCAGTCGCTACCTGGATCTCCCTCTGGATTTCGGACATGGCTGTCCCCCAGGTTGATGTCTCGCTTGGCCGGTCACTGCTCCGACTCATGCCGGGCTCACTAGCCGACTCGATCGCCTTCCATCAGCTTGGTGATGATCGCTGGCCTTTTGACTTGTTGCCGACAACTCGCCCACAAGCTTCCATAGGTCTATGAGCATACTCTTTCCTGAGCTCAGCGTACTGCTGCTCCATCCGAAGAGAGCTTCAGTTGGTGGTTTGGATGTTCAAGTAGACGGAAGCAACCACCGCTGCCACCAGTTGTGATGGACACCGTCTACCCCGACTAGGTAGCTTCGCCAAGAGGATCCTTCCTGTCCCTGGAACTTGTAGCTATAGAGCGGAGGAAAGTGGTTATAGCTGGAACCCACCCAAATAACCAGACAGAACCCGGTATTCAGGTGGAACAGAAACATACTTTATTGTGAAAACACACACACTTGTATACACCAGCTTATCTTGATAAGGGTCTTATCAGACCCCCAGATTTACCCGCCCTTCCAGACAGGCTGGCGCCCCCCATAGTGTCCATAGTCTCATAGAGTCCCAGTGATATAGAGGTGGTGGTGTAGTTGGAAAGCCCTCGGCCCCCAGATGCCACAGTCCAAAAAGCGAAATGCTTCGTTGCTGGGGGCCGGAGCGGCAGCTCATCAAACGTACATCGGGTAAGCCAGGGGGATTAGGGTTGTAGAGGGGGGTCCAAAACCCGATTTCCAGAGGGAGCTCTCTTCCGGCAATCACACCCATCTCTTGCCCTCCCTAGGGGGTGCCAATCCCCAAAAGAGCGGAGCTCTGGGGCAAAGGGCTACTGGAGTGAAGGTGAGCCGGTATTCGAGGTTGTGCGGCTGGTAGTTCCAGGACCCCCGGCCAGCCGGAAAGAGGTTAGGCGGTCAGCAATCGGCTCTTCTGTGAGGAGGTAGAAATAGTAAAACAAGAGTCAGGGAGAGTTTGGGAGATCCAGTAGACCCTGAAAAGGCCCAAAAACTGGTGTAAAAAGGAGTGAGCCAGGTAGTAGGGGGGGGTGGGGGGGTAGCCTTGGCAGCCTGGTATCCGTGACACACTTGGTTACAATTTGTCAAAGCTAAAGTTTGCAAAGAGGAGGAAATGTATGCTCAACTGACAAGGTCAGTTTCAGGATACAGCCACATAGTTTTGATTTGTTAGTCTACTTTTAGCATCTTGTAATAGGAATAGAGGTCTGCTGTTGGGAAGGCATCTAAGTATATATTTCTCTTTCATTCAGGAACTACCAGCAGTACAATAGGTTCCCTGACTCCGATCAGATGTCTCCTCTTTGGCCAGCCGAGCTTTCACCCTTCCCTGCTGACTGTAAGTATAACATTACCTGCTTGATCTGTTTTGCCAATAAACTGTTAAGAAAGCAGACTGAAACCAGATGTAGTAAGTGGTGAAGCTAAAGAAGGAGTAATTACATGTTGGCAGAGTATTGTCAATATTTGTCCTGTGAAGGGTTTACTTTAGTTAGCGGTTATCCTGCACAGCTGTATCAGAAGGGTTGAAGGCAGATTCTGTTAATTTATTCTATTGCTTATGCATCTTATATATGCTCTGCTTTTTTCAGCCCCTGAGGGATCAGATGCTGGAGTCTGCAGCGGAGGACGAGGTGAGGATAGTAGCATGCCACAGATTTTATAGTATAAGTCAGTACAGGGAGAGCATCTCCAGTCTTCATACTCTAACAAGCCAGGATGGCTTATAACAGAGGCTTCAAAACCAGTTTGCTACTGCAAATTTGTAGTCAGGGGTATACCTTTATGCAGGCACTACATATAGTGCATCAGTGTGTTTTAGGTAACGTATATAAAGATGGGGGGGGGGGAGACGAACTGTAGTGATATAAATGGTCACTCTTGGACCACTGATAATAAAAATTAACTAGCACTATTAAGTATAATGATATATAAAGTAGAGTAAAAGATCCAAGTAAAATAAAGAAAGCAAGATCAAAGCTTGACAATAGTACTTTTTCCCATAGTAGATAGTTTTGCCCTGTGTTATACTAGGATATGTTTTGGTAAGATAACATTTTTTGTAGATGGGTAACAAAAGACTATACATTGTAGATACTATTATATCTGTTAGAATATCACTATAAATATTATCTCAGCAGTGTACTCCCATGTGTTAGATATACGCTAGGTTACAATATTCATTTAATTATACCTCAGTAGTAACCTCCAAACGTAGTATATATATATATATATATATATATATTTACGTAACTATATTTTTATTAAAAATTAATAATTATTCCTTAATTCTGATCAGTTATCTTTATAGGACACATTGAATTATATTTATGTAAAACTAGATTATGAATAAATTATACACGCTTATTCTGTACTATTTTCTATTCAAAACAGACCATAAAATATATCTCTAAAAATTAACCTTACTCACAATGAATCGCTTATTAAAATCACATCTGAATTCACCAGATCTATAATTAGGCAGCAATTCTAATCTTATGCCAAAAATATGGAATACGAATTTGACAATGCTTAGTTAAACAATATAATCCAATATACTTCACTTAAACCCAGATTTGTTACACAATACTACCAATTCAACATATACCTCTTAATATAGCATTACATAGTTCCAACTTAGCCACAATAAAACAAATTCTAAAATATATCACAATAACTGCAATTGACTTATGACATAAAAATATATAAAATTTTCTTAATAATAATATTTAACATCAGTACCATGAATTTTGCTTAAATTATCATGCCTTTTGGTATAAAACAGCACTCATAACCTTATATCTGTGTAACCTGTCTCTAAGTAGAAAGGTTTACCCCCTTCAGGGTACGCTAAGCAAGGTGCTTGAGTGAGTTTTCTCTTCAGCTCTCTTATGACTGTCTCTTGAGCTTCACTCCAGTGCCATTTCACATCCTTCTTTAGAAGAAGTAGCAGTGGTTTAGCTAATTCTGCATAATTATCAATTAAATTTGCGAGAATAATTTGTCATACCCAGGAATGATCTCAATTCCTTTGTAAGTTGGGTTCTTAGAATTTTTTTATAGCTTCCACCTTTGTCTTCTGAGGATTTAACAGTTCAGAAGTAACTTCATGTCCTAAGAAGTTTACACGAGAGTGGCACCATTGAGCTTTTTGTAGGGATAATTTGACACCTTCCCTTTTAAGTTGGCTGAGGACATGTTTAAGTTCAGTGATGTGTTTCTCAAAGTCTGTGCTTTTGATTAAAACATCATCAACATAAGATATGGTCCCCCTTTCCAGTGCATCAGGCATAGCCTTATGCATGAATACAGCAAATTCATGTCATGAATTTATGTATCAAACGGGAGCCTTTGGAATGCATACATAACTTTTGGAACAAGAATGCAAGATTATACTGGTCCTCCTCATGTACCTTTATGGTCCAATATCCCTGTGCACAATCAATGCAGTGAATATTCTAGATCCCTGCATCTGTGCTAGGCACTGGTCAATGTATGGCACAGGTCAGCCAGACATGTACACTCATTTGTTTAGTTGTCTTAAGTCAGCACACAATTGCCATTGTCCATTGGGCTTAAGAATACCGAGAATAGGATTATTATAAGAGCTATGCACCTGTCTGATGATGCCCAATTCTCCAACATAGGTGTGTCCGGTCCACGGCGTCATCCTTACTTGTGGGATATTCTCTTCCCCCAACAGGAAATGGCAAAGAGCCCAGCAAAGCTGGTCACATGATCCCTCCTAGGGCTCCGCCTACCCCAGTCATTCTCTTTGCCGTTGTACAGGCAACATCTCCACGGAGATGGCTTAGAGTTTTTTAGTGTTTAACTGTAGTTTTTATTATTCAATCAAGAGTTTGTTATTTTGAAATAGTGCTGGTATGTACTATTTACTCAGAAACAGAAAAGAGATGAAGATTTCTGTTTGTATGAGGAAAATGATTTTAGCAACCGTCACTAAAATCCATGGCTGTTCCACACAGGACTGTTTGAGAGCAATTAACTTCAGTTGGGGGAACAGTGAGCAGTCTCTTGCTGCTTGAGGTATGACACATTCTAACAAGACGATGTAATGCTGGAAGCTGTCATTTTCCCTCTGGGATCCGGTAAGCCATGTTTATTACGATTGTAAATAAGGGCTTCAAAAAGGGCTTATTAAGACTGTAGACTTTTTTTGGGCTAACTCGATTGATTATTAACACATATTTAGCCTTGAGGAATCATTTTATCTGGGTATTTTGATATAATAATATCGGCAGGCACTGTTTTAGACACCTTATTCTTTAGGGGCTTTCCCAAAGCATAGGCAGAGCCTCCATTTTCGCGCCGGTTGTTGCGCACTTGTTTTTGAGAGGCATGGCATGCAGTCGCATGTGAGAGGAGCTCTGATACTTAGAAAAGACTTTCTGAAGGCGTCATTTGGTATCGTATTCCCCTTGGGGCTTGGTTGGGTCTCAGCAAATCAGATACCAGGGGACTGTAAAGGGGTTTAAAGTTCAAAACGGCTCCGGTTCCGTTATTTTAAGGGTTAAAGCTTCCAAATTTGGTGTGCAATACTTTTAAGGCTTTAAGACACTGTGGTGAAAAATTTGGTAAATTTTGAACAATTCTTTCATGTTTTTTCACATTTGCAGTAATAAAGTGTGTTCAGTTTAAAATTTAAAGTGACAGTAACGGTTTTATTTTAAAACGTTTTTTGTACTCTGTTATCAAGTTTATGCTGTTTAACATGTCTGAACATACCAGATAAGGACTGTGTTCTGAATGTGGGGAAGCCAGAATTCCTATTCATTTAAATAAATGTGATTTATGTGACAATGACAATGATGCCCAAGATGATTCCTCAAGTGAGGGGAGTAAGCATGGTACTGCATCATTCCCTCCTTCGTCTACACGAGTCTTGCCCACTCAGGAGGCCCCTAGTACATCTAGCGCGCCAATACTCCTTACTATGCAACAATTAACGGCTGTAATGGATAATTCTGTCAAAAACATTTTAGCCAAAATGACACTTATCAGCGTAAGCGCGACTGCTCTGTTTTAGATACTGAAGAGCATGACGACGCTGATATTTAATATTTCTGAAGGGCCCCTAACTCAGTCTGATGGGGCCAGGGAGTTTTGTCTGAGGGAGAAATTACTGATTCAGGGAACATTTCTCAACAAGCTGAACCTGATGTGATTGCATTTAAATTTAAGTTGGAACATCTCCGCATTCTGCTTAAGGAGGTATTATCCACTCTGGATGATTGTGACAAGTTGGTCATCCCAGAGAAACTATGTAAATGGACAAGTTCCTTAGAGGTGCCGGGGCTCCCAGAAGCTTTTTCCTATACCCAGCGGGTGGCGGGACATTGTTAATAAAGAATGGAAAGGCCGGTATTCCCTTTCGTCCCTCCCCCCCATATTTTAAAAAATTATTTCCTATGGTCGACCCCAGAAAGGACTTATGGCAGACAGTCCCCAAGGTCGAGGGAAGCGGTTTCCACTTTAAACAAACGCACCACTATACCATAGAGGATAGTTGTGCTTTCAAAGATCCTATGGATAAAAAATTAGAAGGTTTGCTTAAAAAGATGTTTGTTCAGCAGGGTTACCTTCTACAAACAATTTCATGCATTGTCCCTGTCGCTACAGCCGCATGTTTCTGGTTCGATGAGCTGATAAAGGCGGTCGACAGTGATTCTCCTCCTTCTGAGGAGATTATGGACAGAATCAATGCTCTCAAATTGGCTAATTCTTTCACCCTAGACGCCACTTTGCAATTGGCTAGGTTAGAGGCTAAGAATTCTGGGTTTGCTATTGTGGCGCGCAGAGCGCTTTGGTTGAAATCTTGGTCGGCTGATGCGTCTTCCAAGAACAAGCTACTTAACATTCCTTTCAAGGGGAAAACGCTGTTTGGCCCTGACTTGAAAGAGATTATCTCGGATATCACTGGGGGTAAGGGCCACGCCCTTCCTCAGGATCGGCCTTTCAAGGCAAAAAATAACCTAATTTTCGTCCCTTTCGTAGAAACGGACCAGCCCAAAGTGCTACGTCCTCTAAGCAAGAGGGTAATACTTCTCAAGCCAAGCCAGCTTGGAGACCAATGCAAGGCTGGAACAAGGGAAAGCAGGCCAAGAACCTGCCACTGCTACCAAGACAGCATGAAATGTTGGCCCCCGATCCGGGACCGGATCTGGTGGGGGGCAGACTCTCTCTCTTCGCTCAGGCTTGGGCAAGAGATGTTCTGGATCCTTGGGCGCTAGAAATAGTCTCCCAAGGTTATCTTCTGGAATTCAAGGGACTTCCCCCAAGGGGGAGGTTCCACAGGTCTCAGTTGTCTTCAGACCACATAAAAAGACAGGCATTCTTACATTGTGATAGAAGACATGTTAGAAATGGGAGTGATTCATCCCGTTCCATTAAGAGAACAAGGGATGGGGTTCTACTCCAATCTGTTCATAGTTCCCAAAAAAGAGGGAACGTTTCAGACCAATCTTAGATCTCAAGATCTTAAACAAGTTTCTCAAGGTTCCATCGTTCAAGATGGAAACCATTCGAACTATTCTTCCTTCCATCCAGGAAGGTCAATTCATGACCACGGTGGATTTAAAGGATGCGTATCTACATATTCCTATCCACAAGGAACATCATCGGTTCCTGAGGTTCGCATTCCTGGACAAACATTACCAGTTCGTGGCGCTTTCCTTTCGGATTAGCCACTGCTCCAAGGATTTTCACAAAAGGTACTAGGGTCCCTTCTAGCTGTGCTAAGACCAAGGGGCATTGCTGTAGTACCTTACTTGGACGACATTCTGATTCAAGCGTCGTCCCTTCCTCAAGCAAAGGCTCACACGGACATTGTCCTGGCCTTTCTCAGATCTCACGGATGGAAAGTGAACGTGGAAAAGAGTTCTCTATCTCCGTCAACAAGGGTTCCCTTCTTGGGAACAATAATAGACTCCTTAGAAATGAGGATTTTTCTGACAGAGGCCAGAAAAACAAAACTTCTAGACTCTTGTCGGATACTCCATTCCGTTCCTCTTCCTTCCATAGCTCAGTGCATGGAAGTGATCGGGTTGATGGTAGCGGCAATGGACATAGTTCCTTTTGCACGCATTCATCTAAGACCATTACAACTGTGCATGCTCAGTCAGTGGAATGGGGACTATACAGACTTGTCTCCGAAGATACAAGTAAATCAGAGGACCAGAGACTCACTCCGTTGGTGGCTGTCCCTGGACAACCTGTCACGAGGGATGACATTCCGCAGACCAGAGTGGGTCATTGTCACGACCGACGCCAGTCTGATGGGCTGGGGCGCGGTCTGGGGATCCCTGAAAGCTCAGGGTCTTTGGTCTCGGGAAGAATCTCTTCTACCGATAAATATTCTGGAACTGAGAGCGATATTCAATGCTCTCAAGGCTTGGCCTCAGCTAGCGAGGGCCAAGTTCATACGGTTTCAATCAGACAAACATGACAACTGTTGCGTACATCAACCATCAGGGGGGAACAAGGAGTTCCCTGGCGATGGAAGAAGTGACCAAAATCATTCTATGGGCGGAGTCTCACTCCTGCCACCTGTCTGCTATCCACATCCCAGGAGTGGAAAATTGGAAGCGGATTTTCTGAGTCGTCAGACATTGCATCCGGGGGAGTGGGAACTCCATCCGGAAATCTTTGCCCAAGTCACTCAGCTGTGGGGCATTCCAGACATGGATCTGATGGCCTCTCGTCAGAACTTCAAAGTTCCTTGCTACGGGTCCAGATCCAGGGATCCCAAGGCGGCTCTAGTGGATGCACTAGTAGCACCTTGGACCTTCAAACTAGCTTATGTGTTCCCGCCGTTTCCTCTCATCCCAGGCTGGTAGCCAGGATCAATCAGGATGAGGGGTCGTCGGTGATCTTGATAGCTCCTGCGTGGCCACGCAGGACTTGGTACGCAGATCTGGTGAATATGTCATCGGCTCTTCCTTGGAAGCTACCTTTGAGACGAGACCTTCTTGTTCAGGGTCCGTTCGAACATCCGAATCTGGTTTCACTCCAGCTGACTGCTTGGAGATTGAACGCTTGATCTTATCGAAGCGAGGATTCTCAGATTCTGTTATCGATACTCTTGTTCAGGCCAGAAAGCCTGTAACTAGAAAGATTTACCACAAAATTTGGAAAAAATATATCTGTTGGTGTGAATCTAAAGGATTCCCTTGGGACAAGGTTAAGATTCCTAGGATTCTATCCTTCCTTCAAGAAGGATTGGAAAAAGGATTATCTGCAAGTTCCCTGAAGGGACAGATTTCTGCCTTGTCTGTGTTACTTCACAAAAAGCTGGCCGCTGTGCCAGATGTTCAAGCCTTTGTTCGGCTCTGGTTAGAATTAAGCCTGTTTACAACCTTTGACTCCTCCTTGGAGTCTCAATTTAGTTCTTTCAGTTCTTCAGGGGGTTCCGTTTGAACCCTTGCATTCCGTTGATATTAAGTTATTATCTTGGAAAGTTTTGTTTTTAGTTGCAATTTCTTCTGCTAGAAGAGTTTCAGAATTATCTGCTCTGCAGTGTTCTCCTCCTTATCTGGTGTTCCATGCAGATAAGGTGGTTTTACGTACTAAACCTGGTTTTCTTCCAAAAGTTGTTTCTAACAAAAACATTAACCAGGAGATTATCGTACCTTCTCTGTGTCCGAAACCAGTTTCAAAGAAGGAACGTTTGTTGCACAATTTGGATGTTGTTCGCGCTCTAAAATTCTATTTAGATGCTACAAAGGATTTTAGACAAACATCTTCCTTGTTTGTTGTTTATTCTGGTAAAAGGAGAGGTCAAAAAGCAACTTCTACCTCTCTCTCTTTTTGGATTAAAAGCATCATCAGATTGTCCTTACGAGACTGCCGGACGGCAGCCCTCCCGAAAGAATCACAGCTCATTCCACTAGGGCTGTGGCTTCCACATGGGCCCTTCAAGAACGAGGCTTCTGTTGATCAGATATGTAGGGCAGCGACTTGGTCTTCACTGCACACTTTTACCAAATTTTACAAGTTTGATACTTTTGCTTCTTCTGAGGCTATTTTTGGGAGAAAGGTTTTGCAAGCCGTGGTGCCTTCCATTTAGGTGACCTGATTTGCTCCCTCCCTTCATCCGTGTCCTAAAGCTTTGGTATTGGTTCCCACAAGTAAGGATGACGCCGTGGACCGGACACACCTATGTTGGAGAAAACAGAATTTATGTTTACCTGATAAATACTTTCTCCAACGGTGTGTCCGGTCCACGGCCCGCCCGGGTTTTTTTAATCAGGTCTGATAATTTATTTTCTTTAACTACAGTCACCACGGTACCATATGGTTTCTCCTATGCAATATTCCTCCTTAACGTCGGTCGAATGACTGGGGTAGGCGGAGCCTAGGAGGGATCATGTGACCAGCTTTGCTGGGCTCTTTGCCAATTTCCTGTTGGGGAAGAGAATATCCCACAAGTAAGGATGACGCCGTGGGACCGGACACACCGTTGGAGAAAGTAATTTATCAGGTAAACATAAATTCTGTTTTCTTCCAAGTTCTTTATGATTTCTGCAAGAGAATTATATGAGGCTAAAGGGAGTCTGTATTTTTTTAACAAATACAGCTGGTGCATTGGGATCTGTTTGGATTCTAGCAATGTGCAGGTCTGTAGTCCCACAGTCATAAGAATCCCTAGCAAAAATCCTTGTACTCCATCAGGAGTTCTCGTAGCTGTTTGCATTCATCATCACTGGAACAGCCAATAACTAAGGAGATTTGCTCTTCGACTATTTGCTGAAATCCTGGGAAGATTTCAGGCTGTCCTATCTCATAGGCTTCTTTCAGCCTAGAGGTGAGGTCCCCTTGATTATAATTTACATTACCCCCAGGATTCTGGGTATTGGGGTATTCTTGCTCTATGATCGGCTGATAAAATACCAGGGAGGCTTCTTCAATTTTACAGATACCTTCCTCTGAGCTGAAAAGGTAGAAAGACTGAATTGTGAATAATCCTTCTGGCATGGATGCAAAGTATTGTTCTATTAAATTGTTCTTCAGTTAAGTACCTTTCAGGTATTAGCCCCAATTACATTATTCTGGAATCCAAAAGTGTAAATAACTGGATTTCAGAGCATATCTACTGTAGTCCCTTGGATACGGTGATATCCTGTGGGGTCATGTTATACACGATAACATGTATTGGAATGGTTCCAATATTTACCATAGGAGTATGGGTCTTGTTATACCCATATTTTGCATTCTCTGGGAGTTGCAAATTAGTGCTTCAGAAGTTTTTAACTTCTGACACCCCTTTTTACCTCTAAGGGTAAGAGAAATTTATCAGCCCCAGTAGGGATTACAATATCACTAGACACCTGCATATTCACAGCATATGGCATTTGCTGGTTTGATTTCAGGGCTGCATTTTCATCCTGACATATTTCAGGGTCCCCCCTTTAACCCGCTCCAGATGCAAAGGTTAAAGGGACAGTAAAGTAAAAAAAAAATCTTTCATGATTTAAATAGGGCATGTGATTTTAAACAACTTTCCAATTTACTTTTTATTACCAATTTTGCTTTGTTCTCTTGGTATTCTTAGTTACAAACTAAATCTAGGAGGTTCTGTGTGCTAATTTCTTAGACCTTGAAGACTGCCTCTAATCTGAAAGCATTTTTTTACCACTAGAGGGAGTTAGTTCATGTGTTTCATATAGATAACATTGAGCTCAGGCACGTGAAGCTCCTAGGAGTCAGCACTGATTGGCTAAAAATGCAAGTCTGTCAAAAGAATGAAATAAGGGGGCAGTTTGCAGAGGCATAGATACAAGGTAGTCCACAGAGGTAATATAACTGTGTTGGTTATGCAAAATTGGGGAATGGGTAATAAAGGGATTATCTACCTTTTTAAACAACAAACATTCTGGTGTTTACTGTCCCTTTAATCAAATCTATTTGTATGGCATATCTATGTAAGAGATCATTGCCAATGTATATTTGATTACGGGGATTATTTAAAACTATAAACAGGTGTTTTGCTGATTTATTACCTACGGAGATAGATAAATAAACATTTAGCTTGTGATGTTATAGCTTTCATATTTGTCATCCAGGTCATGGACCCAGTGATCTTGGGGGAGAAAAGATATTTAATCACCTTAGGTTCAGCTATTTGTGCCAAATAAGTCATCGCTCATATAGCTAGCTTCCTGTTTTAAGTTCAATTTAGCATACTTGGTTTTTCCAAGGGTCATGCACTTGCATAGGGATAAATAAATCATCCTTAATTCTCTCAAATTTCTGCAAGGCATTGAGAGTGATTTCTCCCTTTAGGGAATTTAGGATTCCCCTTGTAGAGAGATATGGTTATACATTGCCGTCTAGGAAAATATTAGCTATCTTTCCAGGCGAAATTTTAATGTTATTACTATCGAGCCACTTAGGGGAGTCTGATTATCTGTTAGTAGGATAGTTATTTCAGGTACAGAGTTATTCCTGAATAAATCTCAAGGCATCTGGCTTCTCTTCCACCACGTGACAGTTATGGCTGGTGTGAGGTATGTTGGAGCCGCCTCATAATTAATAGGTCTATTGACCTTGTGACCAAATTACATTATTTTATGCAATCAATTATGGTTTATTGCTTAAGTAGATCAATACCCAATGATTAAACGATCAGTTGGCAGATCCACTATAATGACAGGGTGTCTTATTACCCTGTTCCCAAGCTTAGCTTTAACCATGCCGTACCCCAGACTTTGAGAGAGTCACCCCCAAAACCTTTTTAGTGAACCATCAAATTCCCTTAGTTTAGGTTTGTGGGGCGTTAGCTCATTTATCTGTGTGAGTACCTATGAGATAAAAAACTTGCCTGAGATCCAGTATCAATTAATCCCATGACAGGTTTAGTGACCGAATCCTGAAGCTCAGCTAATACATAATATATCCTGCAGTGTCTACCATTTCACACATAAAATTTACATGTTTACACATTTGTGGGCTTCGCCACGTTTTACCTGTATCAACCACTGTACCTGATGCAGAGGAATTTTCACTCTTTATCAGTCACTGCCTCTATAATAGGGTATGACAAGGGTTCCTGGGGTACTGCATCTGTGGATATGGTATGGGGGGCAACTGCAAAAGAGAGATTCATCTAGAGTTTCCAGGCTGAGGACACCTGTCATCACAGTTAGGCATTCCATTTCTGGGCTTGTAGGGAGAGAACATGATTAGTACCATTATTGACATTTATTATTTCATTTGGTATTTCTCTCCCCTCTCTCTTAGGTAATACCTGAGTATTTATGACTGTGCCTGTGGCCCACTGTTGACCACTGACTGTACCCCCTAAAAAAAGATATTAGGGTGTTGAGACCGTCAAAGCTTGAGTCATATTAGTGAATAGTTTAATAATTGATTTAACTGCGTACTGAGCTTGACCCATTTGATTGTACAAGCTATTTTTACCCATGGACCGATTTTTTGATATCCCAGGGTATTGATTCCTGGATCCTTGGGTCCTCAGAATCATAGCTATTGTTTCTATTTTGACGTGGTTGCCCTTGGGGTTCAACTTGTCCAGCGTTAATATCCTGGGGAGCGTTATTTACTTGAGGTGTCTGGTTACCCTGATAGTATTTTTGCCACTTTTGGTATTTATTCCACGGGGATAACCGATTACCTTGTGGGTATTCATCGCTTTGGGGATACCTATTTATCTGGGTATGCCCCCCCATCTTGAGTATATTCCCCTCTGCACCTCTCCGCCCTTGGTGGGGGAGGGGCAGACTCAAACTTTGTTGGGAAGGCCTGTTTTCTCTGGCCACTTCCGCATAAGTTTTCTTTTTGGTCTCTAAATTGAGGGGGCTAGGTGACACCCTAGTTTCTGCCACAATTTAGGGTTGGGCCTTTTTTCTCTTTTACCCCCCCTGTTCACTGGACTGCTGAATAGAGTATAACTTTGTTCTCTCTATGATCAGCCAATCCAATGAGCAGTTATCATCAAATTCTCTAGCCAGATTTATTTTGATGTGTGAGGGCAAGGCTTCAAAAATAGATTAACAAATTTTGAGCTCTCAAATTTGGGTTCATTTTCTGCCATACTGTACGTACATTTTAGTGCAGAAAGGAATTCTATTGGGCTTTAATTGGTGCCACATTTTAAACCGTATACAGCCGCCTTAGCCGCGGTGGTTGTGCGATACTGCCCGAACTCCTTTTTGCACTGTTGTTTTCTCCAACATAGGTGTGTCCGGTCCACGGCGTCATCCTTACTTGTGGATATTCTCCTCCCCAACAGGAAATGGCAAAGAGCCCAGCAAAGCTGGTCACATGATCCCTCCTAGGCTCCGCCTTCCCAGTCATTCTCTTTGCCGTTGTACAGGCAACATCTCCACGGAGATGGCTAGAGTTTTTTAGTGTTTAACTGTAGTTTTTATTATTCAATCAAGAGTTTGTTATTTTAAAATAGTGCTGGTATGTACTATTTACTCTGAAACAGAAAAGAGATGAAGATTTCTGTTTGTAAGAGGAAAATGATTTTAGCAACCGTTACTAAAATCGATGGCTGTTTCCCCCATAGGACTGTTGAGAGGAATTAACTTCAGTTGGGGGAACAGTGAGCAGACTTTTGCTGCCTTGAGGTATGACACATTCTAACAAGACGATGTAATGCTGGAAGCTGTCATTTTCCCTATGGGATCCGGTAAGCCATTTTTATTACAGACAGAAAAAAAGGGCTTCAACAAGGGCTTTTAAGACTGTAGACATTTTCTGGGCTAAATCGATTTATATATAAACATATTTTATACTCCATAGCCTTGAGGGAATTATTTTAATCTTGGGAATTTTGTAAAATAACCGGCAGGCACTGTATTGGACACCTTATTCTCTAGGGGCTTTCCCTAGTCATAGGCAGAGTCTCATTTTCGCGCCTGTATTGCGCACTTGTTTTTGAGAAGCATGACATGCAGATGCATGTGTGAGGAGCTCTGATACATAGAAAAGGACTTTCTGAAGGCGTCATTTGGTATCGTATTTCCCCTTTGGGCTTGGTTGGGTCTCAGCAAAGCAGATACCAGGGACTGTAAAGGGGTTTAAATATAAAAACGGCTCCGGTTCCGTTATTTTAAGGGTTAAAGCTTCCAAATTTGGTGTGCAATACTTTTAAGGCTTTAAGACACTGTGGTGAAATTTTGGTGAATTTTGAACAATTCCTTCATACTTTTTCGCAATTGCAGTAATAAAGTGTGTTCAGTTTAAAATTTAAAGTGACAGTAACGGTTTTTATTTTAAAACGTTTTTTGTACTTTGTTATTAAGTTTATGCCTGTTTAACATGTCTGAACTACCAGATAGACTGTGTTCTGAATGTGGGGAAGCCAAGGTTCCTTCTCATTTAAATAGATGTGATTTATGTGACACAAAATTTAGAGAAAATGATGCCCAAGATGATTCCTCAAGTGAGGGGAGTAAGCATGGTACTGCATCATCCCCTCCTTCGTCTACACCAGTCTTGCCCACACAGGAGGCCCCTAGTACATTCTAGCGCGCCAATACTCCCTTACTATGCAACAATTAACGGCTGTAATGGATAATTCTATCAAAAACATTTTAGCCAAAATGCCCACTTATCAGCGAAAGCGCGACTGCTCTGTTTTAGAAAATACTGAAGAGCATGAGGACGCTGATGATATTGGTTCTGAAGGGCCCCTACACCAGTCTGAGGGGGTCAGGGAGGTTTTGTCTGAGGGAGAAATTTCAGATTCAGGAAAATTTCTCAACCAAGCTGAACCTGATGTGATTACATTTAAATTTAAGTTGGAAACATCTCCGCGCTCTGCTTAAGGAGGTGTTATCCACTCTGGATGATTGTGAGAATTTGGTCATTCCAGAGAAACTATGTAAAATGGACAAGTTCCTAGAGGTCCCGGGGCCCCCCCGAAGCTTTTCCTATACCCAAGCGGGTGGCGGACATTGTAAATAAAGAATGGGAAAGGCCCGGTATACCTTTCGTTCCCTCCCCCCATATTTAAAAAATTGTTTCCTATGGTCGACCCCAGAAAGGACTATGGCAGACAGTCCCCAAGGTCGAGGGGGCGGTTTCTACTCTAAACAAACGCACCACTAATACCATAGAAGATAGTTGTGCTTTCAAAGATCCTATGGATAAAAAATTAGAAGGTTTGCTTAAAAAGATGTTTGTTCAGCAAGGTTACCTTCTACAACCAATTTCATGCATTGTCCCTGTCACTACAGCCGCGTGTTTCTGGTTCGATGAGCTAGAAAAGGCGATCAATAATAATTCTTCTTCTTATGAGGAGATTATGGACAGAATTCGTGCTCTGAAATTGGCTAATTCTTTCACCCTAGACGCCACTTTGCAATTGGCTAGGTTAGCGGCGAAAAATTCTGGGTTTGCTATTGTGGCGCGCAGAGCGCTTTGGTTAAAATCTTGGTCAGCGGATGCGTCTTCCAAGAACAAATTGCTTAACATTCCTTTCAAGGGGGAAAACGCTGTTTGGCCCTGACTTGAAAGAGATTATCTCTGATATCACTGGGGGCAAGGGCCACGCCCTTCCTCAGGATAGGTCTTTCAAGGCCAAAAATAAACCTAATTTTCGTCCCTTTCGCAGAAACGGGACCAGCCCCAAGTGCTACGTCCTCTAAGCAGGAGGGTAATACTTCTCAAGCCAAACCAGCCTGGAGACCAATGCAAGGCTGGAACAAAGGAAAGCAGGCCAAGAAACCTGCCACTGCTACCAAGACAGCATGAGATGTTGGCCCCCGATCCGGGACCGGATCTGGTGGGGGGCAGACTCTCTCTCTTCGCTCAGGCTTGGCAAGAGATGTTCTGGATCCTTGGGCGCTAGAAATAGTCTCCCCAAGGTTATCTTCTGGAATTCAAGGGGCTTCCCCAAGGGGGAGGTTCCACAAGGTCTCAATTGTCTTCAGACCACATAAAAAAACAGGCATTCTTGCATTGTGTAGAAGACCTGTTAAAAATGGGAGTGATTCATCCTGTTCCATTAGGAGAACAAGGGATGGGGTTTCTACTCCAATCTGTTCGTAGTTCCCAAAAAAGAGGGAACGTTCAGACCAATCTTAGATCTCAAGATCCTAAACAAGTTTCTCAAGGTTCCATCGTTCAAAATGGAAACCATTCGAACAATTCTTCCTTCCATCCAGGAAGGTCAATTCATGACCACGGTGGATTTAAAGGATGCGTATCTACATATTCCTATCCACAAGGAACATCATTGGTTCCTAAGGTTCGCTTTCCCTGGACAAGCATTACCAGTTTGTGGCACTTCCGTTCGGATTAGCCACTGCTCCAAGGATTTTCACAAAGGTACTAGGGTCCCTTCTAGCGGTGCTAAGACCAAGGGGCATTGCAGTAGTACCTTACTTGGACGACATTCTGATTCAAGCGTCGTCCCTTCCCTCAAGCAAAGGCTCACACGGACATTGTCCTGGCCTTTCTCAGATCTCACGGATGGAAAGTGAACGTAGAAAAGAGTTCTCTATCTCCGTCAACAAGGGTTCCCTTCTTGGGAACAATAATAGACTCCTTAGAAATGAGGATTTTTCTGACAGAGGCCAGAAAACAAAACTTCTGAACTCTTGTCAAATACTTCATTCTGTTCCTCTTCCTTCCATAGCGCAGTGCATGGAAGTAATAGGTTTGATGGTAGCGGCAATGGACATAGTTCCTTTTGCGCGCATTCATCTAAGACCATTACAACTGTGCATGCTCAGTCAGTGGAATGGGGACTATACAGGACTTGTCTCCGACGATACAAGTAAATCAGAGGACCAGAGATTCACTCCGTTGGTGGCTGTCCCTGGACAACCTGTCACAGGGGATGAGCTTCCGCAGACCAGAGTGGGTCATTGTCACGACCGACGCCAGTCTGGTGGGCTGGGGCGCGGTCTGGGGACCCCTGAAAGCTCAGGGTCTTTGGTCTCGGGAAGAATCTCTTCTACCGATAAATATTCTGGAACTGAGAGCGATATTCAATGCTCTCAAGGCTTGGCCTCAGCTAGCAAAGGCCAAGTTCATACGGTTTCAATCAGACAACATGACAACTGTTGCGTACATCAACCATCAGGGGGGAACAAGGAGTTCCCTGGCGATGGAAGAAGTGACCAAAATCATTCAATGGGCGGAGACTCACTCCTGCCACTTGTCTGCAATCCACATCCCAGGAGTGGAAAATTGGGAAGCGGATTTTCTGAGTCGTCAGACATTTCATCCGGGGGAGTGGGAAACTCCATCCGGAAAATCTTTGCCCAAATTACTCAACTGTGGGGCATTCCAGACATGGATCTGATGGCCTCTCATCAGAACTTCAAGGTTCCTTGCTACGGGTCCAGATCCAGGGATCCCAAGGCGACTCTAGTAGATGCACTAGTAGCACCTTGGACCTTCAAACTAGCTTATGTATTCCCGCCGTTTCCTCTCATCCCCAGGCTGGTAGCCAGGATTCAATCAGGAGAGGGCATCGGTGATCTTGATAGCTCCTGCGTGGCCACGCAGGACTTGGTATGCAGACCTGGTGAATATGTCATCGGCTCCACCATGGAAGCTACCTTTGAGACGAGACCTTCTTGTTCAAGGTCCGTTCGAACATCCGAATCTGGTCTCACTCCAACTGACTGCTTGGAGATTGAACGCTTGATCTTATCAAAGCGAGGATTCTCAGATTCTGTCATTGATACTCTTGTTCAGGCCAGAAAGCCTGTAACTAGAAAAATTTACCACAAAATATGGAGGAAATATATCTGTTGGTGTGAATCTAAAGGATTCCCTTGGGACAAGGTAAAAATTCCTAAGATTCTATCCTTTCTTCAAGAAGGTTTGGAGAAAGGATTATCTGCAAGTTCCTTGAAGGGACAGATTTCTGCCTTGTCTGTGTTACTTCACAAAAAGCTGGCAGCTGTGCCAGATGTTCAAGCCTTTGTTCAGGCTCTGGTTAGAATCAAGCCCTGTTTACAAACCTTTGACTCCTCCTTGGAGTCTCAATTTAGTTCTTTCAGTTCTTTCAGGGGGTTCCGTTTGAAACCCTTACATTCCGTTGATATTAAGTTATTATCTTGGAAAGTTTTGTTTTTGGTTGCAATTTCTTCTGCTAGAAGAGTTTCAGAATTATCTGCTCTGCAGTGTTCTCCTCCTTATCTGGTGTTCCATGCAGATAAGGTGGTTTTACGTACTAAACCTGGTTTTCTTCCGAAAGTTGTTTCTAACAAAAACATTAACCAGGAGATAGTCGTGCCTTCTTTGTGTCCGAATCCAGTTTCAAAGAAGGAACGTTTGTTGCACAATTTGGATGTTGTTCGTGCTCTAAAATTCTATTTAGATGCTACAAAGGATTTTAGACAAACATCTTCCTTGTTTGTTGTTTTATTCTGGTAAAAGGAGAGGTCAAAAAGCAAACTTCTACCTCTCTCTCTTTTTGGATTAAAAGCATCATCAGATTGGCTTACGAGACTGCCGGACGGCAGCCTCCTGACAGAATCACAGCTCATTCCACTAGGGCTGTGGCTTCCACATGGGCCCTTCAAGAACGAGGCTTCTGTTGATCAGATATGTAAGGCAGCGACTTGGTCTTCACTGCACCACTTTTACTAAATTTTACAAGTTTGATACTTTTGCTTCTTCTGAGGCTATTTTTTGGGAGAAAGGTTTTGCAAGCCGTGGTGCCTTCCATCTAGGTGACCTGATTTGCTCCCTCCCTTCATCCGTGTCCTAAAGCTTTGGTATTGGTTCCCACAAGTAAGGATGACGCCGTGGAACGGACACACCAATGTTGGAGAAAAAAAGAATTTATGTTTACCTGATAAATTACTTTCTCCAACGGTGTGTCGGGTCCACGGCCCGCCCTGGTTTTTTAATCAGGTCTGATAATTTATTTTCTTTAACTACAGTCACCACCGGTATCATTTGGTTTCTCCTATGCAAATATTCCTCCTTTACGTCGGTCGAATGACTGGGGAAGGCGGAGCCTAGGAGGATCATGTGACCAGCTTTGCTGGGCTCTTTGCCATTTCCTGTTGGGGAGGAGAATATCCCACAAGTAAGGATGACGCCGTGGACCGGACACACCGTTGGAGAAAGTAATTTATCAGGTAAACATAAATTCTGTTTTTTTTCACTCCAATAATTAATATTCATATCTTTTTGTGAAGGTAAAGAATTTGTGATGCTTAGGCTCAAATACCCATGGCAGAAATTCAATTTTAGATTGCCCCATCATTTATACTTAATACATCTAAAGCATTTTCATTAACCTCTAAATGATAAATTATGGAAGTGGTCCCCTTTTTGGAAAATAGGTGTATCTGCTCTACTTAAAAACATAATTATTGTAGGGGTGTCATACACTTTACTAATTACATCTCGAGTTCTCCTAGTGACCTTATTGTGAGGGTTTGAGCGCCCCCTATCTGCCCTTTTACGCATATTAACATTATATGAGCTATCTGGGTAGCAGGCTCCGCCCTCTGGCTCACTATAATAAACTGCCCCCTCTTCCTCTGAAATATAGAAATTACCTGAATTTAAAACATTTGGTGACTTCCTATGTGGGACGTTACTTCTGACCCAATCGGAGTCCCTTTGTTTAAATTCTTCCCTGAGGCCTTGGATTTCACTTCTCATGAATTCTTTTAGGGTTTTCATAATTTCTGTATTATTTCCATTATTTTCATTGCTAATAGAGGGGGGGGGGCATATTATTGCTGAGTTGCTCATTTAAACTCTTTATTTTAGCGATTAATATTTGGTTGACTTGTTTAAGTGTAACAATTTAATTTTGGGCTATTTCGGGGTGAGCGAATTTCATCTTCTAGCTGCTGTAATTGCAATTCCTTTTCTATAAGGTGAGTGGACATTTCGATTTCGTCATTAATGCATATTACAAGCGGCCAGGATTTGAGTATTAGCTCGTCCCGCTTTTTAGAAATTTTGTATTGATTAATTTTTAATAATTCCTGGAATAATATACTTTTTTCATTCCACGTTCTATTATCAATAGCAATATTTTTGCCTTAGTGGTAAACATATCAATATAATCATTTAAATCACCCGCAATAATAAATCTATTTTTAATGTGGCCTATAGCGTCTATTCTAAGGCAGTCTGCCTTAGTAAGCAGCAAATCTTGTGGACACATTTCAATACTGAGTACAGATTCATTTGATTCACTTCTAGTAACAGACATTATTATTTTAGCTTAGTATTTAATTAATTTAAAATGCTAATACAATTTTGACCAACCAAAAAAACCAATTTTTTTTTCTAGATAATATTTCTTTTGCAAGATGTACCGAGTCCAGGGATTCATCCTAACTTGTGAGATATTACCTTAACTCCACCCCCAGTCATTCTCTTTGCTGGCTCTAAGCATTTTGACCAACCAAAAGAATAATTTTTTTTTCTAGATAATATTTCTTTTGCAAGATGTACCGAGTCCAGGGATTCATCCTAACTTGTGAGATATTGCCTTAACTCCACCCCCAGTCATTCTCTTTGCTGGCTCTAAGCAGGAAGAGTAAAGAAAAGAGGTGTTAAACTTAGTTTTATTTTATCTTCAATCAAGTGTTTGTTATTTTAAATGGTACCGGTTGTTGTAATATTTACTCTCAGGCAGGACATAGATGAAGATTTCTGCCTGGAGGATGATGATCTTAGCATTTGTAACTAAGGTCCACTGCTGTTCCCACAGAAGCTGAGGAGTACAGGAAAACTTCAGTGTGAGGAACGGTTTCTTGCTATACAGCAATGAGGTATGTTCAGTCATATTTTCTGCAGAGACTGTGTTAACTCAGAAAGGCTGACAGTGTCCCCATTAGGGGAAGGGGAAGCAGTAAGCCTAGTGTTATCAGAGGTTTTTACTAGCTTGGATAAAGGGTTAATTTTTTGTGGGGCACTCAGTTTATGTGAATTTGGGACAAACGTTTTTGTGTCTGGGAGTAACGTTTTCTGTTTTATGGGACATTTGCTTGAGGGTTCTTTGGGGTTGTTTATAACCCACATGGCTTTCAGGCAGGGTTTGTTAGTTTACATGCAGCAAGCAACTTCTCCTGAGGTCCTGATAGTCTTCTGAGGGACTAATTGAAGCTTTAAACCCCATATTATCGCTTCCTAAGGGCAGGTAGGGCTACAGCAGAGCTGTGGCAAGGTGCTTTAGGGGGTTTTAACCGGTTTTAGACAATTATCAATCCGTTTTTTTCATTTGGGGGTCTATTGCTTTTTTACTTGTGGTGCAATCCTTCTAAAGCTTAGTGGGTACACTGTTAAAATTTCGGAATTTTTGAAGCAATTTTAACCTGTTTTGCAGTTTGTGTATGCCTTTTTTTCTCTTAAAGGTACAGTACCGTTTTTGCAAATTGTGTTTTTTTCATTAAATAAAGTGTTTTCCAAGCTTGCTTGCTTCATTACTAGCCTGTTAAACATGTCTCACACTGAGGAAACTCATTGTTCAATTTGTTTAGAAGCCATTGTGGAACCCCCTCTAAGAATGTGTCCCAATTGTACTGATATGTCTATAAATTGCAAACAGCATATTTTGACTTATAAGAATTTGGCATTAAATGATTCTCAGACAGAAGGAAATCAGGTTTCGCCATCTAGTTCTCCCCAAGTGTCACAACCAGTTACGCCCGCACAAGTGACGCCAAGTACTTCTAGTGCGTTATGCGCTTTGCAGCATGCTGAAGCCCGGTTTCCTCTCAGAGTGCAGTGAATGACAGAGGGATGTGAAGGGAATGCAATGGTCATCCTATCAGGGATCTATTTCATAGGTTCTCTGTTTTCGGTCGTAGAGATTCTTCTCTTATATACCATTACCTCTACTGATTCTCGTTTCAGAACTGGTTTGGCTATCTACTTTATGTAGATGAGTGTCTTTTGGTAAGTATATTTCCTTTTATTTATGACACTCTCAGCTATGGTTTGGCACTTTATATGTAAAGTTCTAAATATATGTTTTATACTTATATTTGCCATGATTCAGGTTAATCAGTATATTTCCTTCTTGCAGACGGTCAGTTTAATTTTTTGGGAAATGCATAAAAAAAAAAAGAAAAAAAAAGAAAAGAATGTTTCTTACCTGAAATTTTTCAATTGACTTTCTTTCTAAATTGCGGGCGGTTAGGCTCGCGGGTGCGCAAAATGCTATAATTTATTGCGTCATTTTTGGCACAAGACTTTTTTGGTGCGAGAATTACGTTTGTTGACGTATTTTCGTCATTTCCGGCGTCTTAGTTGGCGCCGAGAATTTTCACATAGTTGCGTCATCTATGACGCTCGTATCTGTTACAGACGTTCTTGGCGCCAAAAAAAATGTTGTCAGTTGTGGGCGTCATACTTGGCGCCAGATTTCTGACATTACTTAAGTCTTTATTTCATTCTGCTTCTGGTTTTCAGAGGCTTATTTTGTTTGCATTTTTTTCCTCCCTTTCCTGAAACTGTCATTTAAGGAAATATTTTGCTTTATATGTTGTTTTTTCTCTTATATTTGCAAGATATCTCAAAAACTGTTCCTCTATCAGAAAATACTGTTGGATTCCTGATGACTGATATCAGTCCTACCAAAGCTAAGTTCATTTATTTTAATGTTATTAATTTTTATCTTTAGCTATGGTTTGTAATAAGTTATCATGATAAACTTTTACATGCAGAGTCCATTAGTATTAATGCATTATCTATTGCTATTCTTTTTACATCTAATGTACAAGATATACCTAGGAATTTATAAGAATATTTTTCTGATTCTATCCTAAAGGCTTTTTCTGCCATCCCGCCTTCTAATAAAAATTATAGGTCTTTTTTAAACTTCTCATTTAGTTGATGAATTTTCAAATGACCAACAACATACTGAATTATCCTTCTCTGATGATGATTTATCTCATTCAGAATATACTTCATCAGATATTGACACTAACAAATCTACTTTTTTACTTTTAAATAGAGTACATTTGTTCTTTGTTGAAAAGGTGTTGATTATATTGGATATTGAGGAGACTAGTTCTTTTGATTTTAAGACTAGCTAACTTTTAAATTCTGCTTATTAACCTCCTGTGGTTTCTTCAGAGGTTTTTTTCCAGTTCCTGATACTAGGGAATGGAATAGGCCTGGGACTTCTTTTATTCCTTCTTTAAGGTTTTTAAATTGTATCCTTTGCCAGCAGTTAGTTTAGAGTTTTGGGTAAAGATCCCCAAAGTTAATGGGGCTATCTCTACTCTTGCTAAACATACTACTATTCCTATAGAAAATAGTATTTATTTTTTAAGTTTCTTCAGATGGGAAACTTGTATCTTATCTAAGGAAATTATTTTATTTTCAGGTCCTTTTCTTAGGCCTGCAATTTATTTGGCTGATGTTGCAACTGCTTCAACTTTTTGGTAGGATACTTTAGTGCAACAAGTATCGGATTATGATTTGTTTAGCATTGTTAAGTTGATCAACATGCTAATAATTTCATTTGTGTCGTCATTTTTTTTTATATTTTCACAATTGAGGTTAAATCTATGTCTTTAGCTATTTTAGCTAGAAGAACTTTGTGACTTAAATCTTGGAATGCTAATTTGATTTCTAAAATCCATATTTCTTTTTTTCCAAGGTAATCAATTATTTGGTTCACAATTGGATTCAATTATTTCAACTGTTACTCTGGGGAAGGAAGTTTTTTTGCTTCAAGATTAAGTTCTAAGAGTAAATCTTAAGCTTATATTAGTTTTTGTTCTTAATAAGGAACGGAATCCTAATTCTTCCCCAAGTAACATGTTTATAATTGGAAGTTTTTTCAACATGGAATGATTTCAAGCCATTTAAAAGATCAAAGTCAGCCCCCAGATTTGCATGTAGGTGCGGCTCTTATTCCAGCTTAACTGGTAAGGGGCAGGTTAAGACTTTTTTAAATTTGTTTGGTTCAATTCGGTCCAAACTTCTTAGATTAGGGTACAGAATAGGATTCAGAGTAAAACCGCCTGTGAGAAATCTTTTTCTCTCTAGCATATTCCAGCTATTCCAGTAAAGGCACACACTTTCCTGAAGTGTGTTTCAGACCTGTATGTATTGGGTACTTGTGAAGCGCGGCTGGTCACCCGTTGGGGTCTCAAGGCGCTGCTCAGACCTGGAGTTATCTGGGGTATTCATACCAGTTCCATTTCAGGAACGGGGTTTGGGGTTTTGTTCGAAACTATTGATTATCCCAAAGATAGAAAATCTTTTTGAATTGTCATATAAGAGTACCATCTTTCAGAATGGTGTTTATATGGTCTATTCTGCCTTTTGGTCAGCAAGGGCATTATTTGTTTACAATAGATACAATAGATGCATATCTTCATATTCTGTTTTCATTCAGATTATTTTCATTTTCTGAGATTCTCTTTTTTAGACAAGCATTACCAATTTGTTGCTTTTCCTTCTGGCCTAGCGACAGCTCTAAGAATCTTTTCAAGGTTCTCAGTGTTTCCTTATTTGGACGATCTCGTGGTACTTGCTCAGTTTTTTCGTTCTGCAGAATCTCATAAGATTCAACTTTTGTTGTTTCTTCAAGACATGGTTAGAGGATCTTTTTATCAAAAAGCTCCTTGATTCCTCAGACAAGGGTCACCTTTTTTAGGTTTCCAGATAGATTGTGTCAATGTCTTTGTCTCTAACAGACAAGAAACAATTATATTGGGTTCAGTTTGTCGGAACCTTCAGTCTCTATTATATCCTTCAGTAGCTATATGCATGGAAGTTTTAGGTCTCATGGCTGCAGCAGTGGATTCGATTCCCTTTGCTCATTTTCATATGAAACATTTCCAGTTTTTATTATGCTGAATTAATGGTGCAGGGATTATTCTAGGATATCACTTTTAATATCTTTGAAACCCAATATTCAACTATCTTTGACTTAGTGGTTAGATCACCATCATATAGTTCTACGGGTCTCTTCGGTTCATCCAACCTGGACCATGATCACAACAGATGCGAGTCTTTTAGGTTGGGAGGCTGTCTGGGGATCTCTGTCAGCACTAGGGGTTTGGAAATCTCAAGAGGCGAGATTACCATTCAATATTTTGGAACTCCGTGCGTTTCTCAGAGTTCTTCAGTTTTGGCTTCTTTTTTAAGACAGACACAACTGTGGCGTATGTCAATCATCAGGGTGGGACTCTCAGTCCTTAGGCTGTGAAAGAAGTATCTTGGATACTTGCTTGGGCTAAATCCAGCTCCTGTCTAATTTTTGCGGTCCATATCCCAGGTATAGACAATTTGGGAAGTGGATTATCTCTGTCAATCAAGCTTTACATCCGGGAGAATGGTCTCTTCACCCAAATGTGTTTTTTCAAATCGTTCAGATGTGGGGGCTTCCATAAATAGATCTGATGGCATTTCATCTAAACAAGAAACTTCCCAGGTACCTATCCAAGTCCGGGGATCCTCAGGCGGAAGCAGTGTATGCATTGACATTTCCTTGGAGTTATCAACCTGCCTATATTTTTCCGCCTCTGGTTCTTCTTTTTAGAGTGATTTTCAAAATCATCATGGAGCAATCGTTTGTGCTGCTGGTGGCTCCAGCATGGCCGCTCAGGTTTTGGTATATGGTTCTTGTTCGGATAACCAGTTGCCAACCTTGGTCACTTCCATTAAGGCCAGACCTTATATCTTAAGGTTTGTTTTTTCCGTCAGGAACTCAAATGATTAAATTTGATGGTATGGAAATTAAACGCTTAGTGCTTAGTCATAGAGGTTTCTCTGACTCAGTGATTAATACTATGTTGCATGCTCGTAAATCTGTGTCTAGAAAGATTTATTTTCGAGTTTGGAAGACTTACATCTCATGATGCTCTTCTCATAAATTCTCTTGGCATTCTTTTAGAATTCCTAGGATTTTACAGTTTCTTCAGTTCCTTGAAAGGACAAATCTCTTCTCTTTCTGTGCTGTTTCACAGAAAAATTGCTAATCTTCCTGATATTCATTGTTTTGTTCAGGCTTTGGTTTGTATCAAGCCTGTCATTAAGCCAATTTCTTAGTTTAGTTCTGAGGGCTTTACAGGCTCTTCCGTTTGAGCCTATGCATTCTTTGGACATTAAATTACTTTCATGGAAAGTATTGTTCCTTTTGGCCATCTCTTCTGCTAGAAGAGTTTCTGAATTATCTGCTCTTTCTTGTGAGTCTCCTTTTTCTGATTTTTCATCAGGATAAGGCGTTTTTTTGCTGTCTTCATTTAAATTTTTACCTAAAGTTGTGAATTCTAACAACATTAGTAGAGGAATTATTGTCCCTTCCTTGTGTCCTAATCCTAAGAATTCTTTGGAAAGATCCTTACATTCTTTGGATGTGGTAAGAGCTTTGAAATATTATGTTGAAGCTACTAAGATTTCAGAAAGACTTCTAGTCTATTTGTTATCTTTTCTGGTTTTAGGAAAGGTCAGAAGGCTTCTGCCATTTCTTTGGCATCTTGGTTAAAGCTTTTGATTCATCATGCTTTTTTTGGAGTCGGTTAATCCCCGCCTCAGAGGTTTACGGCTCATTCTACTAGGTCAGTTTCTACTTCCTGGGCTTTTAAGAATGAAGTTTCTGTTGATCAGATTTGCAAAGCAACGACTTGGTCTTCTTTGCATACTTTTTACTAAATTCTACCATTTTAATGTTTTCTCTTCTTCAGAAGCAGTTTTTGGTAGAATAGTACTTCAGGCAGCTGTTTCAGTTTGATTCTTCTGCTTATAATTTCAGTTTTTTTCATTATCAAGATTACAAGCGGAATTGGCTGTCTTTATTTTTATCCCTCCCTCTCTAGTGACTCTTGCGTGGAGTTCCACATCTTGGGTATTTGCTATCCCATACATCACTAGCTCATGGACTCTTGCCAATTACATGAAAGAAAACATAATTTATGTAAGAACTTACCTGATAAATTCATTTCTTTCATATTGGCAAGAGTCCATGAGGCCCACCCTTTTTATGGTGGTTATGATTTTTTTCTCCTTTCTTATCACCCCACTTCTTGGCTATTCGTTAAACTGAATTGTGGGTGTGGTGGTGGGGGGGGGTGTATTTATAGGCATTTTGAGGTTTGGTAAACTTTGCCCCTCCTGGTAGGAATGTATATTCCCATACGTCACTAGCTCATGGACTCTTGCCAATATGAAATAAATGAATTTATCAGGTAAGTTCTTACATAAATTATGTTTTTAGTCATCCCTTTCAAGGGTAAGACCCTATTTGGGCCTGAACTGGAAGAGATCATTTCAGACATCACTGAAGGGAAAGGCCATTCCCTTCCTCAGGATAAGACAAATAAGATGAGGACCAAACAAAATGATTTTCGTTCCTTTCGAAACTTCAAAGGTGGTCCCTCTACCTCTTCCCCTGCTGCAAAGCAAGAGGGGAATTTTGCTCAATCCAAGTCAGTCTGGAGACCTAACCAGACTTGGAACAAGGGTAAACAGGCCAAGAAGCCCACTGCTGCCACTAAGACAGCATGAAGGGGTAGCTCCCGATCCGGGACCGGATCTAGTAGGGGGCAGACTTTCTCTCTTTGCTCAGGCTTGGACAAGAGATGTTCAGGACTCCTGGGCTTTAGAAATCGTAACCCAGGGGTATCTTCTAGATTTCAAAGATTCCCCTCCAAGGGGGAGATTCCATCTTTCTCAATTGTCTGTAAACCAGACAAAAAGAGAGGCGTTCTTACGCTGTGTAGAAGACCTATATACCATGGGAGTGATCTGCCCAGTTCCGAAAACAGAACAGGGGCAGGGGTTCTACTCCAATATGTTTGTGGTTCCCAAAAAGAGGGAACCTTCAGACCAATTTTTTTTTTTTTTTTTTTTTTTTGAAAAATGTTTTTATTGAGGCAATAAAATACATTAAAGTACAAACATAGTAGATAGGGCAATATCTCAAACAAAATTGTATGACATCAGTTCCATAATTCAAGCATAGATACAGTAGACAAAAGTAGGAGTACGGTACTGACCCTAATGGAGCCTCATTTTATAACTTAATATTAGGGCAAACATGTGTCAACAGTGAAAAATAGATCCACTTATGGGACCTGGAAAATTAGTACTTGTCTGAAGACAGATCTTACAGGGGTAAAAATTCTCAATATTTAACACTCTAGCGTCTTCAATATAATAAGATCCGCTCATGGGATCTGGCGGCAAGGATCAATCTGAAGACATCTATAGCAGTTCAAAGGGTTCTCGTCATATGTTAGCTTGTTATTGCATAGAGGTTATAGGCAAACTTAATTGAAACAGATAAAGATACTAATAAGGTACATAACCACGCTATCTAAATTACTCTGCTAAATGATATCAGTGATGTACCAGAACTGGTCACAGTTGTCACAGTAAGGATATAATGACACTCATACTGAGCATTAATAGAAACTTGAACGGTGATAAAACTGTAGTTCTAAAACTCTTTGATTAACCAACATACAATAAACAAAGGAGAATTTCTTATATTAGGGCCCGAAGATCCTTTTCCATGTATGCAGGGGGAGACATAGGCTTAGGACTTCGGACTGGGTAGAGACTACTTCACTCTACCAAAAGAGAGTGCGGAGGAGAAAGTATTCGTCCCTACCGCACAAAAATGGTGGGGGGGGGGGCGGGAGATAGTCCAGCAACAGGTTACTCTAACTTTGCTGGATAGGATAGATAGCTAGGTAATAACATCTTGCAAAGTAATATATACTGGAATAAACTTAGCGCATATATTACTCAAATCATTAACTCAGTTGGTACACTGTTAATGTAAAATTTTCTTGCAGAAGATAGATAGGTTAGACATATAATGTAGCCACGTCCTATAATAATAAATATGCTGTGCTAGGGTTGAGAAGGGATAAAAAATGTGATAGTATCTAGAATGAGACACACAAATGATCCAGCAAGGATACATGCAACTACTTTGAAGGTGTAGTACAACAGTCAATCTAACATGCCTCATCAACCCTTTAGTAGGTCTGGGATATTATCTGCCTAAGCTTAGTACATGCAGCTAACTAGGATACTATGCAGATATATACCTCTGGTGTCGTTAATCTCACTAGCAAGGTGTATAATCAGTGAAGAGTGTTAGTATACAGTTATGAGAAATACCCCAGTGTGTTAATGATAGAAATATGTGGCAAAAATACTGAAAAAAAAAAAACTTAACATTCATAACTATTGATATTAAGGGCCAATTTGGCTGCTCTTAGATAGTATAGGGGTGTGCTGCACAGTAGTCAATCTATATGAGAACTGTTGTACCTCGTTGCATACAAGATATTAAAACTAAGGAGTGGTACTGAACCAGCTATATTACAGCAATTTACCAACACAGCCATTATTCTCAGAACAGCAGATTCTAGTTGTGAAGGTATAGGCATGCAAACATATCAGCAAAAATATGTAAAACAGAACAGTATTAGTCACAGCAATGCATAGCACATTAATAAATATCTGAAGTTTACAGCATTAAACCGCACTGAATATATAATTCCCAAGTTAGACAACCTGGAATATGATTGGTGGACCAAACACTTAATTCAGGGATTAGTATTGGCAAGTTCTCATTTATACTGTTTATCGGAAAAATATCCAGGAAGTTTAGTCCCGAAATCCACATGGCCTCAGACAATGATCTTCATAAATGTGGATTCTTCGGCTACAGCTAAAATAAAATTATTCAGTAAGTCCAAAAGCTGGGCTTTAAGTGGTAGCACATTTAAGAGTCAAGGAGGTATTGTGAGTACTTAGCAACCTCTGCAGTAATAAGAATGTCACCCCACTCCAGCTTTTACAGTCATCCTATAGAGCCTAAATCCTTCACCGACTTGCTGTGAAAAGTCCGCCGGGTTGAAGTCAGGAAGAAGCGAGCGGGACATTGCGTGAGCTCTGTAGTGCTCTCCAAAGCCTGCCACAATGAACAGACTGTTATGCTGTGTGATCTCCGAGATCCGCACTCCAGTCGCAGCAGCAGAGAAAAAACTGGGCTCCAACTTGGGGCCCGGACTCTCAAACACCAGTGCCGGGGAGCGCGGCTGGGGATCCTTAGGTGCTGCATCGCACTGCGGCTCCAGTGGTGAATCTTGTTTCGTAGCTGTGGTATCGCTGCTCACTCGCGCTGCTTGCACTTTACCGGTGATAGCATCTAATCTCTCACAAATTTTCTTCCCGTACTCCTCCAGCAGGTTTCTGATGCCAGCATACAATTCTTGGGCCTCCATCACGGGCAGTAGTACAGCCGCTCACAAAAGTGGCGCTTCAGCTTATGATAGGGAGCCACTTCACCCGCTGTAATATTTGTAATATATTAGGAGGTCCTCCTCCAACCTGAGGACCACAAGTTCCACTCCCTTATCCTGCTTTCTGAGCCTCCACCTGTTCCGTGTGGTGTATAGGCCTCCGGTGTGCTCCTGATATTTGTTGGTTTATTGTGGCTTAATGTCACCAGCTCTGGGGCCCTTTTAGTGTACTTTTACTGATCGAAGGTCCGAAAACAGGAATCCGGCTGGTTTCATTCCCTGTTTTTATGTCCGTGAGGCCCGAGGTAGGCCGCATCCACGATCTTTCCTAGTTATGGCCTGGTCCTGTGTTCCGGTCTGTTTTGCGGTCTCTCTAAACCGCCTCAAAATCACTCAACTGTTTTTCCTTCGAATGCGGATGTGATTAGGAGCTGGATTCTGGTTACTGTATTTTCAGAAATCAGCTATTAAGCACTTATATCTCTACTTGTTTACGGAGCTCTTCCCAAGTGCTGCCACTCTGGTTGCTGGCTAGCTCCGCCCCCCTCAGACCAATTTTAGATCTCAAGATCCTAAACAAATTCCTCAGAGTCCCATCCTTCAAAATGGAGACCATTCGGACTATTTTACCAATGATCCAGGAGGGTCAATATATGACCGCCGTGGACTTAAAGGATACGTATCTACACATCCCTATCCACAAAGATCATCACCAGTTCCTCAGGTTCGCCTTTCTGGACAAGCATTACCAGTTTGTGGCTCTTCCCTTCGGGTTGGCCACAGCTACCAGAATTTTCACAAGAGTTCCATTCCTGGGAACTCTGATAGATTCAGTGGACATGAAAATTTTTCTGACGGAGGTCAGGAAATCGAAGATTTTAACCATCTGCCGAGCTCTTCATTCCATTCCTCGGCCGTCAGTGGCTCAGTGTATGGAGGTAATCGGACTAATGGTAGCGGCAATGGACATAGTTCCGTTTGCTCGCTTGCATCTCAGACCACTGCAACTATGCATGCTCAAACAGTGGAATGGGGATTATGCAGATTTATCTACTCAGATAAATCTGGATCAAGAGACCAGAGACTCTCTTCTTTGGTGGTTGTCACAGGATCATCTGTCCCAGGGAATGTGTTTCCGCAGGCCAGCATGGGTCATAGTGACGACGGACGCCAGCCTATTGGGCTGGGGTGCAGTCTGGAATTCCCTGAAAGTGCAGTGTTTGTGGACTCAGGAGGAGGCTCTCCTCCCGATAAATATTCTAGAACTGAGAGCGATATTCAACGCGCTTCTGGCGTGGCCTCAGCTGGCTTCAGCCAGATTCATAAGATTCCAGTCGGACAATATCACGACTGTAACATATATCAATCATCAGGGGGGAACAAAGAGTTCTCTAGTGATGATAGAGGTTACCAAAAGAATTCGATGGGCAGAGACTCACTCTTGCCATCTATCAGCAATCTATATCCCAGGAGTGGAGAACTGGGAAGCAGATTTTCTAAGTCGCCAGACTTTTCATCCGGGGGAGTGGGAACTCCATCCGGAGGTGTTTGCACAATTGATTCAGCAATGGGGAACACCAGAATTGGATCTGATGGCGTCTCGGCAGAACGCCAAACTTCCTTGTTACGGGTCCAGGTCAAGGGATCCTCAGGCAGTACTGATAGATGCTCTAGCAGTACCCTGGTCGTTCAACCTGGCTTATGTGTTTCCTCCATTTCCTCTCCTTCCCCGTATGATTGCCAGAATCAAACAGGAGAGAGCTTTGGTGATTTTGATAGCACCTGCGTGGCCACGCAGGACTTGGTATGCAGACCTGGTGGACATGTCATCTCTTCCACCATGGACTCTGCCACTGAGACAGGACCTTCTGATTTAAGGTCCGTTCCAGCATCCAAATCTAGTTTCTCTGCGGCTGACTGCTTGGAGATTGAACGCTTGATTTTATCCAAGCGGGGTTTCTCTGAGTCGGTCATAGATACCTTGATTCAGGCTTGAAAGCCTGTAACTAGGAAAATTTATCATAAGATATGGCGTAAATATCTTTATTGGTGCGAATCCAAAGGCTACTCATGGAGTAAGATCAGGATTCCTAGGATTTTGTCCTTTCTCCAAGAAGGATTGGAGAAGGGGCTATCAGCTAGTTCCTTAAAGGGACAGATATCTGCCTTATCAATTCTACTGCACAAGCGTCTGGTAGATGTTCCAGACGTTCAATCGTTCTGTCAGGCTTTAGTTAAAATCAAGCCTGTGTTTAAACCTGTTGCTCCGCCATGGAGTTTGAATTTAGTTCTTAAAATTCTTCAAGGGGTTCCTTTTGAACCTATGCATTCCATAGATATTAAGCTTCTATCTTGGAAAGTTCTGTTTTTAGTTGCTATCTCTTCGGCTCGAAGAGTTTCTGAATTATCTGCATTGCAATGTGACTCGCCTTATCTTGTTTTCCATGCTGATAAGGTGGTTTTGCGTACCAAACCTGGATTCCTTCCTAAGGTTGTTACTAATAGGAATATTAATCAGGAAAATTTTGTTCCTTCTCATCTAAGAAGGAGCGTCTGTTGCACAACTTGGACGTGGTTCGTGCTTTGAAGTTTTACTTGCAAGCAACCAAAGATTTCCGTCAAACATCTTCTTTGTTTGTTGTCTATTCTGGAAAACGTAGAGGTCAAAAGGCTACGGCTACCTCTGTTTCTTTTTGGCTGAAAAGCATCATCCGTTTTGCATACGAGACTGCTGGACAGCAGCCTCCTGAAAGGATTACAGCTCACTCTACTAGAGCGGTGGCTTCCACATGGGCTTTTAAAAATGATGCTTCTGTTGAACAGATTTGTAAGGCTGTGACTTGGTCTTCGCTTCATACCTTTTCCAAATTTTCCAAATTTGATACTTTTGCTTCTTCGGAGGCTATTTTTGGGAGAAAAGTTCTTCAAGCAGTGGTGCCTTCTGTTTAACCATCTGTCTTGTCCCTCCCATTCATCCGTGTCCTGTAGCTTTGGTATTGTATCCCAGAAGTAAAGGATGAATCCGTGGACTCGTCGTACCGTATAGAAGAAAAGTACATTCATGCTTACCTGATAAATTAATTTATTCTATGGTACGACGAGTCCACGGCCCGCCCTGTCATTTTAAGACAGATTATATTTTTTGATTTTAAACTTCAGTCACCTCTGCACCTTGTAGTTTCTCCCTTTTCTTCCTGTACCTTCGGTCGAATGATTGGGGGGTGGAGCTAAGGGAGGAGCTATATAGACAGCTCTGCTGTGGTGCTCTTTGCCACTTCCTGTTACCAGGAGGATAATATCCCACAAGTAAAGGATGAATCCGTGGACTCGTCGTACCATAGAAGAAATTAATTTATCAGGTAAGCATAAATTTACTTTTTCTTAATAATAATATTTAACAACAGTACACTTACTACCCTAGTCTAATCAATATTAAATATAAGAATAAGATACCTTTTAACTCACCATTGCAGCTATACTCTGCTATAAGGAATTTATTTGCTTTAAAACATTAAATATTTATAACAATTGCCATACATTACTAAATAAACCAATTATCGAGAGTTTCAGCTTTTCCAATATTCTATTTTCACCGTCATACAAGAGATTAAGCACAGATCTGGAAATGAATATTAGGCCCAATTTTGTTTGCTCTTTCCTGTAAAGAGGGTCCCAAGCATTTATCTCACAAAAACTGTAAATCCAAGCAGCAGGTCAATTCTGCAGTCAAGTTAAACAGCATCAGCCTCTTTCATCTCCTGTGCAAAGAGTTTTATATCTATGATAAAACCCACCTCTTTTCTTATCATTAGTGAAATTTTGGTTACTCCCTCAATTGAAGCTTGTCCCTCATTGGTTATTTGGAAATGCCTCTCTGAACAGCCAAATACATTTTGTTTGCAATTCTCGCATCAAACACCGGAGAGCAACAGACAACGGAATGTAGCTTTGTTTGCAAATACTACTACAAAAATATTATTATTTATTTTTAAAACGTATATTTAATATACTCATTATTTCCTGATATTAATAAACCTATTTGGTCAACATATATGTCCTATCTAATATAATTTAGCATGTATTTATTGAGACTAGACATGGGTGTATTTCTAGTATCCTATTAGTAAGTAATTATGATCTTAATTATTTGTTCTTCATGGAACCATAGTATTTAATATAGACATTTCACTTCATCATTTCACATGTCTCAACAATGTTTAAAATATGAACCCACATTCATGATTATATTAATAGGATAACTTATTTAGTATGTATCATTTTGGATCCATTTCCTCTGAGTGGATTATTAGATTCCTGGAAAAGAAACGGTTGTTTATTCTTATGCTTTCAAAATTCACAGGTTTTAGAATACTTTCTTGGTCTTCTCATAGAGACGTAATGTCTGGAATTACGTGTATTGAGTACTCAGTAAGGGACAATTAGCATTTAACTGTAAACTTTTAGCTTTCCTGTAAGGCTGGTGCTTCAAAGAACTGATTACTTGTAGACTGACTCTCATTTCACGGGGTATCCTGAATTAGGTAAGTATCAGGGCAATTATTTTAATTGAATTATTGAGCTATACATCAAAGTATAATCTGCAAAGTATAAATTAACTGCTTTCCCAAAGATTTTGCTTGCTAGCTTCAAAAGACTAATTACTGTAAACTGTCTCTACAGGGGTCTGTGCCATCCTTCTCAGTCATTTACAAATGCTGACAAGACATTTTTATATCATAGGATATATATGAATTAACTACTAAACTGTATTTTCTTCTTAAATGGGGAGAGTCCACAGCTGCATTTATTACTTTTGGGAAATACAGAACCTGGCCACCAGGAGGAGGCAAAGACACCCCAGCCAAAGGCTTACATACCTCACCCACTTCCCTCATCCCCCAGTCATTCTTTGCCTTTCGTCACAGGACATACCTGCCTTTTTGAGCTGTGCAGTTCTTGTGAATTGGTGCGCTTTTTCTTTGGCCCACATGGTGCACCTTGTGACCGGGCGTGGTCACATTTTTTGTTTTCCATTTCCGTATTCCTGACAGTGTGGCGGAAAGAGTCTTTTTTTTCTCTACTTGTCTGGGTCATAGAAAGAGGTGAGTGCCCCAGCCATTGGGGGTGTAAGGTGCCGTTTGTTTATTTTTGTCTATAATTTCAAATATTCAAGTTATGGAGGATTCTGATTTTTTGGAGACGGATGTCTCTGATTCAGATTCTGCTTCTTGTGAAGAATATGTGGGGGCTCGGGTGATCCAACCCCATGAGTTATGTTCCGTATGCCGTTTAGAGTGCTCTTTTCTCCCAACTTGGAGAGCTTAGAGTCCACTGAGCATTCCACCTCTGAGGATTCCGTATCCCTTGAGGGGCGCTTCCTAGAACCTTCGATTACTACACAGGCAGGTGTCCCAAATGCCGTTACCCCTTCTCCGGAAGGTGGCTACTTTCCTCCAGAGGTTACTGCACGGTTCCGCATGGCTATATCTATGGCGTTGGCCCATTTACATCTTCCGGGAAGATCTTGTCCGTGTTCTCTTAATCATTGCCCGTCAGGCGTGGGATCGTCTGTATCGGTTCAGCCCTCTGGGGAAGCGGTGTCCCCTGAGGTTTCAGATTCCCCGGCGGAGGTAAGTCTTGCCTTTAGATTTAAACTGGCGCGCCTTCGTGTCCTGCTGAGGCATGTGTTGGCAGCATTAGAGGAGCCGATCCTGAGTGGGTTCCTCAGTCTTCTGCCCCAGACGGCAAGCAGTGTTTGACGAGTGGAGGGATGAAGATCATTCTCCTTGTCGTCTGCCTTTTTTTTTTTTGTGTATCTCATTCCCAGTTCTGAGCTTTTGGAGGAATCCGGTCTCTGACTGGCTGGTCCTGTTAGTGTGTCCATTCTTCCTGGGTGTTCACCTTGCGGGTGCTGCCCTCATTTATTTTTATCCGGTTAGGATGTATTTTATTTCCTTTTGTAAGATTAAGACTGTTGTAGTTTTTCCTTTTGGCAAATCTTTTCTTCTCTGGGATTTGATACTGGCGATTTTGTGGTCGCAATAGCTATATTTCCACGGGAAAAAAAAAAAAAAAAGAGTTGAGACATGGTTTAGGGCCCCGGAGCCTACATGTCTACTGTTTGTCTGTTTATTTAATCTAGCCCTGCTAGGGCTTAGATTTTTCAGTGGCCTTGAACAGTTCTGTCACGTCCTGTATATCAGGCTGGTCCTGGTTGGGTACTAGTTATATCTGTTCCTTGGGGTCCATGTTAGACACGTTGTGCCTTTGACAATGGGCTGGTCCTGTTTGGGTACTGAGTTTGCTTCTTCTTGTAAGAGGTTGTTTTTTTGTTCTACAAGTTCTGAAGGCCCTTCTATCCTAGATGTTAAACTGGTCCTAATTTATTCATCTGGGTGGGGAGTCCGATATTTGATGTACTCAGTCCTAGGTGTCCTGTCCCTGCATAGCTAGCAGGGTTAGTTTGGATTACGGATCCTGCTATGACAGTATACTTGAGATTTCCTGAGGTCCTTTAGTTCTCCCCTTCGATAGAGGAGGAGGTTCAGATGACTCCATAGAGATCTTCCGTACCTGGTTTGGGGGGCTTCTTCTCCTCTATGGTACTTCGTTCCGGATGGCATTGTCTGGACTAGTTCCGATCTCTTTAGACAGGGCCTATTCCTTATGGTTGGGGTCAGTCTTCCGGTTGTCTGATTGAGGAGATTCGGTCCTTAGGGCCTGCTTTCTTACAATTTCCTTTCTGTTCCTATAATTGTAGGGATCTATGAGATTGTATGTTGTCTCTTTGTCATATGTACGGTTGCCCCTGCTTGGGCGATTCGGTTGAGTTCTGTTGCCTGCTAGGAGTTTTAGGATGCTTGTTCATTCATCAATTCTTTGAGCAGTGGGGGCTCCCGGTGATTGATCCAGGTGGATCTTTAGAGACTGTCATATTCTTTCAAACAGAGATTACTTTCTAGTTTGAGTCCTGATCTCTTTTGGGTCCTACCTTCGTCTTATTTGATGGGTGTGGATCCCAGAGGCCCGTTGGTCTGTCTCTTGGATACTTACATGGCAGATCAGTGTCTTAGACCCCGTGGGGGCATGGCTGTGATTGCATCAACTTTGGTGCAAGGTCATCTTCAGATGGAGTACTCTTGTGGATGTTCCTCAAGGGTTATTAGTTTGGATTCGGTTCTGGGTTTCGGGTGTCCGGCCTTTTACCCTAGTCCTGGTTTTCGACTGGGCATTTCAGTTGCTCTGTTTTCCAGATCTCATAGACGTTGGATCTGGTCGGTTGAGTAGCAGGTTGGGTTTCCCGATCCTGGGAAAAATCTCCTTGTTCCTACTGGTGGCTTCTTTTTACTCCTTCTGGAGGAATGGGACTTTCTCTACTGAGCCGGCTGTGGTGGCCGGAGGGTTACCATAGCTGTCTAGCAAGCGGATGTGCAGTTTGAAGACCAGTTGCAGCTTTTTGCACCTTGCATGTGGGCTAGCAAGTTGTTAGGTCTTCGATTTCCTCTATTTGGGAGAATCTGATCTACTGCATCTATCCTGTTGGCTACTCCGGTGGTCGATTTTTCCTCCTCTGATCCCGAAGTTCAGTGAGGTTTGCTTCTGCTTTGCGTGCAGGACGTCATGAGTTTGTGTCCACCTGAAAGGTTGGATTTTCATGTTGCATACCATTCTGGTAGTTGTTCGTCTAGGGTCTCTCTGGTTGAGTGTGCCTTTCCCCTCTGATTCTGAAGGGAAACGTGTATAGGTATTTTGGAACCCAAGCTATTCTCTCAGGGGGTTCGTGCCTCTTCCTTTTTCTTTTCCTGAGGATCTCGTGGCTGGAGTTTCATTGTTAATCTCTGGGCCTGGTCGTTACGGGGAATTTTTGTTCTCCCTTGTCCTTTGGCTTACCAGGTGCATAGGTGCTGGGACTGTTTGCTCGGAGTAGGGGTCAGGGATTCTGACTGTTCTGTTGAGCATAGACAGCGTTTCTTGTGGGGCTACTGAGTGCTCTTTCCTTACGTGGGAGGCTTCGCGGTGGTACCTTCCCTCTGTGAGTTGCTGCTTTTTTCATTTGTGGTCAGGGTGCTGTCCTCCCTTCCCTTTGTTCTGGTAGGGGGGGGGAGTTGATCCGCTCTGTTTAAGAGTTTTCTCTCCCAGGACGGTTTTGGTATGAATTTCTTATCTTCCCTGTCCAGTTTTGTAGGCTTGACGCTTAGTTGGATCGTCTATCAGATGGAATCCTGTGGCTTTTGACTGAGGCGATATTCCTATCTGTTTTGTCTGTTTTACTTCCGGGGGGAAGGGGGTTTTGACCCTCGGGTGTTCAGTGTTTTAGTGCTGGATAGTGTGGTTTTGTGCTTGGTGGAGTCTAAGGATCTGAGTGGTCTCTCGCAAGGCTCTTTATGGTTCTAACTGATTGGCAGTTACTTGGTCCTCTTCCTTTTTTTGTCCTTTCTGTGTCTGTTGACACAGGTTTTTTTATCGGGAGTTTGGGTTGTATCAGGCTGTGGTGCCCTCAGAATGGGCCGCCTTTTCTTGTTCCCTCCCGTTTGCATTCAGTGTCCTCTTTAGCTTGGGTATTGCTTTCCCAAAAGTAATGAATGCAGCTGTGGATTCTCCCCGTTTAAGAAGAAAAAATTTCTTCTGACGGGGAGAGTCAACAGCTCCCTGCCCGTGTTTTTTCATGAGGTGGCCTTAATACTCCTACTGTTCTTTGTTCCCTGGCAGAATGACTGGGGGATGAGGGAAGTGGGGGAGGTATTTAAGCCTTTGGCTGGGGTGTCTTTGCCTCCTCCTGGTAGCCAGGTTCTGTATTTCCCAAAAGTAATGAATGCAGCTGTGGACTCTCCCCTTCAGAAGAAAAGAAAATGATCAGGTAAGCATAATTTATTTTACAAAGGTCCCTGACCTTTTACATGACAACATTACAAGATAAAATATTATATAAAATATTATATATTATATATATTTTACATACTATGAGTAAGAATTGACTTAATGGTAGCATTTTTGATAACCAACCTCTAAGGTGTGCATGGGTCTACCACGTTCAGTGTATGACTTGATAAAGACTGTCCTTTATACCAGATTAAGCATATATCAATATTGGCACAGTATGTGTGTGTGTGTGTGTGTGTATACAGTATGTATATATATATATATATATGCGCATAATAACATTATTCAAAATAATATAGCTTCAGAGAAAATAGGCTTTCCTTGCACTAAACTAAATGCCAAGAAGGATATAGGTACAGCTATTGTTAGCAATATGTAGTAGCAACAGTATGGAACATAAAAATAAATTAGTAAGATACCTGCATTAGCAAGATCATCCAAAATATAGGTCCCCATATCGTCATTAGTGGTATTACTTAGCCATTTACTAAGGGTAGTTATGCACATGAAATTAAAAAGCTAAAAAAAATAAACAAAAAAAGAAATCAGGTCACTACATAAACATATATATATAACCCTGGTTTAAAGCCACTAATATCGATGAACCATGTGGAGGATCTCATCCCCATCAAGCAGAGTTGGATGATGGGTTTGCTGACTAGCTGTCACTCTCTTTCCTATCCCACATTCATTAAATTGGAGAGTGATTAGTAGAGGAGGATGTAAGCGCTCAAAGTGGTCAAGGACCAGGTTAACAGCGCACACCACCAGTTCAAGTAGGTGTATAGATAACTCAGTAGTCCTCAAAGGGGTTTTGTTGAGGTTAGAATGTAGCTTGAGTAAAGACCGGGCCTCTAGAGCGTCAGAGGAAATAAGTAAATTACTGGTATTACTTAGCCATTTACTAAGGGTAGTTATGCACATGAAATTAAAAAGCTAAAAAAAATAAACAAAAAAAGAAATCAGGTCACTACATAAACATATATATATAACCCTGGTTTAAAGCCACTAATATCGATGAACCATGTGGAGGATCTCATCCCCATCAAGCGGAGTTGGATGATGGGTTTGCTGACTAGCTGTCACTCTCTTTCCTATCCCACATTCATTAAATTGGAGAGTGATTAGTAGAGGAGGATGTAAGCGCTCAAAGTGGTCAAGGACCAGGTTAACAGCGCACACCACCAGTTCAAGTAGGTGTATAGATAACTCAGTAGTCCTCAAAGGGGTTTTGTTGAGGTTAGAATGTAGCTTGAGTAAAGACCGGGCCTCTAGAGCGTCAGAGGAAATAAGTAAATTCCAGATTGCCCCAACAGTAACTAGCCGCTCTCCCTCTGGGGCGCTCCGATGGCACTGCAGAAACTCCCTCCTGTGTAAGCTGATTTAAAGGCAAGTTGACCAACTCCTGAGCCCTGGAAGAATGCGTGTCAGCCCGGTCTCCCCCTCGTACCCACCTAGTCGTCGCCTCTTTTTGTAGTAGGGATAAACTGTATATACGAACTGCGACTCTGTTTGCTTCTCACTTGCAAATCTTTCGCTGTGACCATTATAGCTCCTTGTCAGGCTTTGATCAATCTGTGGGATAGGCATCTCTTGTGATCTTTCCGTAGCTGGTTCTTCAAATCTTTGGCACATTTTAGAGTCCAGATCGCCAAGGTGGTATTTGAGGGGACTTTACCATAGCAGGTGCCAAAGATAGTAGTGAAAAATTCAGATTATTATAACCTTGGTGACTTAATAATCTTGATGATTGGCAAATATTTTGCATTGAATGTTTACTGATTCCAAACAGCAGCAAAGAAAACTGAACAGAAAAAGAAATAAATAACATAGTAACAAAGAAGAACCAATCAGAGTACAGCAGCTCGATAAACTGTAATGCACCAGGTTAACACGTCCTCTTTTCTTTGATGATTAGACAGCTAGAACCAAAAAAGGGAAAACAAATTCAAAATAACATCCAGAAGACGATGGGACTGAAGACATCCAGGAAAGAGAAGCAACAGGCTCCAGACCACAGAAAGCATGGAGAAACATAATCCCTCGATTCACACTGAAAGAAAGAAAAAACAGTAACAACTGACCTCATAGAAAAAAGAATAACAAGTAAAAGACATTATAAGCAAAAAATATATAAACCTTTCCTATACAATTATTTTTATATGTGTGTGTGTGTATATATATATATATATATATATATATATATATATATATACATACATACAGGGAGTGCAGAATTATTAGGCAAATGAGTATTTTGACCACATCATCCACTTTATGCATGTTGTCTTACTCCACGCTGTATAGGCTCGAAAGCCTACTACCAATTAAGCATATTAGGTGATGTGTATCTCTGTAATGAGAAGGGGTGTGGTCTAATGACATCAACACCCTATAACAGGTGTGCATAATTATTAGGCAACTTCCTTTCCTTTGGCAAAATGGGTCAAAAGAAGGACTTGACAGGCTCAGAAAAGTCAAAAATAGTGAGATATCTTGCAGAGGGATGCATCACTCTTAAAATTGCAAAGCTTCTGAAGCGTGATCATCGAACAATCAAGCGTTTCATTCAAAATAGTCAACAGGGTCGCAAGAAGCGTGTGGAAAAACCAAGGCACAAAATAACTGCCCATGAACTGAGAAAAGTCAAGCGTGCAGCTGCCAAGATGCCACTTGCCACCAGTTTGGCCATATTTCAGAGCTGCAACATCACTGGAGTGCCCAAAAGCACAAGGTGTGCAATACTCAGAGACATGGCCAAGGTAAGAAAGGCTGAAAGACGACCACCACTGAACAAGACACACAAGCTGAAACGTCAAGACTGGGCCAAGAAATATCTCAAGACTGATTTTTCTAAGGTTTTATGGACTGATGAAATGAGAGTGAGTCTTGATGGGCCAGATGGATGGGCCCGTGGCTGGATTGGTAAAGGGCAGAGAGCTCCAGTCCGACTCAGACGCCAGCAAGGTGGAGGTGGAGTACTGGTTTGGGCTGGTATCATCAAAGATGAGCTTGTGGGGCCTTTTCGGGTTGAAGATGGAGTCAAGCTCAACTCCCAGTCCTACTGCCACTTTCTGGAAGACACCTTCTTCAAGCAGTGGTACAGGAAGAAGTCTGCATCCTTCAAGAAAAACATGATTTTCATGCAGGACAATGCTCCATCACACGCGTCCAAGTACTCCACAGCGTGGCTGGCAAGAAAGGGTATAAAAGAAGAAAATCTAATGACATGGCCTCCTTGTTCACCTGATCTGAACCCCATTGAGAACCTGTGGTCCATCATCAAATGTGAGATTTACAAGGAGGGAAAACAGTACACCTCTCTGAACAGTGTCTGGGAGGCTGTGGTTGCTGCTGCACGCAATGTTGATGGTGAACAGATCAAAACACTGACAGAATCCATGGATGGCAGGCTTTTGAGTGTCCTTGCAAAGAAAGGTGGCTATATTGGTCACTGATTTGTTTTTGTTTTGTTTTTGAATGTCAGAAATGTATATTTGTGAATGTTGAGATGTTATATTGGTTTCACTGGTAAAAATAAATAATTGAAATGGGTATATATTTGTTTTTTGTTAAGTTGCCTAATAATTATGCACAGTAATAGCCACCTGCACACACAGATATCCCCCTAAAATAGCTATAACTAAAAACAAACTAAAAACTACTTCCAAAACTATTCAGCTTTGATATTAATGAGTTTTTTGGGTTCATTGAGAACATGGTTGTTGTTCAATAATAAAATTAATCCTCAAAAATACAACTTGCCTAATAATTCTGCACTCCCTGTATATATATATATATATATATATATATATATATATATATATATATATATAACCAGGGAGAGGACAGAAGGGAGGGAAAATATTCGCCTCCTGTCTTAAATAAAATCAAGATTAAGTCATCAAGGTTATAATAATCTGAATTTTATAGCAAAACAGGAGGCTTCATATTTTGCATCTTTAACGCACCGAGAGAAAAGACTCAGAAGCATGAAGAATAGGTTTGAAATAAAAGTGAGATAAGATGGTAGAAGAAGACCAATCTGCAGCAGCTCTTAGAAGTCCTGAAGGTTGCTGCCAGCCATAAAGGCCCTGGAGGCTGCTGCCCCACGGACAGAGTGAGCTCCAAAAGACAGATCAATACCTGCCCAGGACATAAGCCAACAAACCCACCTGGCAAGGGTAGAAGAAACCAGGTGAAACCTCATTGAGAACAATGAAAGGAAACCATTCTAGAAAGATCTGTTTTTAGACAGAGGGTCACACACAGCTGAGGGTCCTCAGAAAAGTAGAGGTAAAAATAGAGGAGGACATAGATTTAATGTGACAGGAAACTGAAAAGGAGACGCCCTCCGGAGAAAAGGAGAGACCCTTGACATCCAAAGCACGAATGTTGTTGATCACAAAACCTAATCCTGAAGAAGGGATGTGGTAATGTCTAAGTGGTGAAGAAGTGTGTGATGATCGTCTGCCATAAGGAGAATATTGTCTAGGTAAATAAGGCGAATGCCTTTGCCTCTGAGAGAGGCAATTACCGGTTTCAAAAGTTTGGTGAAGCACCAAGGGGCAGAGCTGAGGCCGAATAGGAGGCAAGTAAATTGCCAGATTTCGTCTTCTCAGAGGAATCTGAGGAACTTTCGATGATCCGGAGACACAGGGACCATGAGGTAAGCATCCGTCAAGTCCAGACACGCGAACAAATCTCAGAGACGGAGAAGGTCTTTGAGCGTGTGGATACCTTCCATCTTGAAATGGCAATATATTACAAAGCAGTTGAGGTCTCTCAAGTTGATGACAGGACGAAAACCTCCTGTCTTCTTTTTGACAAGGAAAATGTTGCTGAGGAAACCTGTGTCTAGCTCCGACACTATCTCTATGGCACCCTCATGAAGGAAAAACTGAACCTTTAAATGGATGTGGTCTGAGGGAGTTTTGGAAGTGATAGTTAGAAAAAAAAATATTTAAGCAAACTAAAAGATTTTTATAGATCAATACAGTATACAAAACGTTAACTAAAATATACAATTGTTTTAGAATAAAATATATGGAGAAGAACAATACATGTGCGCTAACAGCTATAACGCGAAACGCGTTGATGGTATTGATACAAGTTGTAAATCTTGAAGTCTTTTGCCCTATTCGAAGGATTAACACGGATTGGTAAGGGACTATATCTTGTAACTAGAAATCCAACAAACTGTGCAGAGTAAGGATATCGACTTTGTCACGGAACTGCTTTCCATACTGCCACATGTAGCCAGTGACATCACCAACCCAGAAATCCAGGAAACAACTAATGGGAGCTGTACAGACACCTGTGCCTCGCCAAACAACGGCAAGTAACCGGACTAAAACAAGCTAAGGTAGGCACATAGAGGTGTAACAGCCCGTTCAGGGTGATATTCCTTGGAGAAGTTTATTCTACCATATGAGTGGATACTAGGCCATAGGGACACTTTGTAACTGGAGACTTTACAACTAAACACTATATTAATCCTATAACTGGAAACCAAGATTCGCAATTTTGGACTTCTGTATCCCTACTAAGGATAATATAAGAGTGTACCAACTTATCCTTACTAAGGACTATATAAGAGTGTATAAACCTATTATAATAAGGCAACAGGAACATCAATATTCACCTGTTTATACACTAGCAAGTAATCAACACCATATAGATTGCCTAGTATTTTGCATATAACACAATATAGTGCACACTTGTGATATGCATTTGGGTTTGTAAAAGGTGGATACCGTATAAGTTTTTATTTGTTTCTTTTTTGTATTACAGAGATACCCGGTCATATGTAGGTACTTTTAGCAATATTACATTTGTGTATACTGCATTTTTATAGATTTTTTTAAAGGACTAAAATAAATTTTATTTTGCATAATAAGCCATTGAATAATACATAGCCCATAAAGTTAAAGAGTACACTCTATTTTACTTTATTTCTACACATCATCCCCTAGCTGTTAGCGCACATATACATCACTTTTCTATTATATTTATTTCTAATTTTTTTTCTTCTGTTTTTTGGGAGCAGAATAGTATATGTGCAGGGGCTTCAACTTGCGCATCACTTAACCCTGTTTGTTTTGTAGAAGAACAATACATGACCTGCTGTCTGGAAGCAGCAAAGAAAAGCGGAAGTTTTAACATGATTCATTACAGTTTATTGAGCTGCTGTACTCTGATTGGTTCTTCTTTGTTACTATGTTATTTATTTCCTTTTCTGTTCAGTTTTCTTTGCTGCTGTTTGGAATCAGTAAAGATTTGATGCAAAATATGAAGCTTCCTGTCTTGCTATAAAATATAAAACACAAATATCTACATGAAGGTTCCCAACTGTTTAAGGAGATGCATATAGTTATCTTGCGGGATGCATGGTCAGGGCTCAGAATGTTTGTAGGATCCATATAGCTGTTATATGACCATACTTTCCATGCTTAGCGAATCCTCTTGGTGAGTTATTGCACAGCACATCTATAGTGTAAAACCTAGATCACAGCAGATTGTAACTGCTTAAACCCGGATTAGTGGGGGGTGAGGGGTGATGAGAAATATAACATGAGGCCGCCGTCATCTATTTTCAACGGTCTGAATTAGAGCTTCTGTCTTTGAAAGTGTAGTAAAATTAGGATCCTCCAATTCAGTATCTTCTGTTGTAATAGCTGGTATCAGTTAAAATAGAGGATGACACAGTTGAAGATTATCTTTAGTTCAGACAGAGCTTCCAATTGTTGCTTCCTAGCCTGGCTGCCCTCCAGACAGGCCCCCTCACATTCCTACTTTTTCAAATAAATATACCAAGAGAACAAATAAAAATTGATAATAGGAGTAAATTACAAAGTTGTTTAAAATTGCATGCCCTATCTGAATCATGAAAGAAAAAAATTGGGTTTAGTGTCCCTTTAAGTCTGTCACAGAATGTTTTTATTTCATAAGTGCTAAGTCTAAATATAACCTAATTTCCATATCATTTTCATTTGCAAGAAAGCAATAATGGGATTTTTTCAGGTATCCAAAAGCTCTAAATTGTACAGCTTGAGTGCAACACTTAAAGGTACAGTCTAGTCAAAATTAAACATTCTAGTCAAGGTACAGTCTAGTCCAAAATTAAAGATTAATTTTATTCAGATAGGGTATGCAATTTTAAACAACTTTCCAATCTATACTATAATTACGTTTGTAATGTCCGTCTCCGTCGGCAGTTGCGCATGCATCCTCAATGTAATGTTGAAAGTGCGAGGCAGCCAAAAGAATTCACCTGGATGTTTTTCGGAATCCACCAGGATGCAGCGAAGGCAAACAGAGCATTACAAAAAAAAAAAAACACCACCCGCACAAAGTATAACAAAAAAAAAAAATCTAACCTCCAACATGAAGTATTAACACATACACCGCAAACCCACACATCGCAAAATAATAAAGTAATTAACCCCATAATCCCTTAACCGTCAATTACCCACATCGCAATAAACCTATTTACCCTATTAACCCCTAAACCGCAAAATCCCCACATCGCAATAAACATAATTAACCTATTAACCCCAAAACCACCACATCGCAATAAACCTATTTACCCTATTAACCCCTAAACCGCAAAACCCCCACATCGCAATAGCCCTAATTAACCTATTAACCCCTTAAACCGCCAAAACCCACAATGCAAATAACTAATTAAATTACTAAGCCCCCTAACCTTAACACCCCCCTAAATTAACACAAATTACCTAAACTAAAAAATACTAAAGTTACAAAAAATAAAAAAGCTAAGATTATACAAAAAATAAAAAAGGCTAACATTACAGAACATCAAAAAAAATTGTCCTAAATTTACAAAATTAAACCTAATCCCTATGAAAATAAAAAAAGCCCCCCTTAAAAGGGCTTTTTGCAGGACATTGCCCCAAGATAAACAGCTCTTTTACTTTCAAAATACACAAAGTCCCCCCTAACAGTAAAGCCCCCCACCCACCAACCCCCCCAAAATAAAAAACCTAAACTACCCAATGCCCTGAAAAGGGCATTTGTTGGGCACTGCCCTTAAAAGGATATTTAGCTCTTTTACAAAATGCCCACCCTAATCTAAATTTAAAAAAAAACAAAAAAAAGTCTAACCCCCAGGTTGGTACTCACTGTTCCTGAAGTCCGGCGGAGAAGGTCCTGTCCCATGCGGTGAAGTCTTCTTCCAAGCGGCGACCTCTTCTTTCTTCTTCCAGGAACAATCCAGCATGGAGCGGAGGGCGGAGCTGAAGACCGATGACCGCGGAGCTGAAGACCGGCGACCGCGGAGCCATGGAGTGTGGAGGATCCTCTTCATACGATCGCCGCCGTGCACTGTATAGTGAATTCAAGGTACGCGATTATAGATGGCGTCTCTTGAATTCCTATTGGCTGATTTAAATTCTTCAAATTCAAATCAGCCAATTGGATGAGAGCTACTGAAATTCTATTGGCTATTTAGTACCTTGAATCAGCCAATAGGAATTTAAGGGATGCCATTTTTAATCGCGTACCTTGAATTCACTATCCAGTGTACGGCGGCGATCATACGAAGAGGATCCTCCATGGCTCTGCGGTCGCCAGTCTTCAGTTCCAGGGTCGCCGGTCTTAAGCTCTGCGGTCATCCGTCTTCAGCTCCGCCCTCCGCTCCGCGCCAGATGTTCCTGGAAGAAGAAAGAAGAGGTCCCCGCTTGGAAGAAGACTTCACCGCATGGGACAGGACCTTCTCTGCCAGACTTCAGGAACGGTGAGTACCAACCTGGGGGTTAGACTTAGGTTTTTTAATTTTTTTTTTTTTTTTAATATTTAGATTAGGGTGGGCATTTTGTAAAAGAGCGAAATGCCCTTTTAAGGGCAATGCCCAACAAATGCCATTTGCAGGGCTATGGGTAGTTTAGATTTTTTAGTGTTAGGTTTTTTATTGTGGGGGGTTTTAATGTTAGGGGGGACTTTGTGTATTTTTAATGTAAAAGAGCTGTTTATCTTGGGGCAATGCCCTGCAAAAAGCCCTTTTAAGGGCTACTGGTAGTTTATTCCTAGAATCGGGGTTGTTTTTATTTCGGGGGGCTTTTTTATTTTGATAGGAATTAGGTATAATTTTTTAAACTTTTGGAATTTGTTTTTTTATGTTCTGCAAAGTTAGCCTTTTTTATTTTTTTTAATCTTAGCTTTTTTATTTTTTGCAACTTTAGCTTAATTAAAACTTAGGTTTAATTTTTAAATTTTTGGGTATAAGACTTAGGTTTTGTTTTTTTTAAATATTTTTTTTTTTTAGATTAGGGATGGGCAGCAAAAGAGCTGAATGCCCATAGAAATGCCCTTTTCAGGGCAATGGATACTTAAGGTTTTTTAGTGTTAGGTTTATTTATTTTGGGGGGGGGGTTTGGTGGGTGGTGGGTTTTACTGTTAGGGGGGACTAAAAAATTTTGGTAACTGCAAAAGAGTTGTTTAACTTAGGGCAATGCCCTACAAAAAGCCCTTTTAAGGGCTATTGGTAGTTTATCATTAGATTAGGGGGTGTTTTTATTTTGGGGAAGCTTTTTAATTTTCATAGGGATTAGGTTTAATTTTTTTATTTTTGATAATTTGTTTATTTTTTTTCTGTAGTTCAATTTTTTATTTTTATTTTTTTATTAACAACACATAGACTGCCCTCTGGGCAGGCTTACCAACTAGTTTACTTTTATAATCAAATTTGCTTTGTTTTCTTGGTATTCTTTGTTGAAAGCTAAACCTAGTTAGACTCATATGCAAATTTCTAAGCCCTTGAAGGCTGCCTGTTATTTCAGTGCATTTTGACAGTTTTTTTTTCCAGCTAGACAGCGCTAGTTCATGTATGCCTTATAGGTAATAGCCTGCTCACTCCCGTGGAGTTACTTGTGAGTCAGCACTGATTGGCTAAAATGCATGTCTGTCAAAAGAACTTAGATAAGGGGGCAGTCTGCAGAGGCTTAGATACAAGGTAATCACAGAGGTAAAAAGTATATTAATAGAACTGTGTTGGTTATGCAAAACTGGGGAACGGGTAATTATTATTGTTATTATTAAATGGTATTTGTAGAGCGCCAACAGATTCTGCAGCGCTATAAATATAGTTGGTATACAGGATTACATTTATAGGGATCAAATAGGTAGAGGGCCCTGCCGAGAGTTGCACTTTTGTAGTCGGCTCTTATAAAGGCGATCTACAAACAGCTGGGCTCATAGGCTTACATTCTAAGGGGTTCAAGGGGAAAGCAATGGAGTTTGGAAAGGTTAGTGTTGGTTGTATGCATCCCTGAATAGTAGAGTCTTTAGGGAGCGCTTGAAGCTGTTAAAACTAGGGGAGAGTCTTGTGGAGTGAGGCAGGGAGTTTCACAAGATGGGAGCCAGTCTGGAGAAGTTCTGTAAACGGGAATGTGAGGAGGTAACAAGAGAGGAGGAGAGTAGGAGATCGTGAGCAGAGCGAAGGGGACAGGAGGGAGAGTATCTGGAAACAAGGTCTGAAATGTAGTGGGGAGCAGTGCAGTTGAGGGCTTTATATGTCAGCGTGAGGATTTTGTGTTTAATCCTGGAGGCAAGAGGAAGCTAGTGAAGGGACTGGCAGAGAGGTGCAGCAGATGAATAGCGGTAATAAAGGGATTGTTGTTTTAAACAATACAAATTCTGGAGTAGACTGTTCCTTTAACTCATCACTTGTAGTGAGTGTGTTAATAACTCTCACTATTTATTACAAGTATAAGGCTTGCTAAAAAAGTTTCTGCCATGTTAATGATGCTTTGTTTAAAATCTTTAACCACCCACTAGTGTGTTAGTCTTTGTGCAAAAGATAACGCACCCTGAATTATTGCTCTCCACTTCTAATCTAGCCCTTTAAGGGGAATGACATTTTTCTTCTCTGTTACTGAAAAGTTAAGCGAAAATGATCTATTCCCAAAGTGCTTCTCCTGACTCCTCACATATACCTAACATAGCATCCTTCTGAGCATATTGGGCCAGATTACAAGTGGAGCACAAGCGAAAAGTGGTTTATTGCTGGTGTTTATGCTCGTCTGGCTTACTGCTGGTATTACTAGAAAGTAGGGCTGCAACAACTAATCGGTAAGATTGATCATAAAAATAGTTGTCAAAGAATCTCATTATCAATTAGGTGGTCAGCGATTAGTTGGTTAATTGCACAGCACCAGCTGCTTCAATCCGATGAACTCCTGCACATGGTATTGTGCAAACATTTTTTTTTTTTTTTTCTATCCGATTAATCGGATGATTATTGTCCGATTAATCGGAAAGAAAAAAGATTAAAAAAATAAATAAATTCAATTTTTTTTTGCACAATCTTAGTTGCAGTAGATCATCAGATTAAAGCAGCTGGTGCTGTGCAACTGACCAACTAATCGCTGACCACCTAATTGATAATGAGATTTGTTGACAACTATTTTTATGATCAAATTTACCGATTAGTTGTTGCAGCCCTACTAGAAAGTATACAGGATCGCTTGAGCACAAAAGTTATAAGGGCTCAAAGATATGAGATCCCAGTTGTTAGACAAAGAAGGCAGCCAAAGGGCTTTAAAGGGATATTAAACCCAATTTTTGTTAGTTCACAAGTTCAAAGGAACAGTGGTTACACTACCTGGACGGTGTAGAAAAAGGAAGCTATCAACAGCTGCAACCAGATTTCTGAGAGGGCAGGTTGAGAAAAACCCTTGCGTGACTGCAAAAGACCTGCAGCAAGACTTGGTGGCAACAGGCACTAAGGTTTCAGTTTGCAGAGTAAGGTGCGTACTAAACACAGAAGGTTTTCATGCTAGAACTCCATGACGTACACCACTTCTGACCCAATATGCTCAAAATCAAATAAATAAGCCACAGAAGTTTTGGGATTCTGTTCTGTGGAGCGATGAAGCAAAACTTGAACTGTTCGGCCAAATGGATCAGCGGTATGTCTGGAGGAAGAAGAATGAAGCATACACTGAAAAAAAAATACTCTGCCTACAGTTGAGCATTGTGGTGGCTCAATGATGCTCTGGGGCTGCTTTGCACCCGCTGGCACTGGAAACCGGCAGCATGTGGATTCATTGAGGTATCATGAAATCCTAGGAGAAAATGTTAAGCCATCTGTGAGGAAGCTGAAGCTTGGTCATCATTGGAACTTTCAACAGGACAATGATCCCAAGCATACCTCAAATTCCACCAAGGCTTGGTTACAGAAGATGTCCTGGAAGATTCTACAGTGACCATTACAGTCATATGACTTAAAACCGATAGATAATCTCTGGTGGGATTTAAAGAATGTGGTTGCACTACGCAAACCCATGAATATTACTAAACTGGAGGCCATTGCTCATGAGAAATGGGCTAAGATTCCTTAGGAATGTTGACAGAAGCTGGTGTCTTGCTATGCATCTCGTTTGCAGCAAGTCATAACAGCAAAAGGGTGATCTACCAATTACTAAAAATGCTTGAATAGTTTTGAGCCTGCTGAATTCATTAAAAGTTGCATTTCAGTTGAATTTGGGGAAACCACTTGAAGCATTTATTGTGTTAAGCTATTTTGAGCTATTTCAATTGCTTTTGTTTAATTTGTTCATTGCAAACAGCTAAAAGTCTGTAAATGTTGACAATTATATGTGTGTGTGTGTATATATATATATATATATATATATATATATATATATATATATATATATGTGTGTGTGTGTATGTATATATATATATATATAGTTTTCCAAGCACTCACTGTAAGTGTGTATTGCCTGGGTGCACTCTATGGTAGATAGGTAGAAACTTCAAGGAAAGAAGAGGTACTCACAGGTCTTAGTTAACACAAATTTTATTAATAGTTCATCAATTTAGTCATTCAACGTTTCGGTCCTCACATGGACCTTTGTCAAGACTGTTTCTACAACAAAGATATAACATTCAATGAAAGCACAATTAGTACCACTAGGTGAAAGACACCACATTAACCAAAATAAACAACCACAAGACGCTAGCAAAGACAAAAAGCAAAAAGTGAAAAAATGCGAAAGAAAACAGAAAAAAAAAGAAAAATAGGAAGGTACATGGTAAATAAATCAACATGAAATGTAAATTCATAGGCTATACATGGTTATCTCCAAAACAGCTTATAATATCTGATGTATGGTCAAAAAACATTTTAAATAGATTGTACATACATATAAAAGGTGTGAACTGCTAGGTAGATGTCACATATGTAGAAAGATACTTAATAAGTGTTGATCAACAATGGTGAAAGAGAGAACAAAGTTCTATTTCACACAACGCTAGACATAATGGTGTAAGCCAGACATTGAAGAAGATGTAAAGCAGAAGTGGACACATACAGTAAACAGACTAAAAAGGCTCTAATCCTCAACAATTGTACCCTTACATATACTTATACATAGACAACATAGTCAGTATATACATCAGTGTCTACATCATATTTTAGTGATATACTTTCAACAAACGCTCAGAGGTCAACATGCTGTAACTCGCATAATGTTTCTAAAAGTGATATACTTGTGTAGCACCGGTAGCGTGGATATCCTTAATACTAGTAAGTGTGTATGTGGTTAGAGCATATCATTTGAATTGTGTAATTAGCAGTATAGTGGTAAAGTCAGGTACCAAGTCACACAGGAGTGTATACTATATAAGGGGACAGAGTCTCCTAGTAAATAAACCACGAGAACACAGTGTTAGAATCAACCCGATTTCCAAGCATATAGTTTAATCTTACCTCAATATGAGAGTGTTTGCGATGTTCAGCGGTGAACAGATGGTGTTCTGAACCGCTCTTAAATAGTGTGTTGGAATTGTGGCGACGGCGTACATGACGTCATGACGTCATCAGCCGTGCATCACAAGCATAGTTCAGAGGGGAATAAACGTGGCAACCACGCATAGCTTTTTACGTGCTACCAGTATATATTGTACTGTTACAGTATATGCTGATACGAACCATACGAGTTAGTGGGCTGTAATGCAGATTAGTTTGTCAAAAAGGATTGGCATAAGCGGATTCAGGATGCTATATTACATACAAGAGAACGAATGTAACATAGTGTGTACAGACTGAAGTGCACAAAAGTACAAGGGTATTGGGGGATAAAAATATGGGAGTATGTATAAGTGTAAGTGTCTGTTCAATGTGTGATGTAGGTGCTGTGTGTGGGTGTGTAGAGTCATCACATGTGCAAGTTAACACAATACTATTTCTTGTGTGACAAATGGGGTATCTCAAGGTGGAAAAAGACATAAAAGGAATAACCTAGTTGTAAGCTATCAGGAGGGAAAATAGCTAAGCATATGTGTAACCACCTATAGAGAGAACAATGAAAATGTAAAACATCAAACTTGGAGATAATCTTCTAGGGAAAGACCTGTATAGAGCTGATAGTAAGTGTATTGCAAACATACAAACATGAATCTAGTATTGCTGCCCCAATATTATGATTATACTGGGTAGGTTACACTAAGCTAACAGTGCTAATGTCCACTTAATAGAACAGGGCATAGTCAATGCTGGTATTGAGTCCCTTCGGTACCAATGTCTCAAATCGGTTTATTCACCTTGCTTCCATCTTGAGTAATTCAAGGTTTCTGTCACCCCCTCTTTTTAATGGGGTAATCCAATCAATCAGGATTGTTCTTATCATGGCTACAGTATGGCCATGTTGCATGAAGTGACGTGCCACAGGTTGGTCACTTTTTATGTCTTTTATGGCCTTTCTAATCGCACTGCGATGGCTTGCTAGGCGCTCACGGAAAGGTTGTGCTTGTCTTGCCTACATAATATAGGCCACATGGGGAAATGATCAAATAGACAACATATTCCGTGGTGCAGGTTAATCTGTGTTGTATAGGTATAGTCTTCCCATTATGTGGGTGATGGAATTTAGCACCTATTATAAAGGAGTTACAAGTGATGCAATTCCCACAACTGTAGCATCCTTTTTTGGGTGTGGGTAGCCAAATATTTTGTTTCATATCAGGCTCAAAGGTTGTCTTGACCAGTATGTCTCTGAGATTGTTGGTTCTACTATAGACCATTCTTGGAGGGGGCTTATTATAGAAAGGGAGAGTTGGATCTTGGTTTAAGATGAACCAATTGTTCTCTATTATTCGTCGAGTAGATCTGCTCGTTGGGTTGAAGGTGACCATCATATTCATGCGTTCATATTTAATCTTGTCTCCAATTTCTCTGGTGAGAAGGTCTGTTTGTGTTAGATTCCATGTGTCATTCATGATCTGTTCCACTTCAGTTTGTTTATATCCTCTCTGTATAAATTTAAGCCTCATCGCTTCCAGTTGTTTTTCTTTATTCTTGTCACTGTTGTTACGTATCACTCTCATCATTTGGGATCTAATAATTCTTTTCTTGAGTGCTTGCGGGTGAAAAGAGTTGGCCATGAGTAGAGAGTTACGGTCTGTTGGCTTAGAGTAGAGGGTTGTTCCGATTTTTATCTCTGGGTTAGTCATATCCTTGTAGATCTCAATGTCCAAGAAATGGATGGTATGTTTGTTGTGTTCCATCTTGAACTTTACATATGGTAGTGCATTGTCCACCCCGTGGAACCAATGTAGTAGTTCTTCCTCTTTGCCATTCCAAATTAGAGGTGAGGTGTAGTTAGAAACTCTCTCCTAATTTCTCGTCTACATACCTGTTTTGAACTGCCATGGAAATGACATCATCAACAACTCTTTTGTACATGGTGGTTGGGTTAGATGTTAGTACTTGGTACACCTTTTCATCTTGTAGTTGTGTCAAAAGTTCATTCCTGTAGTATTCATAGTCCAGTATGACTATGGCTCCCCCCTTGTTGGCAGGGCGTATGACAATGGTCTGGTCTTCAGATAAATTTTTCAGTGCTTTCCTCTGTGCAATATTTAGGTTTTGTCCTCTATTTCTAAATTGCTTGTTGTTTTTTTCCACCTCCTGTGTGCAAACCCTAATGTAGGTTTTGATGGCTGGATGAGTGTTGATGGGTTCAAATTTGCTTTTCCTGGAGAAGGGATTAGTTTGTATCTGTTGGTCCTCCTTAAAGAATTCCTTAAGTTTTAGCTGTCTCTGTAATCTATTCAATTCTACATGGTTAGTGAACATATCAATCTTTGGGGTGGGGACAAAGCTTAGTCCTTTATTGAGGACCTCGCTTTCAATGTCTGTTATGGTCCTTTTGCTCAAATTTACAACTACGTCTTCTGGGCAGCTCCTGATCTGGTTATTCTTGTTTTGTCTGCCCCTTCTGGTGTGGGTTCTGGTTCTTTCTCCCCCCCCCCCTTTTTTTGAACCTGGGTAGGTGGTTTAGAGGTAATCTTGTTTCTGTCGTCTGTGTTGGATCGGGTACTTTCTGTGTCTTGATCACTAGATTCAGCTCCACTGCTGTCCACAGTATTGATTGGTTTGCTCGTTTTTTTTGGTTGAACCTTCTATTGAGTGTTTTTCCTGTCAGCCATGCATATACATTCTTCTCCCTGTAGTCACCTTCGACTGCTAGTAGCTTTTTATTCTTGAAGTTGACCAGGTCCTGCTGATATTTATTGACCTTATCTTGTAGTTTCAATATCCAATCTTCCTTTGGATCATTCTGTAATACGTTCAGTTTGGTTTGTTCCAGGACCCCTATGTCTCCTCCGATTTGTTTCTTCAATCTTGTTACCTCTTCCAATATAAGTAGCATCAGGTCAAATGAACATTTATTAAGGATACTGCACCATTTTTTGCAGAACTCAGTGTTGTTCCTTCCGATGGTTGGGATGCTCTTCATTCTCAGTCCCTGTGGAATCATTTTCCTCCTATAGTATTGATTGGTACCTCTCCAACTTCGCCTTGTTCACATTCTTGAAGAATCCTATCGGCATCCTCATCTGTGTAGGCGAAAGTGTCACTGCAATCATCCTGTTCATTATCCAGGGCATGTGTACTTGCTGTGTGCGCCATGTGTAATGTGTGTTCATCTAGGGTTGAACGTAACTTGCTTTGTGCTACTATGTGGCGTTGCAGGGTGCTCTAAAGAATATAGTTGAATATTTCTAGTTTTAGGATTCAAGCACTCACTGTAAGTGTGTATTGCCTGGATGCACTCTATGGTAGATAGGTAGAAACTTCAAAGAAAGAAGAGGCATTCACAGGTCTTAGTTAACACAAATTTTATTAATAGTTCATCAATTTAGTCATTCAACGTTTCGGTCCTCACATGGACCTTTGTCAAGACTGTTTCGACAACAAAGATATAAAATTCAATGAAAGCACAATTAGTACCACTAGGTGTAAGACACCACATTAAAAAAAATAAACAACCACAAGACGCTAGCAAAGACAAAAAGCAAAAAGTGAAAAAATGCGAAAGAAAACAGAAAAAAATAAAAATAGGAAGGTACATGGAAAATAAATCAACATGAAATGTAAATTCATAGGCTATACATGGTTATCTCCAAAACGGCTTGTAATATTTGATGTATGGTCAAAATACATTTTGAATAGATTGTACATACATATAAAAGGTGTGAACTGCTAGGTAGATGTCACATATGTAGAAAGATACTTAATAAGTGTTGATCAACAATGGTGAAAGAGAGAACAAAGTTCTGTTTCACACAACGCCAGACATGTTGCAGTTAGTTTTGTTCATAATTGCTAGTTAACTCAAGTAATGGTGTAAGCCAGACATTGAAGAAGATGTAAAGCCGAAGTGGACACATACAGTAAACAGAGTAAAAAAGACTAAAAAGACTCTAATCCACAACAAGTGTGCCCTTACATATACTTATACATAGACATCATAGTCGGTATATACATCAGTGTCTACATCACATTTTAGTGATATACTTTCAACAAACGCTGTAGAATTGAATAGATTACAGAGACAGCTTAAACTTAAGGAATTCTTTAAGGAGGACCAACAGATACAAACTAATCCCTTCTCCAGGAAAAGCAAATTTGAACCCATCAACACTCATCCAGCCATCAAAACCTACATTAGGGTTTGCACACAGGAGGTGGAAAAAAACAACAAGCAATTTAGAAATAGAGGACAAAACCTAAATATTGCACAGAGGAAAGCACTGAAAAATTTATCTGAAGACCAGTCCATTGTCAAACGCCCTGCCGACAAGGGGGGAGCCATAGTCATACTGGACTATGAATACTACAGGAATGAACTTTTGACACAACTACAAGATGAAAAGGTGTACCAAGTACTAACATCTAACCCAACCACCATGTACAAAAGAGTTGTTGATGATGTAATTTCCATGGCAGTCCAAAACAGGTATGTAGACGAGAAATTAGGAGAGTTTATCACTAAACCTCACCCTAAATGTCCTATAATTTCCACAGTACCAAAGATTCATAAATCAATCACTAATCCACCTGGGAGGCCGATAGTATCTGCAAGGGGGTCCCTATTCCAACCTATTGCCCAGTATATTGATCATTTCCTACAACAGACGGTTAAACAAACCTCATTGTTCTTGCTAGACTCCAAAACTCTGATTAAGGAATTGAACACTATTCAAAACATCAGTCAAGATAGCATTTTTGTGACCCTTGATGTAGGCAGTCTGTACACCATCATTCCTCACAACATAGGCATCAAGGCAACCAAAGAATTCCTAACTAAAGACACCATGTATTATGGCCCACCAACGGAATTTCTCCTAGATCTTATACACCTATGTTTGACCCACAACTACTTTAAATGTGAAAACAAATATTATCTACAACAAATGGGTACTGCTATGGGCTCAAACATGGTTCCAGCTTATGTCAATCTATTTATGGCCTGGTTTAAAAACCAATTCATATACTCAAACAACATGGACTGCATCAGCATTTACCGCAGATACATTGATGATCTCTTCCTAATTTGGAATGGCAAAGAGGAAGAACTACTACATTGGTTCCACCGGGTGGACAATGCACTACCATATGTAAAGTTCAAGATGGAACACAACAAACATACCATCTATTTCTTGGACATTGAGATCTACAAGGATATGACTAACCCAGAGATAAAAATCGGAACAACCCTCTACTCTAAGCCAACAGACCGTAACTCTCTACTCACGGCCAACTCTTTTCACCCGCAAGCACTCAAGAATGGAATTATTAGATCCCAAATGATGAGAGTGATACGTAACAACAGTGACAAGAAGAATAAAGAAAATAACTGGAAGCGATGAGGCTGAAATTTATACAGAGAGGATATAAACAAACTGAAGTGGAACAGATCATGAATGACACCTGGAATCTAACACAAACGGACCTTCTCACCAGAGAAATTGGAGACAAGATTAAATATGAACACATGAATATGATGGTCACCTTCAACCCAACGAGCAGATCTACTTGACGAATAATAGAGAACAATTGGTTCATCTTAAACCAAGATCCAACTCTCCCTTTCTACAATAAGCCCCCTCCAACAATGGTCTATAGTAGAACCAACAATCTCAGAGACATACTGGTCAAGACAACCTTTGAGCCTGATATGAAACAAAATATTTGGCTACCCACACCCAAAAAAGGATGCTACAGTTGTGGGAATTGCATCACTTGTAACTCCTTTATAATAGGTGCTACATTCCATCACCCACATAATGGGAAGACTATACCTATACAACACAGATTAACCTGCACCATGGAATATGTTGTCTATTTGATCATTTCCCCATGTGGCCTATATTATGTAGGCAAGACAAGCACGACCTTCCGTCAGCACCTATCAAACCATCGCAGTGTGATTAGAAAGGCCATAAAAGACAAAAAAAGTGACCAACCTGTGGCACGTCACTTCATGCAACATGGCCACACTGTAGCCATGATAAGAACAATCCTCATTGATTGGAAACCCCTATTAAAAAGAGGGGGTGACAGAAACCTTGAATTACTCAAGAAGGAAGCAAGGTGGATTAACCAATTGGAGACATTGATACCGAAGGGACTCAATACCAGCATTGACTATGCCCTGTTCTATTAAGTGGACATTAGCGCTGTTAGCTTAGTGTAACCTACCCAGTATAATCATAAATAATTGGGGCAACAATACTAGATTCATGTTTGTATGTTTGTAATACACTTACTATCAGGTCTATACAGGTCTTCCCCTAGAAGATTATCTCCAAGTTTGATGTTTTACATTTTCATTGTTCTCTCTATAGGTGGTTACACATATGCTTAGCTATTTTCCCTCCTGATAGCTTACAACTAGGTTATTCTTGAGATACCCCATTTGTCATGCAAGAAATAGTATCATGTTAAGTTGCACATGTGATGACTCTTCACACACCCACACACAGCACCTACAACACACATTGAACAGACTCCTACCCATCCTGTCCTTGTAGTACACTTATACATACTCCCATATTTTCATCCCCCAATACCCGTGTACTTTTGTGCAGTTCAGTCTGTACACACTGTTACATTCTTTCTCTTGTCTGTAATATAGCAGCCTGAATCCGCTTATGCCAATCCTTCTTTACAAACTAATCTACATTACAGCCCACTAACTCTTATGGTTCATATCAGCATATACTGTAACAGTACAATATATACTGGTAGCACGTAAAAAGCTATGCGTGGTTGCCACGTTTACTCCCCTCTGAACTGTGCTTGTGATGCATGGCTGATGACGTCATGTACGCCGTCGCCACGCTTCCAACACACTATTTAAGAGCGGTTCAGAACACCATCTGTTCACCGCTGAACATAGCAAACTCTCTCATATTGAGGTAAGATAAAACTATATGCTTGGAAATCGGGTTGATTCTAACACTGTGTTCCCGTGGTTTATTTACTAGGAGACTCTGTTTGTCCCCTTATATAGTATACACTCCTGTGTAACTTGGTACCTGACTTTAGCACTATACTGCTAATTACACAATTCACATGTTTATCACTTTTACAAACATTATGCGAGTTACAGCATGTTAACCTCTGAGCGTTTGTTGAAAGTATATCACTAAAATGTGATTTAGACACTGATGTATATCCCGACTATGATGACTATGTATAAGTATATGTAAGGGTACACTTGTTGAGGATTGGAGTCTTTTTAGTCTTTTTTAGTCTGTTTACTGTATGTGTCCACTTCGGCTTGACATCTTCTCCATTACTTCGACTTTACATCTTACACCATTACTTGAGTAAACTAGCAATTATGAACAAAACTAACTGCAACATGTCTTGCGTTATGTGAAATAGAACTTTGTTCTCTCTTTCACCATTTTTGATTAACACTTATTAAGTATCTTTCTACATATGTGACATCTACCTAGCAGTTCACACTTTTTATATGTATGTACAATCTATTCAAAATGTTTTTTGACCATACATCAGATATTACAAGCTGCTTTGGAGATAACCATGTATAGCCTATGAATTTACATTTCATGTTGATTTATTTACCATGTACCTTCCTATTTTTCTTTTTTTTTCTGTTTTCTTTCGCATTTTTTAACTTTTTGCTTTTTGTCTTTGCTAGCGTCTTGTAGTTGTTTATTTTGTTTAATGTGGTGTCTTACACCTAGTGGTACTAATTGTGCTTTCATTGAATTGTATATCTTTTTTGTAGAAACACTCTTGACAAAGGTCCATGTGAGGACCGAAACGTTGACTGACTAAATTGATGAACTATTAATAAAATTTGTGTTAACTAAGACCTGTGAGTGCCTCTTCTCTTCTTTCCTTGAAGTTTATATATATATATATATATATGTATATATATATATATATATATATATATATATATAATCTATATGTGTGTGTGTGTGTACATATGTATTTATATGTGTGTGTGTATATATATATATATATATATATATATATATATATATATATACCTGTGGAGTAAGGCAAGAGAAGCTACCAGCGCTAAATTATACCTATTATTCTAAATGGACAGAGAGTGGTATAGAGAGTAGTCTAATAAAACTACCTGGTCGTTCGAATGGTAGTGCAGCTTGAAATGATCTAAGTGTACCCTTGTCACTTATAGAAATGTTAACACAAAAGAGAAAAAATCATATACAGAGTTCAGTGCAACAATTACCATATATAAATTATTATTCTATTATAAGGTGTACTAATACTGATAAAGTCTTAGTATAAATATACTGTTCGTTGGTAAGAAAAGCCTACAAAGTCTTTTCTGCTTCCAATATTAACGTGGAATATGATCAACAGCATTCACTATAGTAGGTGTCTCCTTACCAGATTTACCCTCAATCATATGAGGTAATGAGTGGTCACGAAAAGGTAAACTCAGGTGATTCTGGAGCAGTGGTGGTGTGTTGTCTGTGACCGTTTTTCACAGGAGAGTGTGGGTACTCTGTTCTTGTGCGTGCCACTTGCTGAATGGAAACTTCCAATGGATCTTTTCCTTATGTTGAGGAACTTGTCTGTGGTCTCTCAGGAGTATGGTATTGTCCCAGTTCGATAATTTATAGAAGAAAATTACCTCTGACGAAGAAGTACCATACGGACACACTTCGAAACGCGTAAGGTCTTTTGAATAGTGGCAGTGCAGTCTTACTATATCCAGCGGTCCGGCTCAATTTTTGCTTGCCATACTCCAAGCCTCTCGCATTACAACAGGCAACTTATTTGCTTAAAATAATACATAGCCTGTTAGTGAACAACAGGATAAATAGTGGCTCCTTAATCCCACAACATTGATTTCTTCAGTCACACTATTTGACTATTGCAAGTGCACTGCAATTTTCTATCATCAAATACAAGTGACTGTGTGTGTATTAACGGATATAAGTCACCGGTAATCAAGTCATTCAGTATCAAGCTCTGCACCATTAGATTGACCTGGTTCAATCTACACCTTTTACTATTTTAAATATTTGAATGCTTACCTCATTATGGACTGAGGTTTTAAAATGTAAGTGTGTAGCGTTTAAATCACTGTAATAAACTAACACTTTTTATACAGTATTACGCTATGTCTTTTTTGTTCTCTTTTCTTCTATAAATTATCGAACTGGGACAATACCATACTCCTGAGAGACCACAGACAAGTTCCTCAACATAAGGAAAAGATCCATTGGAAGTTTCCATTCAGCAAGTGGCACGCACAAGAACAGAGTACCCACACTCTCCTGTGAAAAACGGTCACAGACAACACACCACCACTGCTCCAGAATCACCTGAGTTTACCTTTTCGTGACCACTCATTACCTCATATGATTGAGGGTAAATCTGGTAAGGAGACACCTACTATAGTGAATGCTGTTGATCATATTCCACGTTAATATTGGAAGCAGAAAAGACTTTGTAGGCTTTTCTTAACAACGAACAGTATATTTATACTAAGACTTTATCAGTATTAGTACACCTTATAATAGAATAATAATTTATATATGGTAATTGTTGCGCTGAACTCTGTATATGATTTTTTCTCTTTTGTGTTAACATATATATACCTGTATATATATATTTACAGACATATACACATAAATACATATGTATACATATATAGAAGTGCATTGGAGTCCTTTGCAGTTAAGTTGATGAAAACATGAAAAACATATTTATGCAATATTCATATTTTAATAAAGGTTTTAACTATTTATCTACTGTAAATATTTCACATTCCAATGTTCTGCACATAGCAGAATATGTTCTATGTATTTATAAATATATATTCCTATACGTATCTGTATATATCTATACCTATATATAATCATGTATGTATGTACGTATATATATATATATATATATATATATATATATATATATATATATATATATATATATATATATATATATATATATATATATATACAGGTGACCCTCGTTTTACAACGGTTCAATTTACACCGTTTCAGAATAACAACCTTTTTTTCCAGTCATGTGACTGCTATTGAAAAGCATTGAGAAGCAGTGCATTTATTAAAATAGCCAGTAGGTGGAGCTGTCCGCTTGTGTTGCAGCAAAGCCAAGCAAGCTGAAATTAATCACTTTAACCAGACCTGAGCTATAAAGCAGATTTCAAAGGAACAAGATCTTCCTGTCTATAAATCAGTCCAGATTGGAATGCATAGAAATAACTGTTTGCAGAAAAATGCAAGTGAAGTCTGTGTTGTGTGATTATTTTATTAGGTTTATAATGCTGTTTAGCAAATGTTTTTGTTCATTTAACTTAGTTTAATTATTCATTCTGCGTTGTGTGATTATTTTATAGGTTTATAATGCTGTTTAGCATTTAAAGTCTTCATTTCTAAGCTTTAAAAATAATGTATTAGGTGTTACTCATGACAATTTTGAGAGGTGCTTGGAACCTATCTCCCTCACTTCCCATTGACTTACATTATAAACTCGGTTTCAATTTACAACAGTTTCGATTTGCAACCATTCCTTCTGGAACCTAACCTCGGCGTAAACTGAGGGCTACCTGTATGTATATATATATATATATATATGTATGTGTGTATGTATATATATATATATATATGTATATATATTCTGCTATGTGCAGAAAATTGGAATGCCAAATATTCATATTTTCATGTCAGGTTAGCGCTCACAAGAGTATGCGATCGGGTTTGCACGAGAATGTGGTGGGGTTTTTCCACTTTTTTTTTCTCCATTGACTTCTATGGGGAATATGTGAACGTGCACTCAAATGAAAACAGTTTACTTTTAACTCATAATATGAGCACAACCTGAAGAGCGCAAAAAGCTTACTTCTAGTGCAATTTACACTTGTAATCTGGCACATTGTTTTTTGCAGATGATGTATTTTGAATTCCCTCTTCTTCTCTGCTGAGAAAAATAAAGCATGACACATCTTTCATGTAGACAGTGCTTCGGAAACTCCAGGCAAAAGTTATTGTTTTTTCCTCCTTAAAAATGTTTTCCTCTGGGGTTTTTTTCTGCCATGTAAATGAAAGAGCTGCATTTACACATGTCAAATATATATTTGTGCCCGTATAAATATTCAGCAAAAGGTGTTTACATGTAAGAAGTTGAAACTAATACTGTAGTATTGCTTTTTGTACTTCCTACTAATCCTCACTGTCTCAGCCATATCTTTATTGCTGAATGAGCATAGCCTCTGCCAATATGACAAGCAAACACTGGTTTATTCATAACATGAACATGAGTTTTTCAGTAAACAAAACTCTTGAATAATTGAAATGATCTATTTTAGATGAAACAAAGAAAAATGTTGACTGCAATATCCCTTTACTGTACTAACCTCTAGTGAAAGCATATATATAGCATGAGACTATATTGAGAGTGTGAGCTAAACCAGAAATGTACTTGCCTATCAATTGATGTCTTCATATTTGAAGTTGATATCACATGGTACATCTTTTTGGGTCTGAGGCTTAGTCTGTTGCCCAATTTCTTGTTGAGAACAATTCCTATCCAAATAGATCTTTGTTTCTGTGCCGTTTTTCATTATACATCCACTAGTGAAGATTCAAATGATATCACTTCCAATATGAATAAATACATTTACTTGTAAGTGTGTGTGTATATACAGTGGATATAAAAAGTCTACACACCCCTGTTAAAATGTCTGGTTTCTGTGATGTAAAAAAATTAGACAAAGATAAATCATTTCAGAACTTTTTCCACCTTTAATGTGACCTATAAACTGTACAACTTGATTGAAAAACAAACTGAAACATTTAGGTGGAGGGAAGTAAAAGTAAAAAAAATAAAATAATATGGTTGCATAAGTGTGCATAACTGGGGATGTAGCTGTGTTTAGAATTGAGCAATCACATTCAAAATCATGTTAAATAGGAGTCAGTACACACCTGCCATCATTTAAAATGCCTCTGATTAACCCCAAATAAAGTTCAGCTGTTCTAGTAGGTCTTTCCTGACATTTTCTTAGTCGCAACCTACAGCAAAAGCCATGGTCCGCAGAGAGCTTCCAAAGCATCAGAGGGATCTCATTGTTAAAAGGTATCAGTCAGGAGAACGGTACAAAAGAATTTCCAAGGCATTAGATATACCATGGAACACAGTGAAGACAATCATCATCAAGTGGAGAACATATGGCGCAACAGTGACATTACCACTGGACGTCCCTCCAAAATTGATGAAAAGACAAGAAGAAAACTGGTCTGGGAGGCTGCCAAGAGGCCTACAGCACCATTAAAGGATCTGCAGGAATATCTGTCAAGTACTGGCTGTGTGGTACATGTGACAACAATCACCCGTATTCTTCATGTGTCTGGGCTATGGGGTAGAGTGGCAAGACCAACTAAATTTTGCAAAAACACATCTGAAGTCTCCCAAAAGCATGTCGCAAAAGGTGTTCTGGTCTGATGAAACCAAGATTAAACTTTTTGGCCATAATTCCAAAAGAAATGTTCGGCGCAAAAACAACACTGCATATAACCAAAAGAACACCATACCCACAGTGAAGCATTTTGGTGGCAGCATCATGCTTTAGGTCTGTTTTTCTTTAGCTGGAACTGGGGCCTTAGTCAAGGTAGAGGGAATTATGAACAGTTCCAAATACCAGACAATATTGTCACAAAACCTTCAGGCTTCTACTAGAAAGCTGAACATGAAGAGGAGCTTCATCTTTCAGCATAACAACGACCCAAAGCATACATCCAAATCAACAAAGGAATGGCTTCACCAGAAGAAGATTAAAGTTTTGGAATGGCCCAGTCAGAGCCCAGACCTGTATCCAATTGAAAATCTGTCGGGGTGATCTTAAGTAGGCTGTGCACAAAAGATGCCCTTACAATCTGACAGATTTGGAGTGTTTTTGCAAAGAAGAGTGGGCAAATCTTGCCAAGTCAAGATGTGCCATGCTGAAAAACTCATACCCAAAAAGACTGATTGCTGTAATAAAATCAAATGGTGCTTCAACAAAGTATTAGTTTAATAAAAGCAAACAAACTCTGCAAGGCATTCTTTCATTCATACATAGGTCATTTAAGATTAGCTCCCCGTAGTTGAGGGTGGTAAACGCAAAAGTTAGCAGCAACTGGCACACTTTATCCACTTGTATGTGGAGTTCCGTCAGTGGGAATGGTGTCTATATGCCTGTATTTATTCACTTTTGGGTTTGGGGAGTGTGTGAGGTGCCTGGAATTGGTAAAATAACTGATCTCAGGAGTGACTCCTCCCATATGAACCTAACATTTAGGAAGGTTTCCAACTTATTACGGCAAAGATAGCCATATTTTTCCAGAGAAAATATTTATTTTTTAAACATTTTGTCGTTGAAGATTTTTCCCTACTTCTTAAATACACAATGTAAAGCATATATGAGTGTTACTGTGTTTTATATTGTTAACAAAAATGATTGTGACATTATTGCAAGTTATGTATTTTGAATGGAAGCTGAGATTGTCGGTTGATATTGTAATGAATGTTTGGACAGATGTATAGGAAATAAAGAAACGAGCAATATAATTGAGAGTGGTGTTAATATACATATATGTAGCATATGTCCTCTAGCCTCTTTTGGGGGAGTAAAAAACAACAACACAATTATGAAAGGTAAACTACAGAAATAGCAAGCCAAATAGTGAATGTGCAATGCATAGGCTCTTGTATGCTAAATTTAACATTTATGGTGGTTACACTTTAGGTTTAATGTTCAATTACCCTTTTAAATTGAGATGAATGACTCTAAACTTTTGACTTTATTGTGTTTTGATATTTGGCCAACTTTATATACAGTATATATATATAATGTCACATATGCATTTAGCCTATTACATATACAAAACACAATAAAACTCCTGCATGACATTCGTTTTTTCAATGCTGTTTATTGGTTATCTGCAGTGTGATTCTGAATGGCTCTCGCCATACTGGCGTTTTCTAGGCAACTTATGAAGTACAGGTTGTAACATACTTTGCACCAAATAAAAACTCTCTAAGAGGAGATAAGTGGAATATGATTTGGGCACATGACCAACTTGATTTCTAGAGTCACCCTCCTTTCGCTAAATTCTCAGTGGATTATAGTATAATTTTGCACTCTGTTAAAAATTCTCTTGCACCAAAACCACTGATATTTTGGTGTACATTTAACCATTTATTTTCTTTACTAGAATACTGTGCTTGGATCTCAGGCCCGACTCCCTTATCTGCGATACCCACATGCTGGAGGAAGAGGTAAGAACCATTAAAGAGATTTCAGCTGTATACAGTACAACATATTCATTAGCAATGCACAGATTAATTTATATAATTGGTTAATGAAGTGTTTGTACATGGACAGTGAATAAATCAACACTTTCCTTACATAATGTGTATTATGATTTGTTTTTATCAGTATGCAGATCCTCTTTGTCATTATAGAGAACAATGTTTTTATGATCAGTGAGTAGATACTCTGCAGGTATATATGTTTTTATACTGTGCTGTGAATTTTTCCTCAGACTCAGAAGAGAAGGATCAACTGTTGTGGGATCCCAATGTCCTCCCTGAGTGTGAGGTAGAGGTTTACTTGAGTCGTGTGGCGGAGCATCAACGCGGAGCAGAGGGAAGATCCTCCCCAGAGGAAAGGCTGGTGAGGGACAATGAGCAGGTATGGGAAGACGAAGATAGAATATAAGTATATATATATATATGGTTAGATTATCTTGCCCAGCCATTTGACTGGCTTCTGTCCTTTTACACAGGCTCTTTATGAGTTGGTCAAATGTAGTTTTCACACAGAGGAAGCCCTTCGTAGACTGTGCTTTAACGTCAAAGTGATGAGAGGTAAGATTGAACAGGTAAAGTGAGTCATCTGTGTCAGCCCTTGTTTAAATACACTGTTGTATACTGAAGCAGAATTTAAAGGGACACTCAAGTCAAAATAAACATTTATGATTCAGAAAGAGCATGCATTTTTAAGACACTTTCCAATTTACTTTCATTATCAAATTTTGCACAGTCTTTTTATATTCACACTTTTTGGGGAACAAGATCCTACTGAGCATGTGCAGAAGCTCACAGGGTATACGTATACTATTCTCTGATTGGCTGTTGTCTGTCACATGATACAGGGGGACAGAAAAAGGGAGAAAAAAATACATTTTTCAGAAAAAAATCTACTGCTTATTTGAAGTTGAGAGTAGGTGATAAATCACTGTGTTTTTATTATGCACTTGTTAATAATATAATTCTACTACATTGAGTGGTCCTTTAATCTATAGCATACCATGTAGTGTAGAACCTGTCAACAACAGTAAAACTAAATGGCTGATAAAAAATAAAAAATAAATAATCGAATAATATATTGAGTTAAATAGGTAACAAGGTTTAAAATTAATCTAAATTTTCTAGTGTAAGATTTAGTCTATATTTGAAATATAGGTTGTAGGGGTAGACCGATATATCAGAGCAGCCGATTATTAGGGCCGATATTTGGAATTTCTGAAATTATTGGTATCGACCAGAAACTTACCGATATTACTGATAATTGCCATCACAAATAGAACATTGACCTAGATTTGGAGTTTGGCGTTAGCCGTGAAAACCAGCGTTAGAGGCTCCTAACGCTGGTTTTAGGCTACCGCCGGTATTTGGAGTCACTCAAAATAGGGTCTAACGCTCACTTTTCAGCCGCGACTTTTCCATACCGCAGATCCCCTTACGTAAATTGCGTATCCTATCTTTTCAATGGGATCTTTCTAACTCCGGTATTTCGAGTCGTTTCTGAAGTGAGGGTTAGACATCTAACGACAAAACTCCAGCCGCAGGAAAAAAGTCAGTAGTTAAGAGCTTTCTGGGCAAACGCCGGTTTATAAAGCTCTTAACTACTGTACTCTAAAGTACACTAACACCCATAAACTACCTATGTACCCCTAAACCGAGACCCCCCCACATTGCCGACACTCGAATAAAAAATTTTAACCCCTAATCTGCCGACCGCCACCTACGTTATCCTTATGTACCCCTAATCTGCTGCCCCTAACACCGCCGACCCCTGTATTATATTTATTAACCCCTAATCTGCCCCCCTCAACGTCGCCTCCACCTGCCTACACTTATTAACCCCTAATCTGCTGACCGCAAAGCGCCGCCACCTACGTTATCCTTATGTACCCCTAATCTGCTGCCCCTAACACCGCCGACCCCTGTATTATATTTATTAACCCCTAATCTGCCCCCCCTCAACGTCTCCTCCACCTGCCTACACTTATTAACCCCTAATCTGCCGAGCGGACCTGAGCGCTACTATAATAAAGTTATTAACCCCTAATCCGCCTCACTAACCCTATAATAAATAGTATTAACCCCTAATCTGCCCTCCCTAACATCGCCGACACCTAACTACAATTATTAACCCCTAATCTGCCGACCGGAGCTCACCGCTATTCTAATAAATGTATTAACCCCTAAAGCTAAGTCTAACCCTAACACTAACACCCCCCTAAGTTAAATATAATTTAAATCTAACGAAATTAATTATCTCTTATTAAATAAATTATTCCTATTTAAAGCTAAATACTTACCTGTAAAATAAATCCTAATATAGCTACAATATAAATTATAATTATATTATAGCTATTTTAGGATTAATATTTATTTTACAGGTAACTTTGTATTTATTTTAACCAGGTACAATAGCTATTAAATAGTTAAGAACTATTTAATAGCTAAAATAGTTAAAATAATTACAAATTTACCTGTAAAAGAAATCCTAACCTAAGTTACAATTAAACCTAACACTATACTATCAATAAATTAATTAAATAAACTACCTACAATTACCTACAATTAACCTAACACTACACTATCAATAAATTAATTAAATACAATTCCTACAAATAAATACAATTAAATAAACTTGCTAAAGTACAAAAAATAAAAAAGAACTAAGTTACAAAAAATAAAAAAATATTTACAAACATAAGAAAAATATTACAACAATTTTAAACTAATTACACCTACTCTAAGCCCCCTAATAAAATAACAAAGCCCCCCAAAATAAAAAAATGCCCTACCCTATTCTAAATAACTAAAGTTCAAAGCTCTTTTACCTTACCAGCCCTGAACAGGGCCCTTTGCGGGGCATGCCCCAAGAAGTTCAGCTCTTTTGCCTGTAAAAGAAAAAATACAATACCCAAGCCCCCCAACATTACAACCCACCCCCACATACCCCTAATCTAACCCAAACCCCCCATAAATAAACCAAACACTAAGCCCCTGAAGATCTTCCTACCTTATCTTCACCTCACCGGGTTCAACGATCTGTCCAGAAGAGCTCCTCCAATGTCCTGATCCAAGCCCAAGCGGGGGGCTGAATAGGTCCATGATCTGGATGAAGTCTTCATCCAAGCGGGAGCTGAAGAGGTCCATGATCCGGATGAAGTCTTCTATCAACGGCATCTTCAATCTTCTTTCTTCCGGATCCATCTTGCAGACCTCCAACGCGGAACATCCTGCTGGCCCGACGGACTAACGACGAATGACGGTTCCTTTAAGGGACGTCATCCAAGATGGCGTCCCTCGAATTCCGATTGGCTGATAGGATTCTATCAGCCAATCGGAATTAAGGTAGGAATATTCTGATTGGCTGATGGAATCAGCCAATCAGAATCAAGTTCAATCCGATTGGCTGATCCAATCAGCCAATCAGATTGAGCTCGCATTCTATTGGCTGATCGGAACAGCCAATAGATTGCGAGCTCAATCTGATTGGCTGATTGAATCAGCCAATCGGATTGAACTTGAATCTGATTGGCTGATTCCATCAGCCAATCAGAATATTCCTACCTTAATTCCGATTGGCTGATAGAATCCTATCAGCCAATCGGAATTCGAGGGACGCCATCTTGGATGACGTCCCTTAAAGGAACCGTCATTCGTCGTTAGTCCGTCGGGCCAGCAGGTTTGGAAAGACTTATTGGATGAATGGGCTTCACAGGGGGGACCTGTTATTTACATGACTACTGGGATGGGCATGGCTCCATCAGAGCGAAGCAATTAACTAAACATAATGTTATGCTTATATAATGAGAAAATAATGATAAATGCGTAGAATATGCGACCCGGGTAAAACCAGAGCTCAATTATGGGAAATAAGGGGCCTTACCAGTTACTCTGTAGTATTATGTGGAGAGGAGAGCTGTAGAATGTTCGGACTATAGAAAATCTCCGGATGAGCCCCTCTCCTAGGGAAATGTCATCTATAGACAAAGCTGGAGAAAGGAGTGGGGGTATGACCCGCCGGTAATAAGCTCCGGCGGGAAAGGGAGGAGAGAGGCTTATCATGGACAAGAGTTCCCTTTTTTAATAAAGTGACTTATATAATGCATTTAATATGCAATCACAACATTCTAATAAAGAAAGGTTATATTATGGACAATATGATATCTAAACTGACGAAGTTATATACTCTATAAATAGTTAATGGCATCACAAAAAATGTCATATAGAGAGTGCAACTAGTATGGTATACTGAGCATATTGTTACGCATGCTGAACAGACACTAGACCATCCATAACTGATTAAATTTAAGTCTTCTATTGGAAGAAGCTCCTATAATACAGCATGACTTACAATAACAAATTCAAATGTAAAAGCTAAAAAACATCTTGACACTCTCAGATCACAAATCTAGCATAATATGACCGTGAGACCCTTATACACCAAACAAATATAACTTATAGAACATGAACCATAATAGTAAGAAGACTTATACGTCTAAATATCTCAGCTTGCACTGGAATGCGAACATATAAACATTTAAGCCACAGAGGCCGGCTAACTAAGGCAGTACAATACTCAATATATGAGTTTAGCGTGTGCGGCTAGCATAAATAAATAAGATGACAATATCAGATGAAAGCTACACATGTAGCGGTCAGATCATTATAGTATATGTTGCTAGCATGTGACAGGAGCATAGTACTTTCAAATTGGGTTAGAGAGTATAATCAGTGAGTAAGTGCAGTGTGTAAGGAGCCCAATATGAGTGTTGTCTCTCTTATCTCTGGGTCCCAATTTTACAGAGGAGCTAACCAAGTGGGGTGAATGACATGCTGGGGGAAATGGCAATCAGAATAGTATACCAACACCCCACTTAGCACATCTATTAACACATATGAATGTAGAAGAGGAAAAAAATAAAAATAAATAAATAAAAAGAGTGTATACATAATTGGGTAAATTGAGCTACCTAACCTTAGTAAAACGTTTGTTAACTAAATTGTCACATGCATAAACATTAATAAAAAATATATGACAACAAATCGAGCTTATGACCTCCACATGTATCTGATGCTAGAAATCCTGGAGTTATAGGCCCAAACTGGACCCACTACCAGACACATACGGCAGGAAGGGAAAAATGGTAGAAAAAAGATAAGAGTGGAATGTTAAACCGTTAGTAGAAGGTACTTGTATAGACTGTTACATGGGTTCCTGATATGTCAGTAAGACTAATATTTCAGACAGTATAGTCGTCATGTCAAGGTCCAGCAATGTGTGGGGTTGATAGAAGGTCTGGGAGAGGAACTCATCGTGCAGACTTACACAAACTCTCCTGGGTAAAACAAGTCAATCTACCCCACTCCGGTCGGTCTAACAAGTACAATAGCATGCCAGATATCTCTGTGCGACCTGCTAACATAACTTTGGGACCAAAATATAGCAGTCTCTACAGTATCAGCAACCTTCAGGCCTAGCAATGACTGCGCAGACGGTAGCTTGGGAAGGCTCGTGGAGACAGCAAATTGCCCAGTCACTTTCTGAGGTATCCGATGCCGGGTTTCTTGGCTGTACCATAGCGGGCTCTGGGAATCTCCTGCGTCACCATCTCTCTGCACCTCGTTAGAAACAGCGATCGCGGTAACAGCATATAGGTCCTGGCTGGAGACCTCCGATGCATCCGCTCCATGATGTGACTGAAGCACGTTAACTTGCGGTTTGTAGGAGAGACTAGGTGCTATGGCTTTCTCAGACGAGGCAGGAGTGTGTGAGTTGTTATCTGGGGGATTGCAAGGATCCCGGTGTGTGCCAAAGCATTGAGCGATATCTTTAGAGAGCTGGGCATATTGTTCGTCCATTGCTTCACTCAATTCTAGGAGTAGCTCGAGCAGGATAGCTTCCGAGTTCTGCATGCTTGGATGAGCCATAGAACTTTGTCGTACTTCTTCCAGTCTAGTTTCTTTGATTGAGGGGGATGTAGATACCCCAGTGTAGAGCCCAAGAGTTTAGCAATATAAAGCTAAGGTCAATATACAAGTTTCTGGGCTTATTTGCTCATAAATTATACTTTAAAGATACTCCAGTTGCCGAGCTCTAACTTTCTGCGTCCATTCAGTTAGGCAGTTGGCTCCGCCCCCGTGTTAGGTTTATTTAAGGGGGGTTTGAGTTAGATTAGGGGTATGTGGGTGGTGGGTTGTAATGTTGAGGGGCTTGGGTATTGTATTTTTTCTTTTACAGGCAAAAGAGCTGAACTTCTTGGGGCATGCCCCGCAAAGGGCCCTGTTCAGGGCTGGTAAGGTAAAAGAGCTTTGAACTTTAGTTATTTAGAATAGGTTAGGGCATTTTTTTATTTTGGGGGGCTTTGTTATTTTATTAGGGGGCTTAGAGTAGGTGTAATTAGTTTAAAATTGTTGTAATATTTTTCTTATGTTTGTAAATATTTTTTTATTTTTTGTAACTTAGTTCTTTTTTATTTTTTGTACTTTAGCAAGTTTATTTAATTGTATTTATTTGTAGGAATTGTATTTAATTAATTTATTGATAGTGTAGTGTTAGGTTAATTGTAGGTAATTGTAGGTAGTTTATTTAATTAATTTATTGATAGCATAGTGTTAGGTTTAATTGTAACTTAGGTTAGGATTTCTTTTACAGGTAAATTTGTAATTATTTTAACTATTTTAGCTATTAAATAGTTCTTAACTATTTAATAGCTATTGTACCTGGTTAAAATAAATACAAAGTTACCTGTAAAATAAATATTAATCCTAAAATAGCTATAATATAATTATAATTTATATTGTAGCTATATTAGGATTTATTTTACAGGTAAGTATTTAGCTTTAAATAGGAATAATTTATTTAATAAGAGATAATTTCTTTAGATTTAAATTATATTTAATTTAGGGGGGTGTTAGTGTTAGGGTTAGATTTAGCTTTAGGGGTTAATACATTTATTAGAATAGCGGCGAGATTGGGTCGGCAGATTAGGGGTTAATAATTGAAGTTAGGTGTCGGCGATGTTAGGGAGGGCAGATTAGGGGTTAATACTATTTATTATAGGGTTAGTGAGGCGGATTAGGGGTTAATAACTTTATTATAGTAGTGGTGCGGTCCGGTCGGCAGATTAGGGGTTAATAAGTGTAGGCAGGTAGAGGCGACGTTGTGGGGGGCAGATTAGGGGTTAATAAATATAATATAGGGGTCGGCGATGTTAGGGCAGCAGATTAGGGGTACATAGGGATAATGTAAGTAGCGGCGGTTTACGGAGCGGCAGATTAGGGGTTAATAATAATATGCAGGGGTCAGCGATAGCTGGGGCGGCAGATTAGGGGTTAATAAGTGTAAGGCTAGGGGTGTTTAGACTCGGGGTACATGTTAGGGTGTTAGGTGCAGGCGTAGAAGTGTTTCCCCATAGCAAACAATGGGGCTGCGTTAAGAGCTGAACGCGGCTTTTTTGCAGGTGTTAGGGTTTTTTTCAGCTCAAACAGCCCCATTGTTTCCTATGGGGGAATCGTGCACGAGCACGTTTTTGAGGTTGGCCGCTTGCGTAAGCAACTCTGGTATCGAGAGTTGAAGCTGCGTTAAAAATGCTCTACGCTCCTTTTTTGGAGCCTAACGCAGCCTTTTTGTGGACTCTCAATACCAGAGTTATTTTTATGGTGCGGCCAGAAAAAAGCCGGCGTTAGTTTTTCGGGTCGTTACCGACAAAACTCCAAATCTAGCCGATTATTTGTTGCATTCTGATAAATTTTACACATTTGCAAAACATTTCACTAATGCTGCTATATTTGACGATTTTTTTATTTAAATATTTTATTTTCCCCTTGTATGGGCATATCATTTTTTTTTTTTTTTTAAATGATAGTTCAGGCACATCAATAAAATGTCCACAACAACAAACCTTGAGTAGAAAGCTATTCAGTATAGGAGATGAGTATCAATATTCTCTAGCAGGGGATAAGTGGCAGTATATATATATATTTTTACTTTACTTTTAACCCTTATCTGTAAAGTGTACCAAGTGAGCTTGTTTTTAGTGAAGTGGCAGCAATATATGAAAAAAACAGAAGCCGTTTAACAGGAGAACATGCTGAAATGTTATACTTTATGCACTGTAATGTTTTTCTACTTAACTGGGAGTCCTAAAGAAATCGTGTAGTGTCTAGCTTTGCAGTAGTGACTTAAATTTAATTTTATATTAGTGTGCAGTTTAAAAGGGATTTATGCAATTTTTCTATGGTTTGGGAAGCCATTTAATAAGTTAGTTTTTAGCACTTTATTTTTCCCAGTTTACCCAGTACTTTTAATGTTTAAAATTTTAATAAGCATGTTCAGTTTATACCAGATTTGTGTAAAAATTGTGTTGATTTTTCAAAACTTTAAAAGTACAGAATATCGGCCCCTGTTATCGGTTATCAGCCTGAAAGGCGGTCAATAATCGGTATCGGCCCAGAAAAAAATATATCGGTCTATCTATCGGTCTATCCCTAATAGGTTGTTAAATCTTGTTGCATGTCTGTGCATGTTCAATGTCCATTTTAATTGCCAGAGTAGTTAAAGTGTCAATTTGGATGAGTGTACTATACACTAAACATTAGTGACAAAATGAGTTATGCAGAGCAATGTCCTTTTGGTACACTGTTGCATCTAGAATGTTTGACATATGATATTAGTTAGTAGAATCCGAGGGACTGTTGACATACATGCTTGTGCTTGAAGTGTTTATAAGTATTCAAATGTAGCACAAGCTCAGAGACGTAAGTAAACATTCTGTCACTGAACTGTGCAGCACAGAAATCAGGACGTAGGGATCTCATTTTATCTTTCTTTTAGATGGTCTCTGTGGCTGGAGTGAAGATGAGCGCAGAAATTTTGAGCATGGGTTCCGTGTTCATGGCAAAAACTTTCACCTCATTCAAGCCAACAAGGTGAGAAAGTCACGGAGTTTGGTATCCTGTAGCTACAAATCAGTTGTACAGTATAGTAAAGGGTAGGAGATCTTCAGCTTTACAGTAGGGTTTCTAAGGTACAGTGCCACGCACCAATGCATTTTTTTTCTAAGCCCCACTAATTCCCCAGCTCTTCTTATTTGCAGCACGTAGCAGTCACCTCGTCTCTGCAATTAAAGGCACATTAAAGTAAATCAAACAACTAAATCAGAATTTGTATTGATGCTTAGGCATTTTAGGTAGCTGGCTAGGGTATCTATCTTTTGGCACCCATTTGACTGGACATGTTATTAAAGGGATATGAAACCCAATATTTTTATTTTATGATTGAAATAGAGCATGCAATTTCCATCTAAAGGGTAGGAGAGTCCACAGCTGCATTCATTACTTGTGGGAATTAGGAACCTGGCCACCAGGAGGAGGCATAGACACCCCAGCCAAAAGCATAAATACCTCCCCCACTTCCCTCATCCCCCAGTCATTCTTTGCCTTTCGTCACAGAAAGTGGCAGAGAGGTGCTGGAAAATTGGAAGTCTCTTATGAGGGGTTCTACCCTTCGCTATGGGACATAAGTTTAAGTAGCCCTTCAAGCTTCTCAGTTGAGGGCCTGGGTGAACGTTAGAGTCCGGAGATGCGACACCATCCTGACTCATATTAACAGCTCCTATAGCAATCGGCGTTGACGAATTTCGCAGATTGCGCTCTCTCAAGTCCATGTCAGGATCGTAGCTATCACACTTAAAGGGCCGTGTTCCTGTTCGACGGTGTAGATTGTGGTAAAATCGTTTCATTTTTATATAATGATAACACAGAAGACAGGGCCACAGTGTGGCACCTTTATCTTTATAGAATCATGGGTTAATATTTCTATAAGGGGATTATTGAACAGGGGGGGTATGTACATGATGAGTTTATTATGTAATTGTTGTGTTATGTGCAAGGGCGCTGCTCTGGCATTTTTGTGGAACTGACAGGTTCTCTTCCGGGAGTTTTGCGCATGTTTTTTTGGCACGTTTTCTAAAAGCTATGGAGGATTCTGACGCGTAAAGAGGGTACTCCCTCTTTAACTAAGTCCTATACCTGTGTTTATTGTGAGGTTTTGGTAGACCAGCCTGCACAACTGTGTTCCACATGCCTTGAGAAGGCTACGACTTCCAAACATAAGAGAATGTCTAGCACTACTGAGCCGTCCACCTCTGAGGGATCTCCGTCCCGTGAGGTGCATTCCCCAATGGCGTCCCCTATCCCACATGCAGCATCCCAGGGTCCGACTGTTATCCCTTCGGGGGAGATTGCTTTGCCGCCTGATTTCGCGGATCAGCTTGAAATGGCAGTCACTAAGGTGATCAATGCTTTGCCGCGTTCTGCTAAGCGCAAGCGTAGAGCTTTTAATAGCGGCCCGACCCAGGATTTGTCTCTGACGGACGCCTCAGTAGGGTGGTACGATGACAAAGCCCCATCCAACACTTCAGAAGGGGCCCTTTTGGGGTCGGAGTCTGTGTCATCTAAACCTCCGGCAGCTGAGGAGCCCGGCTTTAGGTTTAAGATGGAGAACTTGCGTTTTTTATTAAAGCAAGTGCTGGCTACTTTAGAAGTTCCGGAACCCAAGCTTCCAGAAGAGCCCTCCATTCCTAAGTTGGATAAGGTTTACAAGGACAGGGTGGTCTCCCAGACTTTCCCGGTTCCTGTCAAGATGGCAAACATTATAAAGAACGAGTGGGAGCGATTAGGTTCTTCCTTTTCCCCCTCTTCTCACTTTAAAAAGCTTTTGCCCATCCTGGAGGCCCAACTAAAGTTGTGAGGGACCATTTCCAAGATGGATGGGGCCATCTCCACGCTCGATAAGTGCACGACGATCCCTTTAGAGGATAGTTCTTCGTTCAAGGAGCCTATGGATAAAAAGTTGGAAAACATGTTACTAAAGATGTTTCAGCACACAGGGTTTGTTTTTCAACCGGCAGCGGCGGTCGCCGCTGTTGCTGAAGCTGCGTCATATTGGTGCAATGCTTTATTTGATATGATTGAGGGTGAACCCTCTTTTGAGGAGGTACAGGAAAAGATTAAGGCCCTAAAGGTGGCCAATTCCTTCATTCATGACACTAATATGTAAATTATCCTCCAGAATGCTAAGGTATCAGGTTTTCTTTCTAATGACACAGTGAGTCCACGGATCATCATAATTACTATTGGGAATATCACTCCTGGTCAGCAGGAGGAGGCAAAGAGCACCACAGCAAAGCTGTTAAATACCACTCCCCTTACCCACAACCCCCAGTCATTCTTCAATCAAGAGTTTGTTATTTTTTGAAGCAGAGCAAGTTTGCTTTGTTTTGTCTTTAGGGGTTTAGCCATAGTCCACTTCAGTCTCTTCAGTAGAACAGTGGTGGCTTTTAAGCTTTTGGGAACTTTGGGGGTGTAATCCCCTCTGCGCCTCCCATAGGAGTTTAGCTGCCCGTTTGCTGGTAAAGTCTGAGAGGATTGCTCAGTTTTTTTGTCTCTTCCACAGGTCCATGTAAGGAGTTTTTCCCTTTCATACTTTGTGAGCTGCCCTAGTGCTGGGTGGATATTCTGTTGAGGTAAGTGCTGTTTTTTTTTTTTTTGAAGGATTTTGGCACTTGGAGGGTTAATATTCCTGAGGGTTCAGGATTTATTTTCCTATGCAGTATTATGGGATTTATTTTCCTGACTGTGTTCAGGTTTGTTTTTATTTTTGCGTTGTTATTTAAAGAGACAGTAACTTTTTGTTTTTGAAAAATGTATTGTATATTTTTTTTGTGTGTGTTGAATATGGACCAAGAAGACTTGCAAGCTGTGACTTGTAACTTATGCCTAGATGCTAATGGGGAGCCTACTATCCCTTTCTGTTCCTCATGTATAGAGAGGACTATGCAGTACAGGGATAGACTCTTTGATTCAGAGCCTTTATTTTCTAAGGAGAAAGTTGTTCAGGAGCCTCCTGTTCAAGCTGTAGCTCAGCTTTCTCCTCATTCCTCTCAGTCTCACTCCTCACATGCAGTGCCCTGCGTGTCGTCCCAGGCCAGTTTTTCTTTACAGGATTTGTCTACTCACATATCCTCTGCTATATCTGATCCTTTGTCTGCTTTTCCTGTGTTACAGGGTAAACGCAGAAGGACTTCTGTCACCCTTGCAGTTTTATCTAATGTTTCTTCTCATAGGACTGAGGAAGAAGATTTTTCAGTAACGTCTGAGGGTGAAATATCCGATTCTGATAGTGTGTCTCCTTTGACGGATTCTGAGGTGGTTTCTTTCAGATGTAAGTGGAAACACCTCCATTTGTTACTCAGGGAGGTTTTGGCTACTTTGGATAATACTGATTCTATGGTCATAGTTACTCCCAAGAAGCCTAGTAAGCTTAATAAGTTTTTTGATGTTCCTTCCGTGGCAGAAGTTTTTCCTGTACCGGATAGGGTTTCAGAGATTATTTCTTGAGAATGGGAGAAGCCTGTAATTCCTTTTTCTCCTTCTCCTATTTTTAGGAAAATGTTTCCTATTGCGGATTCTGTTAAGGAATCTTGGCAGACTGTCCCTAAGGTTGAGGGAGCTATTACCACTTTGGCCAAGAGGACCACTATTCCTATTGAGGATAGTTTTGCTTTTAAGGATCCCATGGATTAGAAGTTGGAGGCTTTACTTAAGAAGATTTATGTTCACCAGGGTCTTCAGTGGCAACCTGTTGCATGTATTGCTACGCTTACCAGTGCGGCTGCCTATTGGTTTGATGAATTGTCTGATTCTATTCTTCAGGAGACTTCTCTGGAAGAAATTCAGGATAGAATTAAGGCTTTAAAGTTGGCCAATTCTTTTATTGCGGACGCCTCTTTACAGGTTGTCAAGTTGGGAGCAAAGATTTCTGTTTTTGCTGTTTTGGCTCGCAGGGCTTAATGGTTAAAGTCCTGGTATCATCTAAGTCTAAGCTTTTATCAATTCCTTACAAAGGGAAGACTTTGTTTGGCTGAAATTATCTCCGATATTACTGGTGGGAAGGGACATTCTCTTCCTCAGGATAAGAGAAATAAGCAGAAAGGTCGTCGGAGTAATTTTCGTTCCTTTCGTAACTTCGCTGGTAAGTCTTCCTCTTCCTCCTCCAAGCAAGATCAATCCCAGCCTTCCTGGAGACATAATCAGTCCTGGAGCAAGGGGAAGCAATCTAAGAAGCCTGCCGCTGACTCAAAGTCAGCATGAAGGGTCTGCCCCCGAGCCGGCTATCTTTGTTTGCTCAAGCCTGGGCAAGGGATGTTCCAGATCCTTGGGTGATAGATATTGTTTCCCAGGGATACAAGCTGGAGTTCAAGACTTTTCCTCCCAGGGGCAGGTTTCATCTCTCAAGGTTATTGGTAAATCAGTTAAAAAAAGAGGCATTTTGAAGTTGTGTCCAGGATCTTTCCGATATGGGAGTGATCGTTCCAGTTCAGGAGCAGGGACTAGGGTTTTATTCCAATCTGTTCATCATTCCCAAAAAAGAGGGAACTATCAGAGCCATTTTAGATCTCAAATTGGTAAACAAATTTTTCAAGGTTCCATCATTCAAGATGGAGACTATTCGGTCAATTCTACCTCTGGTCCAGGAGGGTAAGTTCATGACTACAGTAGATCTGAAGGATGCATATCTACATATTCAACTGTACAAATGTGTGTGGCAAACAAGTAGATGTTAACAGAAAAAACAAATATGCTCAACACAATGTGCTAAAAAACAATACTCTCCTTGTTAAATGAAGTGACCGCTGCCCTTCCTCAGTCTCTCCCCAAGGACTGTATAAGCAATAGACAAAAACGAAATGGATGGCGCTGGTCTTGCAGAATAGTTAGTTTCTAATGATAAATAGAAATGGACTTGATGTGCAAGTTAAATCTGTTGCAATAATGTGCAATATACTCACTCCTTAAGTAATGTGAGTCCTGCTTCTATGGTATATCCCTTTGCGGTGAGTCCCTCTCCAAAGGAAACAACAAGGTGGTTTTCAACAGGGTTATCCAAAATAGCAAGTCCGGCTCGTCACAGAAAAAAGTGCTTTCAAATGTAAGAGATAAAAAGTGGTTTATTGTAGCTCTACGCGTTTCAACGCTCAAGCGTCTTTTTCAAGAGCAATAAAAGACAATAAAAACAAGTAACAGTTTGTATAATGCTGTGACAAAGTAGCCGGAATTTATACAAGTGTATCGATGTTCCAATTTCCTGTCTGTGGCAGGAAATTGGACTCACATGAAATCAAAATGAAAATAAAATACAATTTCTAACTGAATGTTTAGGCCCAACCTTATTCTTAACATTGTTAAATCTTTTTATGTCGCTTAATTAAATTGTAAAATGTAATATTTTGTATTTGGTTCGGCCGAACCAAATACAAAATATTACATTTTACAATTTAATTAAGCGACATAAAAAGATTTAACAATGTTAAGAATAAGGTTGGGCCTAAACATTCAGTTAGAAATTGTATTTTATTTTCATTTTGATTTCATGTGAGTCCAATTTCCTGCCACAGACAGGAAATTGGAACATCGATACACTTGTATAAATTCCGGCTACTTTGTCACAGCATTATACAAACTGTTACTTGTTTTTATTGTCTTTTATTGCTCTTGAAAAAGACGCTTGAGCGTTGAAACGCGTAGAGCTACAATAAACCACTTTTTATCTCTTACATTTGAAAGCACTTTTTTCTGTGACGAGCCGGACTTGCTATTTTGGATAACCCTGTTGAAAACCACCTTGTTGTTTCCTTTGGAGAGGGACACACCGCAAAGGGATATACCATAGAAGCAGGACTCACATTACTTAAGGAGTGAGTATATTGCACATTATTGCAACAGATTTAACTTGCACATCAAGTCCATTTCTATTTATCATTAGAAACTAACTATTCTGCAAGACCAGCGCCATCCATTTCGTTTTTGTCTATATCTACATATTCCCAAGGATCATCACAGGTTTCTGAGATTTGCTTTTCTAGACAAGCATTTTCAGTTTGTGGCTCTTCCTTTTGGTATTGCAACAGCTCACAGGGTATGTTCAAAGGTCCTGGGGGCGTTATTGGCAGTTCTCAGACTGCAGGGAGTTACAGTAGCTCCTTACTTGAATAATATTCTTGTTCAGGCTCCATCTTTTCAACAAGCAAGCTCCCACACGGAGTTGTTGTTGTCTTTTCTGCGCTCCCACGGTTGGAAGGTGAATTTAGGAAAAAGTTCCTTGATTCCGGCTACAAGAGTGGTATTTTTGGGAACTATTTTAGATTCTCTGGAAATTAAGATTTTTTTGACAGAGGCAAGAAAGTCAAAAATGTTAGATTCCTGTCTGGCTCTTCAGTTATCTCCTCGGCCGTCGGTGGCCCAGTGTATGGAGATTATTGGTCTGGTCATAGACATCATTCCATTTGCCCGTTTTCATCTCAGACCTCTGCAGTTATGCATGCTGAGACAGTGGAACAGGGATTATACAGACCTGTCTCCAAAGATTGTTCTAGATCAGGCTGCAAGAGATTCTCTTCCGTGGTGGTTGTCTCAGGATCGTCTCTCCCAGGGAACCTGTTTTCGCAGGCCTTCCTGGGTGATTGTGACCACGGATGCCAGTCTGCTGGGTTGGGGAGCTGTTTGGGGTTCTCTGAAGGCTCAGGGTCGGTGGACCCGGGAAGAATCGGTTCTTCCTATAAATGTCTTAGAATTAAGGGCAATTTTCAATACTCTCCTAGCCTGGCCTCATTTGGCTTCAACCCAGTTTATCAGATTTCAGTTGTGCTTACAATAGGGGGGAACTTGGAGTTCCTTGGCGATGAAGGAGGTAGTCAGGATTATTCAGTGGGCGGAGGTTCACAATTGTTGTCTGTCTGCGATCCACATTCCAGGGGTGGACAATTGGGAAGCGGATTTTCTGAGCAGGCAGTCTTTTCATCCGGGGGAGTGGGAACTTCATCCGTAGGTGTTTTCCAGTTTGATTCTCAAGTGGGGTCAACCGGAGTTGGATTTTATGGCATCTCGTCACAATACCAAACTCCCGAAGTACGGTTCGAGGTCAAGGGATCCTCAAGCGGTTCTAATAGATGCTCTAGCAGTTCCTTGGAGGTTCAGTCTGGCATACGTGTTTCCTCCGTTTGCCCTTCTTCCTCGAGTTATTGCTCGGATCCGACAGGAGAGAGCGTCTGTAATTCTTATTGCACCAGCGTGGCCTCGCAGGATCTGTTATGCAGATCTGGTGGAGATGTCATCCTTTCCACCTTGGAGTCTTCCGTTAAGGAAGGACCTTCTTCTTCAGGGTCCTTTCCTTCATCCAAATCTCGTTTCTCTGAAGCTGACTGCTTGGAAATTGAACGCTTGATTCTTTCTAAGCGTGATTTTTCGGAATCAGTTATTGAGACTATGATTCAGGCGCGTAAGCCTGTGACTAGAAAGATTTATTACAAGATATGGCTTAAATATCTGTATTGGTGTGAATCTAGGGGCTACTCTTGGAGTAGAGTTAGGATTCCTAGAATTTTGTCTTTTCTCCAGGAGGGTCTGGAGAAAGGTTTGTCTGCTAGTACCCTGAAGGGTCAAATTTCTGCTTTATCTATTCTGTTTCATAAACATCTGGTGGATGTGCCAGATGTTCAGTCTTTTTGTCAGGCCTTGGTGAGAATTCGGCCTATGTTTAAGTTTGCGACTTCTCCTTAGAGTCTTAATTTAGTTCTGAGAGTTCTTCAAAAGGCTCCGTTTGAGCCTATGCATACTTTGGATGTTAAGTTGTTAACCTGGAAGGTTTTGTTTTTGGTTGCTATCTCTTCGGCTCGAAGAGTTTCGGAGCTTTCTGCTTTGTAATGTGAGTCTCCTTTTCTTATTTTTCATTCTAATAAGGTAGTACTTCGTACTACATTAGGTTTTCTTCCCAAAGTTGTTTCTGATAGAAATATTAATCAGGAAATTGTTGTTCCTTCTTCGTGTCCTAATCCTTCTTCTCATAAGGAACGTCTGTTGCACAATCTAGATGTAGCTCGGGCTTTGAAATATTATTTGCAGGCGACTAAGGATTTTCGCCAGTCTTCTTCTTTTTTTGTTATTTTTTCTGGAAAACGTAAAGGTCAGAAAACTATGGCTACTTCTCTTTCTTGTTGGATATGGAGTGTTATTTGCTTGGCATATGAGACTGCTGGTCAGCAGCCTCCTGAGAAAATCACAGCTCATTCCACGAGGGCTGTTTCTTCTACTTGGGCTTTCAAAAATGGGGCTTCTGTAGATCAGATTTACAAGGCTGCCACTTGGTCTTCTTTACACACTTTTCTTCTACTAGATACGACGAGTCCACGGATGCATCCTTTACTTTTGGGATATTATCCTCCTGCTAACAGGAAGTGGCAAAGAGCACCACAGCAGAGCTGTCTATATAGCTCCTCCCTTGACTCCACCCCCCAGTCATTCTCTTTGCCTACACTAAGTAATAGGAAGGGTAAAGTGAAAGAGGTGATAAAAACGATGCTTCTGTTGAACAGATTTGTAAGGCTGCGACTTGGTCTTCCCTTCATGCCTTTTCCAAATTTTACAAATTTGATACTTTTGCTTTTTCTGAGGCTATTTTTGGGAGAAAAGTTCTTCAAGCAGTGGTGCCTTCTGTTTAGGTATCTGTCTTGTCCCTCCCGTTCATCTGTGTCCTGTAGCTTTGGTATTGTATCCCACAAGTAAAGGATGAATCCGTTGACTCGTCGTATCTAGTAGAAGAAAAGGAAATTCATGCTTACCTGATAAATTGATTTCTTCTACGATATGACGAGTCCACGGCCCTCCCTGTCAATTTAAGACAGATTATATTATTTTTTGTTTAAAACTTCAGTCACCTCTGCACCTTTTAGTTTCTCCTTTTTCTTCCTATACCTTTGGTCGAATGACTGGGTGGTGGAGTCAAGGGAGGAGCTATATAGACAGCTCTGCTGTGGTGCTCTTTGCCACTTCCTGTTAGCAGGAGGTTAATATCCCACAAGTAAAGGATGAATCCGTGGACTCGTCGTATCGTAGAAGAAATCAATTTATCAGGTAAGCATAAATTTCCTTTTTCTAAATTTTACAAATTTGATACTTTTTGCTTCAGCTGAGACTTCTTTTGGGAGAAAGGTTCTTCAAGCAGTGGTGCCTTCTGTTTAGGTTAACTGTCTTGTCCCTCCCTTATCATCCGTGTCCTCTAGCTTGGGTATTGATTCCCAATAGTAATTATGATGATCCGTGGACTCACCGTGTCATTAGAAAGAAAACATAATTTATGCTTACCTGATAAAGTCCACGGCCCCGCCCTGTATTTCAGACAGTCTATTTTTTCATAAACATCAGGCACCTCTGCACCTTATTACTTCCTTTCTCATTTCCCTTTTGTCGAAAACTGGGGGTTGTGGGTAAGGGGAGTGGTATTTAACAGCTTTGCTGTGGTGCTCTTTGCCTCCTGCTGACCAGGAGTGATATTCCCAATAGTAATTATGATGATCCGTGGACTCACCGTGTCAAGAAATAAATAAATTTATCAGGTAAGCATAAATTTTGTTTTTCGGTTCTAGCACGCAGGGCTCTGTGGCTAAAATCGTGGTCGGTGGACATGACCTCTTAGGCGATGCTGCTGTCTTTGCCTTTTAAGGGCAAGATCCTGTTTGGTCCAGGTCTAGACTTTATCATATCCACGGTTACAGGAGGCAAGAGTGCCTTCCTTCCCCAGGATAAGAAGGCGAAACTTAAGAGTGCTAATTTTCATCCCTTTCGTGGGAATAAGGCACAACACTAACAGCCCACAGCGAAAAGCGGACCAAACCAAGGGTCACTAGAAGCCTGCTCAAACTTGGAATAAGTCTAAACAGCACAAGATGCCCGCCGAGACTAAGTCCGCATGAAGGGGCAGCCCCCGACTGGTCTACGGACCGAGTGGGGGGGGGGGCAGATTGTCTCTGTTCTTAGACGCCTGGTTGCAGGACGTTCAGGACCCCCTGGGTTCTGGAGATAGTCGCCCAGACTTACAGGATAGGGTTCAAGTCCTCTCCGCCCAGGGGCAGATTCCTTCTGTCAAACCTGTCTTCAAGGCCGGAAAAAAGGAGAAGCCTTTCTGGGTTGTGTGCGGGATCTCTCCATTCTAGGGGTTATTGTACCAGTACCCCAGGCAGGAAGGGGTCTAAGGTATTACTCCAATTTGTTTGTGGTCTCAAAGAAGGAGGGCACATCTTGCGTTCCATCTTTAAAATGGAAACGATTAGATCCATTCTGCCCCTAGTTCAAGAGGGGCAGCTAATGACCTCTATAGACTTGAAGGATGCCTACCTTCATGTTCTGATTCACAGGGACCATTTCAGGTTCCTCAGATTTGCCTTTATGGATTATCATTTCCAGTTTGTGGCTCTTCCCTTCAGTCTAGCGAGGTACCCAATAGTCTTCATGAAGGTCCTGGGGACCCTTCTAGCAGTAGCCAGATCCCAGGGCATTGCGGTGATGCCCTACCTGGACGACATTCTGGTTCAGGTGCAGTCATACCATCTGGAAGAGAGGCCCACACCAGGGTCCTGCTGCAGTTACTTCAATCTCACGGCTGGAAGATCAATCTCGAGAAGAGTTCTCTGGTTCCCAGTACCAAGGTGGAGTTCTTGGGCACAATCATAGACTCCGTGTCCATGAAGATCTTTCTCACGGACATGCGATGCACCAAGATGGCATCTACCTGTCTTACCCTCCAGTCTACAGTGAGTCCATCTGTAGCTCATTGCATGGAGATGATTAGGCTCATGGTCTCCAACATGGACATCATTCCATGACAGGTTTCATCTCAGAGCTCTTCAATTGTGCATGTTGAGACAGTGGAACAGCATCATTCCTATCTGTCGCAGCCGTTATACATGGATGCGTGGACTCGGCTTTTCCTCTCCTGGTGGATCTGCCCGGATCACCTGTCCTTGGGGACATCCTTCCTGAGACCGTCCTTGGAGATTGTTACCACAGAGTCTGGCGGGATGGGGTGCTGTTTGGGGTGCCAGGATGGCACAGGGGAAGTAGTCTCGTTTAGAGGTAGCCCTTACAATAAATATTCTGGAGCTTCGAGCGATCTACAATGCTCTGAAGGCGGAGCCTTGTCTGGGGGACTTCAGCTTTATCAGATTCCAGACGGACAATATTACCTCGGTGGCCTACATTAACCACCAGGGGGCACAAGGAGATCCCTGGCAATGAGGGAGGTGTCTCGGATCCTGGAGTGGGCAGAAACCACAACTGTTCGCTCTCTGTGATCCACATCCCAGGTATGGACAACTGGGAAGCGGATATTCTCAGCAGGCAGACTTTTCATCCGGGGGAATGATCTCTTCACCCCGAAGTGTTTGCGGAGATCTGTCTCAGATGGGGGACGCCGGAGATCAATCTCATGGCGTCAAGGTTGAATTGCATGCTTCCCCAATATTGATTGAGGTCGAGAAACCCCCAGGCGGAGCTAATAGATGCATTGGCGAGGCCTTGGGGGTTCGGTCTAGTATACATATTTCCTCCGTTGCTGCTTCTTCCTCGTGTAGTGGCTCGTATAAAGCACGAGGGAGTATCCTCCATTCTGATTGCTCCTTCGTGGCCGAGGAGGACGTGGTTTGCGGATCTGGTGGGGATGTCATCCTCTCCGCCGTGGAGGTTACCCTGTCACAGGGATCTGCTGGAGCAGGGTCCTTTTCAACATCAAAATCTCGACTGCATGGAGATTGAACGTTTAGTCTTGGCAAAAAGGTTTTTTTCCCAAAATGTGATTGACACTCTGATTCAGGCAAGAAAGCCGGTCACTCTACACATCTATCATAAGGTGTGGAGGACTTACTTGTCCTGGTGTGAGAGTCATGGCTACCCTTTGCACAGGGTGAGGGTATCCAGGATTTTGTCTTTTCTCCAAGAGGGTCTGGAGAAGGGTCTTGCCGCTAGTTCCCTAAAGGGACACATTTTGGCCTTATCTGTTCGGTGGGACAGGAGACTCGCTGATCTCCCTGACGTCCAATCTCTTGTTCAGGCTCTGTCTCGAATCAGGCCTGTTTTTAGGCAGACTGCTCCCCCATGGAGCTTAAATTTGGTACTTAGGGTCTTGCAGAAGGTTCCGTTTGAACCTATGCATTCTCTTGACATAAAACTTCTCTCATGGAAAGTTCTCTTTCTGTTGGCCATTGCTTCGGCACGCAGAGTTTCTGAGCTGGCGGCCTTGCAATATGAGCCCCCTTATCTGGTGTTTCATGTGTATAAGGCTGTTCTTCGCACAGGCTTGGGGTTTCTCCCCAAGGTGGTGTCTAAACGTAACATCAATCAGGAGATATTTGTTCCTTCTTTATGTCCTATACCTTCTTCTCCTAAGGAGAGGTTACTTCATAATCTGAACATGGTTCGTGCTTTGAAATTCTATCTTCAGGCCACAAAGGATTTCAGACAATCTGTCACTTTTTGTTGTGTATTCAGGGATGCACAGGGGTCAGAGGGCATCTGCTACTTCTTTGTCTTTTTGACTGAGGAGCTTGATCCATTTGGCCTATGAGACAGCGGGACATAAGCCACCTCCAGAGGATCATGGCTCATTCAACTAGAGCTGTGGCTTCGTCTTGGGCCTTCAAGAATGAGGCTTCTATAGAGCAGATTTGCAAGGCGGCTACCTGGTCCTCCTTGCATACCTTCAATAAGTTTTACAAATTTGACGTTTTTGCTTCTGCGGAAGCTGTTTTTGGGAGAAAGGTTCTACAGGCTGTGGTGCCATCAGATTAGGGGTCCGCATTTTACCCTCCGGGTTTTATTCAGTGTCCTCTAAGAGCTTGGGTATATGTTTCCCACAAGTAATGAATGAAGCCGTGGACTCTCCTCCCCTTTAGATGGAAAACATAAATTATGCTTACATGATCATTTTATTTCTTGTGTTCAAACATGATGCGACGTTCCTAGCAACATCTGGAGACCCGGCAAGTAAACCGGAAATGATACCGGTCAGGTTGTGGAAAGTTCAACCCACTAGTGTAAACGGAGTGCCGTAGCAGTGGCGAAACCAAGCCACTAAATACAGTCCAAGTGTGTAGCAAACAGCAGGCACTGCACCGAGGGATCCATAAAAATAGAAAATACTTTATTAGAAAAAAGTTTTAAAACAAGTAAACAGTAACAAACGCTGTGGTACACGCAAAAAGGAGACAATGGCAGGAGTGTAGGAGACACAACAAGCTGTCTGACTAGTTTTGCGTCCCTTTAGGACGCTTATTCATAGACATATTTGAGATGTAGAGCTGCCAGTATTTAAAGGGGAACTTTGTATTTGATTTGCTGATACCTGTGATACAAGTTAATGTGATACTTTATTAACCCCTTAGAACACAGACTGCTCTATTTACACATCTCAAAAAGAGAAATATTTTAAAAACAAAAAAATGAACCCATTTCAAACATAATTTAAATATACATATATGGACCCACTTAAAGGTATTATCTATTATACATTGGTGAAACACTTTACAGAAAAAAATGGGGATTAGAAATACATCTGTTGTTATAACACAAAAGCCTGCTTCATATATACAAATGTGTATTAGTAAAATGAATAATGTCTTTAAGACTGGTGTTATACATTGAAACCCACTTGTTATGTAGAAGGAAGTATATATTACTAACTAGTTTAGATCCTATAATATGCAAAAATACCAAAGTTATGGCTTAAGAACAAAATTACCTAAGTATGTTGCAAAGCTCAACTATGAAGCAATTAATGGAACTAAAGTTTTGACATGGTTTTGGAGTTAGTTGTCAATAAAGAAATTAATATCACATTCCTGATTCATCCCCAAAGGGGAGCGAGTCTTTAACTTCAACATCCAGAATAGTTCTTTTTTCTCCAAAATTTTAAATGTATTTCCCCCTCTAATAGATGTGGTTGCGATATCTATAATTTTTATATTCATATTAGCCTCATTCGTTAGATGATAACCATTGAAGTGATTCGCAACTGCCGAATCTTTATTATAATTTTTGGTATCTCTGTTGTGCTCATTAAATCTTTTGCGGGCCTCCCTAGAGGTTTGACCTGTGTACTGCAACTGGCACAGGTAGCAAGTAAGTAGGTAAACCACAAATGTGGTGCAACAGTTTGCATAAAAATCTATGGTATATTCATTTCCTGTACTGTTACTAGAGAAATTGTTGCCCTCCTGAATGTGTACACATGTGGCAGTTATGTCTACCACATCTAGATTGGAAGGATGGTTTCTCATGGGTGGTTATTGATGTGTGCTCTCTCTACACCTGTATTCCTCAAGAATCAGGGGTGCAGGCTGTGGAATTCTTCTTACACAGAGAGATGGATCTAAATGACTACACTAAACAATATGTGGGTGATGTGTTGAGATTTCTTCTTTCCCATAACTATTTTTGGTTTGATGGGGTGTTTTACAATCAGATATGTGGCACTGCCATGGGGCTAAATTTGCCCCCGCATTTGCCAATCTGTACGTTTCTTGGTGGGAGTCACATATCTATTGTATAAACAACCCCTGGCTTGAGGACATTTTATTATACGTACGGTATATTGATGACCTATTGGTCATTGTAAAAAAGCCCCTTGATGAGATGGAGTTTAATAAATTTTTTGAATATATAAATGTAAATTTGTTCAATCTTAAATTTACAGGAAATTTTAGTACTAACAGTGTAAATTATTTGCATTTAACATTACAGATTAGTGATAACAACATAATTACCAGCACTTTTCGTAAAGAAACGATTGGTAATACCATTCTGCATGACACTTCCCAACACCCCACACATGTGATTAAGGCCATACCTAGGGGCCAATTCATTAGAATTCGCAGAAATACTAAGTCTAATGAAATATACGAGTCACAATCTCTAGAACTAAAAAACAGATTAATATGTAGGGGCTACAATGCCAACAGTCTTGAAAAATGTTGCAAAGAAATAAGAACACTTATTAGCATTCCAAAAAAACAAAATCCAGATAAGAAGAAGTCAAGTTTTGAAGATGCCATAGTATTCACTATGGCATATTCAAAACAATATAATGAAATTATAAAAATCCTAAAAAAGCATTCCCATGTCCTCTTAGGGGATGATATATTGAAACCTTACGTCAATAACATTAAATATGTTCCGAAAAAATCCAAAACTTTAGGGCAAACCATATCACCAAGCCTAGTTATGAGAACAAATGCACAAAAACAGAATTGGTTTCAACACAAAGGGAATTACAGATGTGGTAGACGTAACTGCCACATGTGTACACATATTCAGGAGGGCAGCAATTTCTCTAGTAACAGTACAGGAAATGAATATACCATAGATTTTTATGCAAAACTGTTGCACCACATTTGTGGTTTACCTACTTACTTGCAACCTGTGCCAGTTGCAGTACACAGGTCAAACTCTAGGGAGGCCCGCAAAAGATTTAATGAGCACACCAGAGATACCAAAAATTATAATAAAGATTCGGCAGTTGCGAATCACTTCAATGGTTATCATCTAACGAATGAGGCTAATATGAATATAAAAATTATAGATATCGCAACCACATCTATTAGACGGGGAAATAAATTTAAAATTTTGGAGAAAAAAGAACTATTCTGGATGTTGAAGTTAAAGACTCGCTCCCCTTTGGGGATGAATCGTGAATGTGATATTAATTTCTTTATTGACAACTAACTTCAAAACCATGTCAAAACTTTAGTTCCATTAATTGCTTCATAGTTGAGCTTTGTAACATACTTAGGTACTTTTGTTCTTAAGCCATAACTTTGGTATTTTTGCATATTATAGGATCTAAACTAGTTAGTAATATATACTTCCTTCTACATAACAAGTGGGTTTCAATGTATAACACCAGTCTTAAAGACATTATTCATTTTACTAATACACATTTGTATGTATGAAGCAGGCTTTTGTGTTATAACAACAGATGTATTTCTAATCCCCATTTTTTTCTGTAAAGTGTTTCACCAATGTATAATAGATAATACCTTTAAGTGGGTCCATATATGTATATTTAAATTATGTTTGAAATGGGTTCATTTTTTTGTTTTTAAAATATTTCTCTTTTTGAGATGTGTAAATAGAGCAGTCTGTGTTCTAAGGGGTTAATAAAATATCAGCTGTATCACATTAACTTGTATTACAGATATCGGCAAATCAAATACAAAGTTCCCCTTTAAATACTGGCAGCTCTACATCTCAAATATGTCTATTAATAAGCGTCCTAAAGGGACGCAAAACTAGTCAGACAGCTTGTTGTGTCTCCTATACTCCTGCCATTGTCTCCTTTTTGCGTGTACCACAGCGTTTGTTACTGTTTACTTGTTTTAAAACTTTTTTCTAATAAAGTATTTTCTATTTTTATGGATCCCTCGGTGCAGTGCCTGCTGTTTGCTACACACTTGGACGATAATTTTATTTCCATTGTGGGGAGGAGAGTCCACGGCCCCCGCCTGTATCTTCGATGGGCGGACCTAAATTTAATATATACTTCTGGTACCATTTATACCCTAATATTTCTCCTACTGTTCCTTGTTCCCTCGGCAGAATGACTGGGGGATGAGGGGAGTGGGGGAGGTATTTAAGCCTTTGGCTGGGGTTTCTTTGCCTCCTCCTGGTGGCCAGGTTCTTAATTCCCACAAGTAATGAATGAAGCCGTGGACTCTCCTCCCCACGATGAAATAAAATGATCAGGTAAGCATAATTTATGTTTTTAAGCAACGTTCTAATTTACTCCTATTATCCATTTTTCTTCATTCTCTTGGTATCTTTATTTGAAAAAGCAGGAATATAAGCTTAGGAGCCGACCAATTTTTGATTCAGCACCTGGATAGCTCTGGCTGATTGGTGGCTAAATCTAGAATGTTGCTTAAAATTGCATGCCCTATCTGAATCATGAAAGAAAAAAAAAAATTGCATTTCATATCCCTTTAAGTATTATTGTATTATATATTATATTATTGTTATACATTGTGTGTGACACTTTTTAGATTTTTTTACAGCCACCACTGCTATGGGCCTAATTTTGTACACATATATTTAAAACTGTAAACTAATTTCATCTAGATATTATAGTTCTTTTTGCTCAACATGTGCCTTTCTCAGAAAATAACTTTCCTGTAGCATATCAGTCTGATCCTGACTTCACAGTACAATCCAGCCCCAAAGTACCAGGCAATCCCTCTCTGAACGAGAGAAAGGGCAAAACCCCAGACATACGTTTCGGCCTAGTATGCACCTCATCAGTGAGGTGCAGCCATATCCCTCTAGGCACACTGAGCAACAGGTCCACGTCTGGATTCCCGCATCACGCTTAGGCAGACTTCCCTAAGAGTCATAATTTGCATAAATAAAAAGAGAGAAGCGCTCAACCTGTGAATGAACAATAGTATAATAGCTTGCTCTATGGCTAGTTACCACCAAGAAGCAGCCTCTTTTTGCTCAACATGTGCCTTTCACAGAGAAGAACTTTTCTGTAGCATATAAATCTAATCTGTGAAAGGCACATGTTGAGCAAAAAGAGGCTGCTTCTTGGGTGGTAACTAGCCATAGAACAAGCTATTATTCTATTGTTTGTTCCCAGGTTGAGCGCTTCTCTCTTTTTATTTATGCAAATTATGACTCTTAGGGAAGTCTCCCTAAACGTGATGCGGAAATCCAGATGTGGACCCGTTGCTCAGTGTGCCTAGAGGGATTTGGCTCTACCTCGCTGGCGAGGCCACACTAGGCCCGGGCCACGGGCGTTGCCGTTTCTCTCGTTCAGAGAGGGATTGCCTGGTATTTCGGGCTGGACTGTACTGTTAAGTCAGGATCAGACTGATATGCTACAGGAAAGTTATTCTCTGTGAAAAGCACATGTTGAGCAAAAAGAGGCTGCTTCTTGAGTGTTAACTAGCCATAGAACAAGCTATTATGCTATTGTTCGTTCCCAGGTTAAGCGCTTCTCTCTTTTTATTTAAAGTAATGACCATCTACAGTATATGCTCTATATCTATAATTAGATAACTAGTTTTATAGTTTTAAAGAAACATGAAACCCATTTTTTTTGTTTCATGATTCAGATAGAGCATACAAATTTAAACAACTTCCCAACATACTTCTATTATCATATTTGCTTCATTCTCTTGGTATCCTTTGTTGAAGGAGCAGCAATGCACTTATGGAAGCTAGCTCAAAACCAATGACGAGGCATATATGTGCATCCACCAATCGGCAGCTTCTGATCATACCTAGGTATCATTTTCAACAAAAGGATACAAAGAGAATGAAACAAATTAGATAATAGAAACAAGTTGAAAAGTTATTTAAAATTGCATGCTCTATCTGAATCATGAAATAAAAAAATTGGGTTTCATGCTCTTTTAACTATTTACTCATGTTCTCATCCAAAGGAAAAGTCAGTTACTAAAATAACAAGTGAACAAATGAAACCGCCATCCACATGCCTACATTATGGCCTATAACATCTTCATCAGTGAGATACAGCTGTATTATTGTAAGCACCATCGAGATGGAGTCTGTACCTGTTTTTTCTAGCACCAGTATGGACACCCACCCCAAGGGTTATTTTCATGAACCACAAAATCAAAGTGAGAATGTATGAGCACAGTTTGTAATAGAAAGTGACTACCTCAGGTTATATCTATTACTTTCATTCTTTCCTGGTTTTCTTTGCTATCTATATTCCTCCAATACAACCTAATTTCTTTCTCTTTCCTCATTTTGCCTTTCTATTGTTGTTTTTCACAGGTCCGCACACGATCAGTAGGTGAGTGTGTCCAGTACTATTACTCATGGAAGATGTCTGAACGTTATGAATTTTTCACACAGAGCCGTCTGGGGAGGAAAAAACTTGCAAACCCAACATCAGTGTAAGTGTGAGAGCTATCAAAAAAGTTTATCCCCACAAAATAAAAATAATATGCAATACTATTTAGAAACCAAGCAATTAAGGAAAAAGACGTTTTAACAGTCTGGATAGTTTAAACGTTGGTGTAATAGGCAATCTGTGAGACCATATGCAACAGAAACCAAATCTTATTGTGCAATATGGTAAATAATTAGACGGGCATAGACATGATAGAAAAATAATACACAGATAAAGAATAGTCTAACATCTATATATAATCAAAGCAATACTAAAAAAAAAAAAAACACTAGCACATCAAGGTGATAACACATGAATATATACCAATATTTTTTTTAATTATGCAAAAAATAGCTAGCCTTTAAAAATAACGAAAAACAATATTACCATGCAATAAACAATCAGCATAAAAATAACGAAAATCAATATTACCATGCAATAAACAGCATAAAAATAATGAAAAATTATATTTGAAAATATCATAAGCAGAATTACAACTTCTCAGACATACATACTATATGTGGAATTGTAAATATGTATTCTGGGTAGTTAGTGAAATGAAGTGTGTTTTCCTTTAGTAATATGAGAAAGAGGAGACTGTTTTGTTAAGTTATACATGGTACTGTCTTTTATTTATTTTCTCTGTTTCTATATACCACAGATGTTTTACTTCAGACACAAGTATTTATCTTTTGGTATAAAGAGGATCTGAAACAATTTACACAATTAAAAAAAATGCTTCCCATTTTTAGTACCGTGAAATAAAAATGGGTCGTAGATATAAAGTTATCTATACCTAATTATATAGTGTTTGTTTCAGTTCCTCTTTATAACAGTTTTTGTTTGAGAATGGTCTTCCACTCACAACTGTTGCAAAAGTGTTTGTGAGACATAGGATATGTATGTGATCTATTGTTATACTTGCAAAACGTTTTGTTCTGATCTCTCTTGTCTCTTTTCTTTGTCTCCTTTGGGTCTGTTGATTTTTCTCTCCCTACTTAGGTTATTCATTGGTTTAAAAATCCCTGGATCTGTTTGATCCTAATAATAATACTACATGTATAATAATAATTAATTAATAATGATTAATGTATAATCTAAAAACCCTGCTCCAAAATGTAACCTTTTCATAGTCCTTTAGACTACATATCTTCATATTCCTATCCACTATGGTTATTACATGTTATTCAGTTATGCAGTAAAGCATGGTTCTATGGGAATCTTTGAAGCTGGTTATATCTGCAATGGTCTTTTACATGATCATAACAGATTGGTTTTAAAGAATCAGGAACAGAGGCAATTTCTGTAAATCCTTCTATTAAAGATCTTGTGCATGTGATCTTTCAGTTAGGCTTTCTCGGAATGTAGTGCAGATCCTGCATTAAAATACTAGACTAGTAAATACTGTCAAGTGCTCGATATCTCCCTGCAAATGCATTTTGTTTCTAGGTGTTGCTCTGACTTGTCAAAGGTTTTCAAGAAAGACAAAATGATTTCAGTAAATGTTTTGCTTTTCAACAGAGCAAGGCAAGTCATTCTTCAAATGGTGGACTGTAGATTTTAAAAGCAATAGATTGTCAAGGACGCTCACTTATCCATCAGTTATCCTTTCTCTAAAGACATGGGGCCTCCAATGGTTATAGCCAACTGTTAATAGTTATGAACACTAGCCAAGCTGAGGTGATAGGCTTGCAGACCCCTTGATGTTGTCCTAAGGTTAGATGTGACTGCCTTAATAATTTTAAGTCTTGGTCTTGGATATGTGTTATCAGGGATGGCCTGTGCTGGGAAGGTTCACTGCTATTGCAAACTTTTTACATTTGGACAATATGGACCTGGATGTTTATCCAAAGAAGCCACCAGACACATGAAAGAGCTTCATAAGATATTTTTATTGGTATTTGTCTGTGACTGTTTTCATGAGGTGTTCAGAATGTTGCATGATGTGGCCAAAGTTAGATTTCTATTTGACCTAATCAGACAATAGTTTTCCCTAGATTTTTAAACAGGCAATGCTAATAATCACTTTTTATTGGTTTATTGGGGTGGGATGTTGATCTTTTTTGTACCTGAAGATTGTTTCGTTTGGATTGTTTTCCTTAAATTCTGTATATTATTATAACCCACAAACTGATCTAACTTTAAAGTGAAAAATATGGGGCAAAGTAGAATATCAGACAGGGGAACATATGCTTTTTTTTTTACAGCAGTGTAGATCTCATGGTTTCCAGAAAAAAACTGTGAGCCAATAGATTTTGTTTCAAGGAGTATGTGTGATAGTGATCCCATGGTCATTTAGTTTTTAAACATATCAATTTTCCAGTTTTTATTGAAGCTTAAGCAGTTGAAGTTCAGTGAATAACCTGAAATCTTACAAAAGTAAGCTGCCAGAGGTTAACATTTCAAGTTTAGGTTACCAAAAACTTAAAAATAATATATGTAGACCATTATAACCCTTAAAGTGTAGGTCTTTCTTTTAGAGAAATTGTGAAGAAAGCCAGTATGTCAGGTGAGTACAGTTTTCTTACAACATCAAAAGGCACTTGAAACTGTAGGAAACCAACTACGCTGTTTGACAGGTCTAAAGCCAAAACAGTATCAGAAGACAAGTTTCTGAGAGTCAACAACTAGCGTGATAAGCTTCGCACAGGACAACCACTTCCAGCACAGCTTAACACTAGTTGAAGTAAGTCTCATTTTCAAGTCGGAGACCTTGAGCTACAGCTATGACAGGTAGAGTGACAGTAAGCAAGCTGTTCATAAAGTCGCAAAATAAGAAAAAAGGATTGTTCCCGTGTGAAACTAGCTGTCAAACATGAAGGAGAAAGTGTAATAATCTGGGGCTCTTTTGCTGAATTCAGATTCAGTGACATGCATACGGTGAGTGGCTCCCTAAACCAAAAAGACTACCAGAGCTGTGTGAAATTTCCCAGGCTTGGGAGCTCTGTAAAGATTAGCTTTTGGTATCTGAGGTGAGATTCTGTATAAAGGATGTTTGCCCGTACCGCAATTTGGAAACACACATTAATAGCTGGGAGGCTAAGCTAATTTCTTGAGGTATGTTTAGGAAAATACTACTGCTAAGATCTCGATTTGTTATGGTGGAGAAAGGAAAGGTGGCATGTGTATTGTGCCATTAAAAGGGGTATTGATGAAGACATTGCAGTCTTTCTAAGCGGTAGACTGGTGACTATTCTTGCAGTTGTCTGAGCTTCTATCTTGGAATGAGTTATGATTCTCACATTAGCAACCTTTTCCTTCTTAATATAAGGGGAGTTCACGGCTTCATTCCTTACTGTTGGGAAATTACTGAAACTGGCCACCAGGAGGAGGCAAAGACCACCTCAGCCAAAGGCTTAAAATACCTCACCCCCACTTCCCCCAGTCATTCTTTGCCCTTTCATCACAGTGGAGGAACCAGCCTTTAGATTTATAGATTGAACACTCATGTTTTCTTCTAAAGTAGGTCCTGTCTACATTAGATGTTCCAGAATCCAAGCTACCTGATGAACCTTTGTTTCCTAAATTAGACAGAGTTTACGAGGACACGGGTAGTGCCCTGTAAAAATGGCGAACATTATTAAGAACAAGTGGGATAGGAATTGTATCTTCCTTTTCCCCTTCGTCTTCCTTTAAGAAATTATTCCCAGTCTCGGACTCTCAATTGGAGTTGTGCGGGTTCTGTCCCTAAGGTGGATGGCGCTATCTCCATGCTGGCCAAACGTACTACTATTCCACTTGAGGATAGCTCGTCATTCAGAGAGCCGATAGATAAAAAAGATGGAAAACTTTTCTAATAAAAATGTTTCAACATACAAGATATTTGTTTCAACCAGCAGCGTCTGTTGCTTCGGTTGCTGGAGCTGCGGCCTAATGGTGCGAATCCTTATCGCAATTGATCGAGGTGGAGGGTCCCCCTCAACGTTATCAGTAAAGAATTAAAGCCTTGAGAATTGCTATTCTTTTATCTGCGATGCAAACATGCAGATTATTTGAAAAAATGCTAAGGTTTCTGGTTTTTAAATTCAGACCCGTTGGGCGCTCTGGCTGAAGTCTGGTCTGCGGATATGACTTCTAAGTCTAGACTTATTTCCCTTCCTTTTAATGGAAATATTTTATTTGTTATAGGCCTGGACTCCATTATCTCCCACGGTTACAGAGGGTAAGGGCGCCTTCCTACCGCAGGATTAAAAAGAACAAGTCTAAGGGACAGAGTTCCAATTTTCATTCAGAGAAATCCCAACGACAACAGTCCTCCTCTAAGCCCGAGCAGGCAAGAGTACTTGGAAGCTGGCTCAATCCCTGGAATAAATCCAAGCAGAGCAAGAGGTCCGCTGAGACCATAATCGGCATGATGGGGCCAGCCCCTTATCCAGTGCTGGATCATGTAGTGTGGTAGAGGCAGACTGTCGCTGTTTTCAAATGCTTGGTTCAGGGACGTGCAGAATTCATGGGTCTGGAGGTCATAGCTCAGGGATACAAGATAGGTTTCAAATCTCATCCACCCTAGGGAAGATTTCTCCTCTCTAGCCTGTCTTCCCAAGCCAGAAAAGAGGGGAAGCCTTTCTGGGGTCCCGTGCGGGATCTGTCCTCCTTAGGGGTCATTGTCCACGGTTCCTATTGCAGAAAGAGGTTTGGGATAATATTCAAACCTGTTTGTTGGTTCCTAAGAAAAGAGGGAACTTTCCGCCCGATTCTGGACCTAAAGTGCTTAAACAAATTTTCTAAATGTCCCCTCGTTCAAGATGGAGACAATAAGGTCCATACTTTCCCTAGTTCAGGAAGGACAGTTCAATAACCACTATAGATCTGAAGGATGCTTACCTTCCGTTCCAATCCACAAGATTTGCGTACCTGGACCAGCACTTCCAGTTTCTTTGCACTTCCGTTTGGTCTAGCTACTGCTCCCAAGGATTTATGACAAGGTCCTAGGGGGGGATCTTTTAGCCATTGCCAGAACCCGGGGGTTTGATAAGCAGTAGCTCCTCTACTTGAACGATATTCTGGTACAAGCTCCATCATTTTTCGTCTGGCGAAGGACTATTTGGCATCTCTTCTCTCTCTTCTTCGATCTCATAGAGGAAGATAAACTTAGAAAAGAGTTCTCTTATTCCAAGCACCAAGGGTAGAATTCCTGGGTACTGTAATAGACTTCCATATCCATGTGGATATTCCTAACAGACCAGAGACGTTGCAAGATAGCTTCGGAATGTCTTCGCCCTCCTGACCTCCTTAAGGCCATCTGTGCTTAGTGCAGGGAGGTAATTGGTCTCATGGTGTCCAGCATCGACATCATTCCCTTTGCCAGGTTCTGTCCTCAGTTGCACTGTGCATGCTGTGGAATGGCGATCATTCGGATCTGGTCTCAACCAGATTTCTCTTGGACAACCTGTCGAGAGAATAACTCTCTTTGTGGCTCTGCCCAGATCATCTGTCCCGAGGGTACACCTTTCTAAGGACCATCCTGGGAGATTGTGACTACAGATGCGAGTCTCTCAGGATGGGGAGCTGTTTGGCTTGTGGCCCATAGAAAGGCACAGGGCCTGTGGTCTCAGGAGGAACATTCCCTCCCGATCAACATTCTGGAACTTTGGGCAATCTTCAATGCTCTGAAGGCTTGGCCTCTTATGGGTTTCATCCCGTTTATCAAATTCCAATCAGACAATATAACCTCGTGGCTTACATCAACCATCAGGGGTAAACGAGAAGCTCCCTAGCAATAAGGAAGTATCTCGGATTCTAGAGTGGGCGGAGGCCCACAGCTGTCCGCCTGTCAGCGATCCCACATTCCGGGTGTGGACAACTGGGAAGCGGATTTTCTTCAGCAGACAATCCCTTTCATCTGGGGGAATGATCTCTCCATCCCGAAGTGTTTGCGGAGATATGCTACAGGTGGAGGATGCCGGAGATAGATCTCATGGCATCCCGTCTCAATACCAAGCTACCCAGATATGGTTTGAGGTCCAGGGATCCTCAGGCGGAGCTAATAGATGCCTTAGCAGTGCCTTGGAGGTTCAATCTAAATGATCTTTTCCCGCCGTTACCCACTTCTTTTCTTGTGTAGTGGCCCGCATCAAGCAGGAGCAGACATCAGTGATACTGATTGCTCCATTGTGGCCGCAAAGGACATGGTTCGCGGATCTGGTGGAGATGTCATATTCTCCTCCATGGAAGTAACCTTGTCGCAGGGATCTGCTGGAACAAGGTCCTTTTTTTCATCAAAATCTAGATTCTCTGAGGCTGACTGCGTGGAGATTGAACGCTTAGTCCTAGCCAAGAGAGGTTTCTCTGAGAGAGTTATTGATACTCTCATTCAAGCTCATACGCAGTTTACTCGTCATATCTATCATAAGGTGTGGAGAACCTATTTATTCTGGTGTGAAGAGCGTGGATTCCCCTGGCATAAAGTTAAGGTTGCCAGGATCCTATCGTTTCTCCAGGATGGACTGGAGAAGGGCTTTTGTTAAGGCTCTGATTAGAATTAGACCTGTGTTCAGATCTAAGACTCCTCATTGGAGTCTGAATCTTGTTCTTAAGGTCTTCTAACGGGCTCCGTTTGAGCCTATGCATGAAATTGACATTAGATTGTTGTCCTGGAAGGTTTTTTTCTACTGGCTATTGCTTCTGTGTGCAGAGTTTCTGAGATTGCCACTTTGCAATGTGAGCCTCCTTATCTGGTGTTCCATTCTGATAAGGCTGTCCTACGTACTACATTAGGGTTTCTTCCTAAGGTCGTGTCAGACTGCAACATCATTCAGGAGGTTTCGGTTCCTTCCTTGTGTCCCAATCCTTCTTCGAAGGAAGTGGTTCGCGCCTTGAAGTTCTATCTTCAGGCTACTAAGGATTTTAGACAAACTTCTTCCTTGTTTGTTGCCTATTCTGGGAAGCGTAAGGGTCAGAAGGTCTCTTCAACTTCCTTATCCTTTTGGTTAAGGAGTGTTATCCGCTTAGCTTATGAGACAGCGGGACATAAACCTCCTCAGAGAATTATGGCTCATTCTACTAGAGCAGTGGCTTCCTCTTGGGCCTTTAAGAATGAGGCCTCTATGGATCAGATTTGTAAGGCGGCTACTTGGTCCTCCTTACATACTTTTTCTAAATTTTACAAGTTTGATGTTTTTTGCTTCAGCTGAAGCAGCCTTCTGGAGAGAGGTTTTGCAGGCTGTGGTGCCCTCAGATTAGGGTTCGCCTCTCTTTTTGTCCCTCACGTTTTCATTCAGTGTCCTCTAGAGCTTGGGTATAAGTTTCCCAACAGTAAGGAATGAAGCTGTGGACTCTCCTTATATTAAGAAGGAAAACAAATTATGCTTACCAGATAATTTCATTTCCTTCTGTATAAGGAGAGTCCACGGCCCTCGCCCATGTTCTCTGATGGGCAGCCCTCTAAATTATATTTTTCTTCTGGCACCTTTTATACTCTGACTTTCTCCTACTGTTCCTTGTTCCCTCGGCAGAATAACTAGGGGATGGGGGAAGTGGGAGAGGTATTTAAGACTTTGGCTGGGGTGTCTTAGCCTCTTCCTGGTGGCCAGGTTCAGTATTTCCCAACAGTAAGGAATTAAGCCGTGGACTCTCCTTATACAGAAGGAAATTAAATTATCTGGTAAGCATAATTTATGTTTTTGCTGAAGTCCAAAATCTTTAATGACATCTAGTGAGTCTGAGACTTGGGGACATATAATAGACTACTATGGGCGAGATTACATATATGGCGCAGGCTTCAGCGCAAGCGTTGAAACCCGCGCCGCCTGTAATTTCACCTCGCTCATCGGGGTATTACATATACGGCGCCGGCAGTTCATAAAGTGTCGTAAGTCGGATAAACTAGCGATGTCCAGAAATGGACGGAAATACAAATGTCTGGAGTCGCCAGTGACTTATGGCACTTTAGAAACTGCCGGCGCCTAAGAAAAATAAAATATATATCAGATCTCCCATGAAAGTCTAACACGCCTCCCAAAAATAAACCCGACACGTAAAACCCCTATATTCGCCATCCAACCACATCGAACTAACTAATAAGTATTAACCCCGAAACCAACAACCTCCCCCTACCAACGCAATATGCCTAGTTAAACTATTAACCCCTATAATCCACCATCAAACCACATCGCAACTTATAATTAAATTATTAACCCCTAATCCGCCAACACCAAATTGCAGAACTACCTAATTGTAATAACCCCTTATCCGCTATTAACCCACATCGCAAAGTCCCTATTAAAACTATTAACCCCTAAACCGCCATTAACCCACATCACAATCTACCTATTAAAACTATTAACCCCTAAACCGCCATCCCCCACAACGCAAATAATTAATTACTAAGCTCCCTAACCTTACACCCCCTAAATTAACCCAAATTGCCTAAATTAAAAAATACTAAATTTACTAACTATTAAAATAAAAAAACTAACATTACTTGAAAAATAAAAAACTAACGCCTAGATTTAGAGTTTGGCGTTAGCCGTCAAAACCAGCGTTAGAGGCTCCTAACGCTGGTTTTTACCGCCCGCTGGTATTTAGAGTCAGTCAGGAAGGGTCTAACGCTCACTTTCCAGACGCGACTTTTCCATACCGACAGATCCGCCTTCGCCATTTGCGTATCCTATCTTTTCAATGGATCTTTCTAACGCCGGTATTTAGAGTCGTGGCTGAAGTGAGCGTTAGAAATCTAACGAAAAAAACTCCAGCCGCAGAAAAAAGTCAGGAGTTAAGAGCTTTCTGGGCTAACGCCGGTTCATAAAGCTCTTAACCTACTGTGCTCTAAAAGTACACTAACACCCATAAACTACCTATGTACCCCCTAAACCGAGGCCCCCCCCAACATCGCCGCCACTCTATTACATTTTTTTTAACCCCTAATCTGCCGACCGCACACCCGCCGCCACCTACGTTATCCCTATGTACCCCTAATCTGCTGCCCCTAAACACCGCCGACCCCTATATTATATTTACTAACCCCTAATCTGCCGCCCCCCCAACGTCGCTGCTACCTTACCTACAATTATTAACCACCTAATCTGCCGACCGGCACCTCACCGCTACTATAATAAAGTTATTAACCCCTTAATCCGCCTCAATAAACCTATAATAAATATTACTTAACCCCTAATCTGCCCTCCCTAACATCACCGACACCTAACTTCAAGTATTAACCCCTAATCTGCTGACCGGACCTCGCCGCTACTCTATTAAATTTATTAACCCCTAAAGCTAAGTCTAACCCTAACACCCCCCTAAGTTAAATATAATTTAAATCTAACGAAATAAATTAACTCTTATAAATAAATTATTCCTATTTAAAGCTAAATACTTACCTGTAAAATAAATCCTAATATAGCTACAATATAAATAATAATTATATTGTAGCTATTTTAGGATTAATATTTATTTTACAGGCAACTTTGTATTTATTTTAACCAGGTACAATAGCTATTAAATAGTTAATAAACTATTTAATAGTTACCCTAGTTAAAATAATTACAAAAATTACCTGTAAAATAAATCCTAACCTAAGTTACAATTAAACCTAACACTACACTATCAATAAATTAATTATAATAAAATACCTACTATTATCTACAATTAAACCTAACACTACACTATCAATAAATTAATTAAATACAATAACCTACAAATAAATACAATTAAATAAACTAACTAAAGTACAAAAAATAAAAAAGAACTAAGTTACAAAAAATAAAAAAAATATTTACAAAACATTAGAAAAATATTACAACAATTTTAAGCTAATTACACCTACTCTAAGCCCCCTAATAAAATAACAAAGCCCCCCAAAATAAAAAAATGCCCTACCCTATTCTAAATTAAATAGAAAAGCTCTTTTACCTTACCAGCCTTAAAAGGGCTTTTTTGCGGGGCATGCCCCAAAGAAAACAGCTCTTTTGCCTGGAAAAAAAAAATACAATACCCCCCCCAACATTACCAACCCACCACCCACATACCCCTAATCTAACCCAAACCCCCCTTAAATAAACCTAACACTAAGCCCCTGAAGAATCTTCCTACCTTATCTTCACCACGCGGGTATCACCGATCCGTCCAGGCTCCGATGTCTTGATCCAAGCCCAAGCGGGGGGGCTGAAGAGGTCCATCCCTCCGGCTGAAGTCATGATCCAAAGCGGCGGCTGAAGAAGTCCATCTTCGTGGCAGAAGTCTTCATCCTATCCGGGCAGAAGAGGAGATTCCGGACCGGTAGGGCATCTTCATCCAAGTGGCATCTTCTATCTTCTTCCATCCCGATAACGAGCGGCTCCATCTTCAAGACCTCCGGCGCGGATCCATCCTCTTCTTCCGACGTCCTAAAACAGAATAAAGGTTCCTTTAAGGGGACGTTATCCAAGATGGCTTCCCTCGAATTCCGATTGGCTGATAGGATTCCATCAGCCAATCAGATTCAAGTTCAATCCGATTGGCTGATTCAATCAGCCAATCAGATTGAGCTCGCATTCTATTGGCTGTTCCGATCAGGGTTTGGGTTAGATTAGGGGTATGTGGGTGGTGGGTTGTAATGTTAGGGGGGGTATTGTATGTTTTTTTTTGCCAGGCAAAAGAGCTGGTTTTCTTTGGGGGCATGCCCCGCAAAAGGCCCTTTAAGGGCTGGTAAGGTAAAAGAGCTTTTCTATTTTAATTTTAGAATAGGTAGTGGCATTTTTTTATTTTGGGGGGCTTTGTTATTTTATTAGGGGGCTTAGAGTAGGTGTAATTAGCTTAAAATTGTTGTAATATTTTTCTAATGTTTGTAAATATTTTTTTATTTTTTGTAACTTAGTTCTTTTTTATTTTTTGTAAGTTTATTTAATTGTATTTATTTGTAGGTATTGTATTTAATTTATTGATAGTGTAGTGTTAGGTTTAATTGTAGATAATTGTAGGTATTTTATTTAATTAATTTATTGATAGTGTAGTGTTAGGTTTAATTGTAACTTAGGTTAGGGATTTATTGTTCAGGGTAATTTTGTAATTATTTTAACTAGGTAACTATTAAATAGTTATTAACTATTTAATAGCTATTGTACCTGGTTAAAATAAATACAAAGTTGCCTGTAAAATAAATATTAATCCTAAAAAGCTACAATATAATTATTATTTATATTGTAGCTATATTAGGATTTATTTACAGGTAAGTATTTAGCTTTAAATAGGAATAATTTATTTAATAAGCGTTAATTTATTTCGTTAGATTTAAATTATATTCAACTTAGGGGGGGTGTTAGGGTTAGGGTTAGACTTAGCTTTAGGGGTTAATAAATTTAATAGAGTAGCGGCGAGGTCCGGTCGGCAGATTAGGGGTTTAATACTTGGAAGTTAGGTGTCGGTGATGTTAGGGAGGGCAGATAAGGGGTTAATACTATTTATTATAGGGTTATTGAGGCGGATTAGGGGTTAATAACTTTATTATAGTAGCGGTGAGGTCCAGTCGGAAGATTAGGGGTTCATTATTGTAGGTAGCTGGCGGTGACGTTGTGGGGGGCAGATTAGGGGTTAATACTATTTATTATAGGGTTTTTGAGGCGGGAGTGAGGCGGATTAGGGGTTAATAACTTTATTATAGTAGCGGTGAGGTCCGGTCGGCAGATTAGGGGTTAATAATTGTAGGTAGGTGGCGGCGACGTTGGGGGTGGCAGATTAGGGGTTAATAAATATAATATAGGAGTCGGCGGTGTTAGGGGCAGCAGATTAGGGGTACATAGGGATAACGTAGGTTGCGGCGGTGTACGGAGCGGCAGATTAGGGGTTAAAAAAAATATGCAGATGTCAGCGATAGCGGGGGCGGCAGATTAGGGGTTAATAAGTGTAAGGTTAGGGGTGTTTAGACTCGGGGTTCATGTTAGGGTGTTAGGTGCAGACTTAGAAACTGTTTCCCCAAATGAAACAATGGGGCTGCGTTAGGAGCTGAGCGCTGCTTTTTTGCAGGTGTTAGGTTTTTTTTCAGCTCAAAATGCCCCATTGTTTCCTATGTGGGAATCGTGCACGAGCACGTTTTTTGAAGCTGGCCGCGTCCGTAAGCACCGCTGGTATTTAGAGTTGCAGTGGCGGTAAATTATGCTCTACGCTCCCTTTTGGAGCCTAACGCAGCCCTTGTGAACTCTAAATACCAGCGGTATTTAAAAGGTGCGGGGGAAAAAAAAGCCAGCGTTAGCTACGTGGGTCGTTACCGACAAAACTCTAAATCTAGCCGTAAGTTTAAATAAAGCTAAAATTACAGAAAATAATAAACAAATTATCAAAAATTTAAAAATTAAACCGAATCCATATGAAAATAAAAAGCCCCCCCCCCCAAATAAAAACACCCCCTTTATCTAATGCTAAACTACCAATAGCTTTTAAAAGGGCTTTTGCAGGGCGAACAAACAATCTTAAAGGGGGCGCATGTGCTAATGAATGAGTAAGCAAAAGAATATTATACAATGATATACAATTGTACTTAGTTGGCAGTCCCAATGATTGTATAATACACTCCTCCAAAGGAAAACAGTTTCTTCCCAAAATAGGTGATCAGGTAATGGCTGCCTCCTCCTCACAGAACAATCCGGATAGGCTGCAGAATAAAAGAAAGAACAGAGGGGCGCAAGCACAAGAACAAATGTATAAGCACAGTGGTCCAGGTAAGCCAAGATGGATACTCACATATCATAGGAGCACAAGGCTGATGTACTTAGGGGTGTACTTAGGGGGTGCATCAGCTCACCCACTCCAGAGGATTCCAGTACACTAGAAATGGAAAATAAAGCAGAAAAGCCCCATATGTGCAGATCAACCACAATGAAAGATGGCAAATGTATTAAAAATGCCAAAGGGGCACTCACATTCTGAACAAGCACACCTATGTGCTTTTAGATACAGACTGATAGATTTCAGAGGGCGTATCAGCTCGCCCACTCCGGGTTCTTACAATGGTCCAAATACAGGCGCAGGATAACGTTAGTGTTTGTGGTCCAGTAGGTATCAAGCGGACTCAAATAAGTAAGGTGATTCCACTATACTTGAGTTTGTTAAAAAAACATCTATTTTATTTTAAAAGACAATGTAAAAACAACAAGCAGTGGATAAGGGGGTATCCAGGTATCCATTTTTTCAGGGCATTGCCCTAAGTTAAACAGCTCTTTTGCAGTTAAAAAAATTTCTAAGTCCTCCCCTAACAGTAAAACCCACCACCCACCAAACCCCCCAAAATAATAAACCTAACACTAAAAGACCTAAACTACCCATTGCCCTGAAAAGGGCATTTGTATGGGTATTGCCCTTAAAGGGCATTCAGCTCTTTTGCTGCCCTTGAAATGGCATTCAGCTCTTTTAAGAAGTGCCCATCCCTAATCTAAAAAAACAAACCCCCTAAAAATAAAAAAAAAAAAAACTAAGTCTAACCCCCAGGTTGGTACTCACGGTTTCTGAAGTCCGGTGGAGAAGGTCATGTTCCAAGCGGCGACCTCTTCTTTCTTCTTCCAGGAACAGGCCGGAGTGGAGGGCGGAACTGAAGACCGGCAACCCTGGAACTAAAGACCGGCGACCCTGGAACTGAAGACCGGCGACTGCGGAACCAGTTTAAATCAGCCAATAGGATTTCAGTAGCTCTTATTCCTAATTGGCTGATTTGAATTTGAAGAATCAAATCAGCCAATAGGAATTAAAGGGACGCCATCTTTAATCCCGTACCTTGAATTCACTATTCAGTGTACAGTGGAGATCGTACGAAGAGGATCCTCCACGCTCCATGACTCCGCGGTCGCCGCTTGGAAGAAGACTTCTCTGCCTGGAACAGTACCTTCTCAGCCGGACTTCAGCAACCATTAGTACAGAAGGAAATGAAATTATCTGGTAAGCATAATTTATGTTTTCCTTCTTAATATAAGAAGAGTATACAGCTTTATTCCTTACTGTTGGAAAACTTATACCCAAGCTCTAGAGGACACTGATTTAAAACGGGAGGGACAAAAAGAGAGGCAGACCCTAATATGAGGGAACCACAGCCTGCAAAACCTCTCTTCCGAAGGCTACTTCAGCTGAAGCAAAAACATCAAACTTGTAAAATTTAGAAAAAGTATGTAAGGAGGACCAGGTAGCCACCTTACAAATCTGATCCATAGAGGCCTCGTCCTTAAAGGCCCAAGAGGAAGCCACTGCTCTAGTAGAATGAGCCGTAATTCTCTGAGGAGGTTTATGTCCCGCTGTCTCATAAGCTAAGCGGATAACACTCCTTAACCAAAAGGATAAGGAGACCTTCTGACCCTTACGCTTCCCAGAATAGGCAACAAACAAGGAAGCAGTTTGTCTAAAATCCTTAGTAGCCTGAAGATAGAACTTCAAGGTGCGAACCACTTCCTAATTATGAAGCAAACGTTCCTTCAAAGAAGAAGTATTAGGACACAAGGAAGGAACCACAATCTCCTGATTGATGTTGCGGTCTGACACGACCTTAGGATGAAACCATAACTTAGTACGTAGGACAGCCTTATCAGAATGAAACACCAGATAAGATTTTGAAAGTAATGTTAGGTTTTTTATTTTAATAGTTAGTAACTTTAGTATTTTTTAATTTAGGTAATTTAGTTTAATTTAGGGGGTGTTAGGTTAGGGGGTGTTAGGTTAGGGGGCTTAGTAATTTAATTTTCTCCAACATAGGTGTGTCCGGTCCACGGCGTCATCCTTACTTGTGGGATATTCTCTTCCCCAACCGGAAATGGCAAAGAGCCCAGCAAAGCTGGTCACATGATCCCTCCTAGGCTCCGCCTTCCCCAGTCATTCTCTTTGCCGTTGTACAGGCAACATCTCCACGGAGATGGCTTAGAGTTTTTTTGGTGTTTAACTGTAGTTTTTATTATTCAATCAAGAGTTTGTTATTTTAAAATAGTGCTGGTATGTACTATTTACTCTGAAACAGAAAAGAGATGAAGATTTCTGTTTGTAAGAGGAAAATGATTTTAGCAACCGTTACTAAAATCGATGGCTGTTTCCACACAGGACTGTTGAGAGGAATTAACTTCAGTTGGGGGAAACAGTGAGCAGACTTTTGCTGCTTGAGGTATGACACATTTCTAACAAGACGATGTAATGCTGGAAGCTGTCATTTTCCCTATGGGATCCGGTAAGCCATTTTTATTACATAAAGAAAAAAAGGGCTTCACAAGGGCTTTTAAGACTGTAGACATTTTTGCTGGGCTAAAAACGATTGATATATAAGCATATTTTATACTTCATAGCTTTGAGGAATTATTTTATTCTTGGGAATTATGTAAAATAACCGTCAGGCACTGTATTGGACACCTTATTCTCTAGGGGCTTTCCCCTAATCATAGGCAGAGCCTCATTTTCGCGCCTCTATTGCGCACCTTGTTTTTGGAAGCATGACATGCAGATGCATGTGTGAGGAGCTCTGATACATAGAAAAGACTTTCTGAAGGCGTCATTTGGTATCGTATTCCCCTTTGGGCTTGGTTGGGTCTCAGCAAAGCAGATACCAGGGACTGTAAAGGGGTTAAATATAAAAACGGCTCCGGTTCCGTTATTTTAAAGGGTTAAAGCTTTCAAATTTGGTGTGCAATACTTTTAAGGGCTTTAAGACACTGGTGAAATTTTGGTGAGATTTTTGAACAATTCCTTCATACTTTTTCACATTTGCAGTAATAAAGTGTGTTCAGTTTAAAATTTAAAGTGACAGTAACGGTTTTATTTTAAAACGTTTTTTGTACTTTGTTATCAAGTTTATGCCTGTTTAACATGTCTGAACTACCAGATAGACTGTGTTCTGTATGTGGGGAAGCCAAGGTTCCTTCTCATTTAAATAGATGTGATTTATTGTGACACAAAATTTAGAGAAAATGATGCCCAAGATGATTCCTCAAGTGAGGGGAGTAAGCATGGTACTGCATCATCCCCTCCTTCGTCTACACCAGTCTTGCCCACACTAGGAGGCCCCTAGTACATCTAGTGCGCCAATACTCCTTACTATGGCAACAATTAACGGCTGTAATGGATAATTCTATCAAAAACATTTTAGCCAAAATGCCCACTTATCAGCGAAAGCGCGACTGCTCTGTTTTAGAAAATACTGAAGAGCATGAGGACGCTGATGATATTGGTTCTGAAGTGCCCCTACACCAGTCTGAGGGGGCCAGGGAGGTTTTGTCTGAGGGAGAAATTTCAGATTCAGGGAAAATTTCTCAACAAGCTGAACCTGATGTGATTACATTTAAATTTAAATTGGAACATCTCCGCGCCCTGCTTAAGGAGGTGTTATCTACTCTGGATGATTGTGAGAATTTGGTCATTCCAGAGAAATTATGTAAAATGGACAAGTTCCTAGAGGTCCCGGGGCCCCCCGAAGCTTTTCCTATACCCAAGCGGGTGGCGGACATTGTAAATAAAGAATGGGAAAGGCCCGGCATACCTTTCGTCCCTCCCCCTATATTTAAGAAATTGTTTCCTATGGTCGACCCCAGAAAGGGACTTATGGGCAGACAGTCCCCAAGGTCGAGGGGGCGGTTTCTACTCTAAACAAACGCACCACTATACCCATAGAAGATAGTTGTGCTTTCAAAGATCCTATGGATAAAAAATTAGAGGGTTTGCTTAAAAAGATGTTTGTTCAGCAAGGTTACCTTCTACAACCAATTTCATGCATTGTTCCTGTCACTACAGCAGCGTGTTTCTGGTTCGATGAACTAGAAAAGGCGCTCAATAAAGATTCTTCTTATGAGGAGATTTTGGACAGAATTCATGCTCTCAAATTGGCTAACTCTTTCACCCTAGACGCCACTTTGCAATTGGCTAGATTAGCGGCGAAAAATTCTGGGTTTGCTATTGTGGCGCGCAGAGCGCTTTGGCTAAAATCTTGGTCAGCGGATGCGTCTTCCAAGAACAAATTGCTTAACATTCCTTTCAAGGGGAAAACGCTGTTTGGCCCTGACTTGAAAGAGATTATTTCTGATATCACTGGGGGGCAAGGGCCACGCCCTTCCTCAGGATAGGTCTTTCAAGGCCAAAAATAAACCTAATTTTCGTCCCTTTCGCAGAAACGGACCAGCCCCAAGTGCTACGTCCTCTAAGCAAGAGGGTAATACTTCTCAAGCCAAGCCAGCCTGGAGGCCAATGCAAGGCTGGAACAAAGGAAAGCAGGCCAAGAAACCTGCCACTGCTACCAAGACAGCATGAGATGTTGGCCCCCGATCCGGGACCGGATCTGGTGGGGGGCAGACTCTCTCTTCTTCGCTCAGGCTTGGGCAAGAGATGTTCTGGATCCTTGGGCGCTAGAAATAGTCTCCCAAGGTTATCTTCTGGAATTCAAGGGGCTTCCCCAAGGGGGAGGTTCCACAGGTCTCAATTGTCTTCAGACCACATAAAAAAACAGGCATTCTTACATTGTGTAGAAGACCTGTTAAAAATGGGAGTGATTCATCCTGTTCCATTAGGAGAACAAGGGATGGGGTTCTACTCCAATCTGTTCGTAGTTCCCAAAAAAGAGGGAACATTCAGACCAATCTTAGATCTCAAGATCCTAAACAAGTTTCTCAAGGTTCCATCGTTCAAAATGGAAACCATTCGAACAATTCTTCCTTCCATCCAGGAAGGTCAATTCATGACCACGGTGGATTTAAAGGATGCGTATCTACATATTCCTATCCACAAGGAACATCATCGGTTCCTAAGGTTCGCATTTTCTGGACAAGCATTACCAGTTTGTGGCACTTCCGTTCGGATTAGCCACTGCTCCAAGAATTTTCACAAAGGTACTAGGGTCCCTTCTAGCGGTGCTAAGACCAAGGGGCATTGCAGTAGTACCTTACTTGGACGACATACTGATTCAAGCGTCGTCCCTTCCACAAGCAAAGGCTCACGACGGACATTGTCCTGGCCTTTCTCAGATCTCACGGGTGGGAAAGTGAACGTAGAAAAAAGTTCTCTATCTCCGTCAACTAGGGTTCCCTTCTTGGGAACAATAATAGACTCCTTAGAAATGAGGATTTTTCTGACAGAGGCCAGAAAATCAAAACTTCTAAACTCTTGTCAAATACTTCATTCTGTTCCTCTTCCTTCCATAACGCAGTGCATGGAAGTAATAGGTTTGATGGTAGCGGCAATGGACATAGTTCCTTTTGCGCGAATTCATCTAAGACCATTACAACTGTGCATGCTCAGTCAGTGGAATGGGGACTATACAGACTTGTCTCCGACGATACAAGTAGATCAGAGGACCAGAGATTCACTCCGTTGGTGGCTGTCCCTGGACAACCTGTCACAGGGGATGAGCTTCCGCAGACCAGAGTGGGTCATTGTCACGACCGACGCCAGTCTGGTGGGCTGGGGCGCGGTCTGGGGACCCCTGAAAGCTCAGGGTCTTTGGTCTCGGAAGAATCTCTTCTCCCGATAAATATTCTGGAACTGAGAGCGATATTCAATGCTCTCAAGGCTTGGCCTCAGCTAGCAAAGGCCAAGTTCATACGGTTTCAATCAGACAACATGACGACTGTTGCGTACATCAACCATCAGGGGGGAACAAGGAGTTCACTGGCGATGGAAGAAGTGACCAAAATCATTCAATGGGCGGTAGACTCACCTCCTGCCACTTGTCTGCAATCCACATCCCAGGAGTGGAAAATTGGGAAGCGGATTTTCTGAGTCGTCAGACATTTCATCCGGGGGAGTGGGAACTCCATCCGGAAATCTTTGCCCAAATTACTCAATTGTGGGGCATTCCAGACATGGATTCTGATGGCCTCTCGTCAGAACTTCAAGGTTCCTTGCTACGGGTCCAGATCCAGGGATCCCAAGGCGACTCTAGTAGATGCACTAGTAGCACCTTGGACCTTCAAACTAGCTTATGTATTCCCGCCGTTTCCTCTCATCCCCAGGCTGGTAGCCAGGATCAATCAGGAGAGGGCATCGGTGATTCTTGATAGCTCCTGCGTGGCCACGCAGGACTTGGTATGCAGACCTGGTGAATATGTCATCGGCTCCACCATGGAAGCTACCTTTGAGACGAGACCTTCTTGTTCAAGGTCCGTTCGAACATCCGAATCTGGTCTCACTCCAACTGACTGCTTGGAGATTGAACGCTTGATCTTATCAAAGCGAGGGTTCTCAGATTCTGTCATTGATACTCTTGTTCAGGCCAGAAAGCCTGTAACTAGGAAAAATCTACCACAAAATATGGAAAAATATATCTTGTTGGTGTGAATCTAAAGGATTCCCTTGGGACAAGGTAAAAATTCCTAAGATTCTATCCTTTCTTCAAGAAGGTTTGGAGAAAGGATTATCTGCAAGTTCTTTGAAGGGACAGATTTCTGCCTTGTCTGTGTTACTTCACAAAAAGCTGGCAGCTGTGCCAGATGTTCAAGGCCTTTGTTCAGGCTCTGGTTAGAATCAAGCCTGTTTACAAACCTTTGACCTCCTCCTTGGAGTCTCAATTTAGTTCTTTCAGTTCTTCAGGGGGTTCCGTTTGAACCCTTACATTCCGTTGATATTAAGTTATTATCTTGGAAAGTTTGTTTTTGGTTGCAATTTCTTCTGCTAGAAGAGTTTCAGAATTATCTGCTCTGCAGTGTTCTCCTCCTTATCTGGTGTTCCATGCAGATAAGGTGGTTTTGCGTACTAAACCTGGTTTTCTTCCGAAAGTTGTTTCTAACAAAAACATTAACCAGGAGATAGTCGTGCCTTCTTTGTGTCCGAATCCAGTTTTCAAAGAAGGAACGTTTGTTGCACAATTTGGATGTAGTTCGGTGCTCTAAAATTCTATTTAGATGCTACAAAGGATTTTAGACAAACATCTTCCTTGTTTGTTGTTTATTCTGGTAAAAGGAGAGGTCAAAAAGCAACTTCTACTCTCTCTCTCTTTTTGGATTAAAAGCATCATCAGATTGGCTTACGAGACTGCCGGACGGCAGCCTCCTGAAAGGATCACAGCTCATTCCACTAGGGCTGTGGCTTCCACATGGGCCTTCAAGAACGAGGCTTCTGTTGATCAGATATGTAAGGCAGCGACTTGGTCTTCACTGCACACTTTTACTAAATTTTACAAATTTGATACTTTTGCTTCTTCTGAGGCTATTTTTGGGAGAAAGGTTTTGCAAGCCGTGGTGCCTTCCATCTAGGTGACCTGATTTGCTCCCTCCCTTCATCCGTGTCCTAAAGCTTTGGTATTGGTTCCCACAAGTAAGGATGACGCCGTGGACCCGGACACACCTATGTTGGAGAAAACAGAATTTATGTTTACCTGATAAATTACTTTCTCCAACGGTGTGTCCGGTCCACGGCCCGCCCTGGTTTTTTAATCAGGTCTGATAATTTATTTTCTTTAACTACAGTCACCACGGTATCATATGATTTCTCCTATGCAAATATTCTCCTTTACGTCGGTCCGAATGACTGGGGAAGGCGGAGCCTAGGAGGGATCATGTGACCAGCTTTGCTGGGCTCTTTGCCATTTTCCTGTTGGGGAAGAGAATATCCCACAAGTAAGGATGACGCCGTGGACCGGACACACCCGTTGGAGAAAGTAATTTATCAGGTAAACCATAAATTCTGTTTTTTATTTGCGTTGTGGGGGATGGCGGTTTGGGGGTTAACAGTTTTAATAGGTAGGTTGTGATGTGGGTTAAATGGCGGTTTAGGGGGTTAATAGTTTTTAATAGGGACTTTGCGATGTTGGGGTTGGCAGATTTAGGGGTTAATAATTTAATTATTAGTTGCGATTTTGATTTGATGGCGTACATAGAAATTAATAAATTAATTATTAGTTGCAAAGTGGGTTTGATGGTGGATATAGGGGTTAATACTTTTATTATTAATTGCGATGTGGGTTTGATGGCGGATATAGGAGTTGTTATACTTTATTAGTTATTGCAGTGGGGGATTGCGGTTGACAGGTAGCTAGATATTGCGCATGCGATAGGTGTTAGTTAATATTTTCAGGCAGGTATGGGAGTAAGGCGCTCACATACTCAATGCAAGGTTGCTGCGTCTGCCTTTGTGTGGCGAGGTGAAAATGGAGTAAAATTTCTCCATTTACGCTGAATATGTGATACCGATTTGAGACGCGGTTTCTATGTTAGCTTATGGGGAGTAAAAATTGCGGGCGACAGGTTGAAATAAACGTGCCACATTTATATGCGGCGCTGTATATTGGATACCAAAACCGCATAAAAACCTGTGTCGACGGCTTTTGCGGGCGACGCCGCATATGAAATCTGGCCCTATATATTTGGATGTCCATGCATACAAGGCACATATATTCCTCCTCAGTGTACTAGTGTTAGGTGAGGTTCACAAGCAACCTCATTTTGGTTAAGGAGGTATATAAAAAGCTCTATGTTTTGTGATGGGATTGATTGTATGTTATACCTCATGTTTGACTAAAGGAAAAAACTGTGGTTACTTTTGAAGAGGAATGTGGTTTGTATAAGTGTGTTTTGTCTGCACATCTTATTTAACCTGTATTGTGAATATGGAAAGCCACTATTGATGTTTTCATTTTCATTGCTTTTGTACTTTTCTTGCTTTCAAACTCAATGGAAAAAAAAGATTACCAAAGCATTTTGTAGCACCATGCAATACACTCTGCAATACGCCTAGTTTTTCAGGGGTTCATGCTACTGCAAGAAAATTACCCAAAACATGCCTCCAAACTATCAGGTAGATTACGAGTTATGCGCGCTATAGGGAATTTAACTAAACCTATTAACCCCTAAACCAGCCAGCCCCCCCATCGCAACAACCTAAATTAAACTATATAAACCCCTAAACCTAGCCCTAACACCCCCTAACTTTAACATAATTAAAATAGAGCTAAATTAAAGTTACAATTGTTAACTAAATAATACCTATTTAAAACTAAATAGATACCTGTGAAATATAACCTAAGCTAGCTACAATATAACTAATAGTTATATTGTAGCTAGCTTAGGTTTTATTTGTCTTTTTTTATTTCTTTTATTGATATTATTACATTTTTCAAATTAAACAAAATACCACACACAAAAAAACATAAAGCAAAAGTACAAATAGGCAGAACCCTCATCTCTGATGTCATTGCCACAGCATATTAAACAAATATACAACAGACATATATGTTTAATTTTTATTACAGCTAAATATTTATCCATATACTATCTTCTTTTAACTAGCTCATGTGTATACTTAGTATTACCATCTCAAACTGGAGCAGTAGGGGGTAAAAAAAAAGAAAGGGGGGTGGATTTTTTCTCTCTCTCCCAACTCCTAGCCCTTTATATCAGCCAATGTTGAGGAAAGTAGCCTCGTAACACTGACATACAAAAGTAGTCCAAATTTTTAAAAGATACAACTATTTGTCTTTGGGTTCCTTCTGAATATGACAATATTACCCTTCTCCATTTAGAAAAAAACCTCTTAACTCTACTCTCCTTTACTATATTTGGATCATGCTGTTCTATATTGATTTGAAAAAATATATTCTTTGTAAATTCATTCAAACTTGGAGCTGATTTCGCTTTCCAGGAACGTAAGATGATATTCCTACAAACTAGAATGGATGTATTTATAAGATCCTTATTCGTATTATCAGTGGGCCCATTATTCAGAAATATAATATCGGTAAGTGTATTATCTTCCTGTTCAAGAATCTATTTAGCCATAAGTTCACTATTTTCCAAAACGTATTAACTTTTGGACATTGCCAAAAACAATGAATAAAATTAGCATTTGGGAAAGAGCATCTGGAGCAAAGCACAATCCTCTGTGGAGACCACATCTCGCAACTATCCCTGGTGACAAATATGCTTTGTTTAGGACTCTTATATGTCACTCTCTCCATGTCTGTGTGCCTGTACAATTGTAGACCACTTTTATACTTTGCTTAATATCCTCCACTGAAATATTAATAGCTTCCCTCTGCCATTTGCCTTGTATATTCTCTAAATTCTCCTGACCTGACTTACACAATATTAGATTTACCAAACTGAGATTGAAGTGAACCCGGCTCCATTTAGCCTGATCCATTGATCTATCTCCCCCAATGACCAATCTCTTTCCTGTCCTCCCATTAAGTATAATGACTTCATGGAACCTAAAGCTTGGTCCTCCAATAATACATATATGTCAATCCTTCCTGTTTCCATCTCTTAAACATTTTTGTCACTAAACTCGGGGCGAAGTTCGTATTACCCCAAATGGGAAGGTACCATGATAAACGCTTATTTAAACCTAATGCCCTTTTAAGTTTAAACCAGGCTAGGACCACATTATATATTGTTTTTCTATTTTTTATACATGTTGGGATATCCTTTTTTCTGCATGAAGTAGCCCTATTGTTGAAGCAGTCTGTATAATATCATTATCTATATCTATATATGTCATCATATTCCGCTCATTTATCCAGTCGCTGGCTACTTTAATCATAGTTGCCAAATTATATAAACTTATATTTGGGAGGGCTAAACCTCCATCCTCTTTTTTTTCTGAACTAATTTCCAACGTGCTATTCTTGCTTTCTTTTTGTTCCACAAAAACTGAGAGCAACATAGAATGAAACTTATTTACATCTTAGTCTTTGATAAATAGAGGGTGGTTTTGACACAAGAACAAAATTTTAGGTAGTAAAATCATCTTGACTAGCTGTATTTTTGCTGAGAGGGACAATGGTAGCTGGCTCCATCTTCCTAGATTTGTTCTAATTGAAATCCATAGATCTCTATAATTTGTCTCGTACCATTCTGCCGGATCCATATTTAAATTAATACCTAAGTATTTAATCTGTCTGCTTCCTTAAAAAGAAGTATCTTGCCCTATTTTTAATTGGCCATAGAATTTCCGATTTTGAAATATGTATCCTAAACCCTGAAAAAGAGCTAAAATTGGAAATTAGATTCACCAAAACTGGGATATTTTCTCTGGTGTTTTTTAATAAAGATAAGCAAATCGTCAGCATAAAGAGAGAGTACTATTTCCGTGTTCCCTACCACTATTACTGGTAATTCGCTTCTAAGTTTTATTGCTAGAGCTTCTATAGATATGTTAAAGAGTAGCGGTGAAAGCAGGCAGCCCTGTCTTGTACCTTTTGGCGATTTCAACTTTCGGAGAAAGATAGCCGTTAATTGCAATAGAGGAATATGGATTTTTATATATAAGTTTAACAAAAGCACTGAAATGCCCTGTAAGCCCGAATTTTTCTAAACAGGTAAATAAGTGGTCCCATGTAATGGAATCAAACGCCTTCTCAGCGTCAATTGTGATTAAGGCTACATCCTCTGACTTTTGATTACTCTGTTTCTTAGATTTTATCCAGAAATGTTCTATTATCGTTAATACCCTTCGCATATTTTTAGTCAGATTACGTCCGTCCATAAAACCTGCTTGGTCCTGGTGGATTAGTGTCCCCATAATTTTTATCAATCTATTTTGCCACTATTGCTGTTAACAACTTATAATCGTTTTCTCTTGCAAGGTGTATCCAGTCACACGGATTCATCCTTTACTTGTGGGATATTCTCATTCCCTACAGGAAGTGGCAAAGAGAGCACACAGCAGAGCTGTCCATATAGCTCCCCCCTCTAGCTCCACCCCCCAGTCATTCTCTTTGCCGGCTCTAAGCACTAGGGTCTCTCTACGGGAGGGTAAAGTGAATGTGGTGTTAGAATTGTAGTTTTATTATCTTCAATCAAAAGTTTGTTATTTTTAAATGGTACCGGTTTGTACTATTTACTCTCTGGCAGAAAAAAGATGAAGAATTCTGCTGAGAGGAAGATGATTTTAGCATGTTGTAACTAAAATCCATTGCTGTTCCCACACAGGACTGAGGAGTACCAGAAAACTTCAGTTGGGGGGAACAGTTTGCAGGCTTGACTGCAATGAGGTATGTTCAGTCATTTATTTCTAGACAAGACTGAGATAATGCTAGAAGACTGACAATATCCCCATGTGGGGAGGGTAAGCTATGTTCTGAGACTTAGTAAAGAATTGAATGCTTACATAACAGGGCTAATTATGCTGGTTGACACTAACTTAGGGCAATCGATTATTTTACTTAAGAAATACTCTTTGTGAGACACTTTTAAAGCACTTTTGAGTACTTTCTGGGGTTATTATCCACATGGCTAAAATGTATTCACTTAGAAGTGATTTTTGTAGACCTCATAGCTCCGGAGTGGAGTGGGAGGGGCCTAATTTTGCGCCTCAGATGCGCAGTTAGAATTGAAAGACAAGTTCATGCTGCTTCACATGGAGGGTCCTGCTGCTGTTTGAGGGCCTAAAAGAAGCTTCATTCCCCCAAAACTGATCCCTAAGGGCAGGTAGGGCCACAGCAGTAAGCTGTGGCAAGGTGCTGTAGTAATTTAACCGGTTATTGGCTTTAGGCTGTTCCGGTTTGGGCATTAAGGGGTTAATCGTTTTGAAACTTGTGGTGCAATCTTATTAAGGCTTTAGGTACATACTGTGAAAATTTCAAAAGGATTGCTGCATTTTTCACTGTTTTGTAAAATTGTGTGCTCTTTTTATCTCTTAAAGGCACAGTAACGTTTTTCAAATTGTGTATTTTATTTGTTTAAAGTGATTTCTAAGCCTGTTTGTACATATTACTAGTCTGTTAAACATGTCTGAGACCAAGGAAAGTCCTTGTTCAATGTGTTTAGAAGCCATGGTGGAACCCCCTCTCAGAATGTGTCCCAATTGCACTAATGTGTCTATACACTTTAAAGATCATATTGTTGCACTTAAAAATGTGGCCCTAGATGATTTTCAGACTGAAGGTAACGAGGATAGTCCGTCTACCTCTCCCCATGTGTCACAACCAGTTACGCCCGCTCAAGCGATGCCTAGTACCTCTAGTGCGTCTGCCCCTATTACATTGCAACAACTAGCGGCAGTCAGGGATAACTCCCTTGCGGCCTTCCTATCTAAACTGCCAGTTTTTCCTGCAAAGCGTGATAGCTCTGTTTTAAGAACAGATTATGAGCAATCTGAAGCTTTGGTAGCCTTATCTGATGTACCCTCACAACGCTCTGAAGTGGGAGTGAGGGACTTGATGTCTGAGGGAGAAATTTCCGATTCAGGAATGGTTTCTCATCAGGCAGATTCAGATACATTGGCATTTAAATTTAAATTGGAACACCTCCGCGTATTGCTCAGGGAGGTATTAGCTACTCTGGATGATTGTGACCCTATGGTGGTCCCAGAGAAATTGTGTAAAATGGACAAGTACCTAGAGGTCCCTGTATACACTGATGCGTTTCCGGTCCCTAAGAGGGTTGCGGATATTTTTACTAAGGAGTGGGATAGACCAGGTGTCCCTTTTGTTCCCCCCCCCCCTAATTTTTAAGAAAATGTTCCCCGTAACTGACCCCATGCGGGAATCGTGTCAGACGGTCCCTAAGGTAGAGGGGGCTGTTTCTTCTCTTGCTAAACGCACAACCATACCAATTGAAGACAGTTGTGCTTTTAAAGACCCTATGGATAAAAAGTTAGAGGGTTTACTTAAGAAAATTTTTGTTCAACAAGGTTTTCTTCTCCAACCTATTGCCTGCATTATTCCTGTAACTACTGCAGCTGCTTTCTGGTTTGAGGCGCTGGAGGATTCGCTCCAGACGGAGACCTCATACAACGAAATTATGGATAGAATTAAGTCTCTGAAGCTGGCTAATTCTTTTATCACAGATGCCGCTTTGCAATTAGCTAAGTTAGCAGCAAAAAATTCAGGTTTCGCCATTATGCCGCGCAGAGCACTTTGGCTCAAGTCATGGTCGGCCGATGTGTCGTCAAAATCCAAAATATTAAATATCCCTTTCAAAGGAAAGACCCTTTTCAGGCCAGAATTGAAAGAGATCATTTCAGAAATCACTGGGGGAAAGGGCCATGCTCTCCCTCAGGACAAGCCCTTTAAGGCTAAAAACAAAGCTAATTTTCGTTCCTTTCGTAATTTCAGGAGCGGTCCCGCTTCAGCCTCTACAGCTGCAAAGCAAGAGGGTAACGCTTCACAGCCCAAGGCAACCTGGAAGCCTTACCAGGGCTGGAACAAGGGTAAACAGGCCAAAAAGCCTGCAGCTGCTACCAAGACAGCATGAAGGGGTAGCCCCCGATCCGGGACCGGATCTGGTAGGGGGGCAGACTTTCTCTCTTCGCTCAGGCCTGGGCAAGAGATGTTCACGATCCCTGGGCATTAGAGATTGTTTCCCAGGGATATCTTCTAGAATTCAAGGACTCCCCTCCAAGGGGAAGGTTCCACATTTCTCGTCTGTCCACAGACCTGATAAAGAAAGAGGCGTTCTTACGCTGTGTAGAAGATCTACATACAATGGGAGGTTCCAGACGTTCAAGCGTTTGCACAGGCCTTAGTCAGAATCAAGCCTGTCTATAAACCGGTGGCTCCGCCATGGAGTCTAAATCTAGTAATTTCAGTTCTTCAAGGGGTTCCATTTGTACCTTTACATTCCATAGATATTAAGTTGTTATCTTGGAAAGTTTTGTTTTTGGTAGCTATCTCTTCTGCTCGAAGAGTTTCAGAATTATCTACCTTACAGTGCGATTCACCTTACCTGGTGTTTCACGCAGATAAGGTAGTTTTGCGTACCAAACCTGGTTTCCTTCCTAAAGTGGTTTCTAATAAGAATATTAACCAGGAAATAGTTGTTCCTTCTTTGTGTCCTAATCCTTCTTCGAAGAAGGAACGTCTGTTGCACAATCTTGATGTAGTTTGTGCTCTAAAGTTCTATTTGCAAGCAACTAAGGATTTCAGACAAACACCTTCCTTATTTGTTATCTATTCTGGTAAGAGGAGAGGTCAGAAAGCGACTGCTACCTCTCTTTCCCTTTGGCTGAAAAGCATCATCCATTTGGCCTATGAGACTGCTGGCCAGCAGCCTCCTGAAACTATTACTGCTCATTCTACCAGAGCAGTGGCTTCCACGTGGGCTTTTAAAAACGAGGCTTCTGTTGAACAGATTTGTAAGGCAGCGACTTGGTCTTCACTGCATACTTTTTCAAAATTTTACAAATTCGATACTTTTGCTTCTTCTGAGGCTATTTTTGGGAGAAAGGTTTTGCAAGCAGTGGTGCCTTCTGTTTAAGGTACCTGCCTTGTTCCCTCCCTTCATCCGTGTCCTAAAGCTTTGGTATTGGTATCCCACAAGTAAAGGATGAATCCGTGGACTGGATACACCTTGCAAGAGAAAACAGAATTTATGCTTACCTGATAAATTACTTTCTCTTGGGGTTTATCCAGTCCACGGCCCGCCCTGGTATTTAAGTCAGGTAAAAAAATGTTTTGTTTAAACTACAGTCACCACTGCACCCTATGGTTTCTCCTTTTTCTTCCTAACCTTTGGTCGAATGACTGGGGGGTGGAGCTAGAGGGGGAGCTATATGGACAGCTCTGCTGTGTGCTCTCTTTGCCACTTCCTGTAGGGAATGAGAATATCCCACAACTAAAGGATGAATCAGTGGACTGGATACACCGCAAGAGAAAGTAATTTATCAGGTAAGCATAAATTCTGTTTTAATAACGAGATGGGCCTATAAGAGTCAACTGATTCTGGATCCTTACCCTTTTTCAGAATGAGATTAATCGTTACCGCTGTATAATATGGAGAGGCCATCTCATTTGAAATAAAATATTTTTTCAATAAATCATACAGGGTCGGTGATATCTGATCCGCTAAGATCTTACAAAAATTTTATGGGAACCTGGTCTGGGCCTGGAGCCTTCCCTGCCGTCGTCCTTTTTATGGCCTTCAAAATTTCCTCCTGAGTAATAGGTACATTCAACTCTTCTAGCTTTTCTCTATCTAATCTGAGAACCTGTATACCACACCAGAAATACTTTTTTTTAACATTATCAGTCTCTTCTGCGGCATAGATTCACTGAAAATATTCATCTGGGCAATATCTACCTGTTTGAGTTTTAATTGCCGCTATATAATTTTTCTTTCTATGAGAATTAACCAATAAAGAGAGCCATTTCAAAGTTCTTCCATTAAAATTACGAAATGTAGCACTTTTTTTAATCTCATCTAGCGACACCACCTGATTCAGAAAACTCTCTTGTTCCAATTTTGCTTCTTGATATTTATCTCATGATCTCTTCTCTGGCTTTTCCAGATGCCTCCCGTAACTATTTCTCAACGCATTTGCTAATTGTACTTCTCTAGCCTTAGATATCCTATTCTGTTTTATAAGCCAAGCCTTCATTTCTCCACGAAGGAATGCTTTTGCAGCTTCCCAGAAGATCTCAATTCTCTCAATGTATGACCTATTATACCGCAAAAATGTGATCCATTTCTCTCCTAGCCAATTATGAAATTTAAAGTTATGTAATAAATATTGCGCGGGGGGGGGGGGGGAATTGTTTGTTCTTGCGCTCTCCTGAACTTTATAACCAATTTTAAGAGTAATACTGGTGTGATCTGATAAATACATATTGTTGATACCTGCCTCCAAATCTAGACTTAACATTTTCTCATTTACCAAAAAGAAATCTAGTCTAGAAAAAGTCTTATGTGCTTTAGACTGCCATGTGAATGATCTCGCATCAGGGTTATGGGGACGCCATATGTCTTTAAGTCTTAGCTTTTTACAGAAGTCACCCAATACCTTCGCTTCTTTGTTATATTGTCTTGTGCGTCTTGCTTTCGTTCTATCTAGAATCGGGTTTATTGTCATATTGTAGTGCCCCACTATAATAATATTAGAGTCTGCATATGGTAATAATTTTAAATACAATTTTTCCCAAAATGTTTTGTCTAGATGATTAGAAGCATAAAAATTGCAAAAGATAAACCTTTTATTCTCTACCTCCATATGCATAATTATAAACCTTTCCTCCCTGTCTAGATCCTGTTCAATTATTTTAAAGTCTAATTTTTTTAATCACTAGACACGCCACCCCTTTTTTCCTCTTGTGCATGGGGTTGCAATAATTTGTGGAACAGTGGGAGGGCAAACAGCGCCTATGACTATGTACCGGCTACACTATTAAGAAGACCCCCTACTTGGTCTGATGAAGATAGCTGTAAAAGATAAATAGGAGCGCCTATGGCTTAGGTACAGTCAGGGATCGCACTCTTGGTGGATAGTGTACTTAAATTATTTATTATAATATCCAAACATAAAAACAGAAATATGGAATTAAAACTTCATAAAATCATGGATTCTGTACAACCTTATAACCTAATACAAAGGATACTACTTAATTGCATCAGTTTTCCTTATTATGAGTCAATTTTACGTGAATATGTGGAGGAGTTTATTTCCTCTAAATAAACAAGGTTATTATACCAAACTATAAGCCTTCACAACAACTAGTCACAACAACTGGTCGATACAAGTTCACACCGTATATATCAATACAAATTCACACCATATATTCCATAGGTGCGTGACAAAGACAATAACAATCTGTAGAATTCAGAATATTATAAAAAACGATGATCTAAAGTGTAATGGTGGTGGTAAAAAACGTGTTAAAAATGGTGTTTAAAAAGGGGGTACAAAAAATGAATCACAATAAAAAATATAAAAAATGGATGACAATAAAAAATCAAAAACTCTAAAAAAAATTCCAAAAGGTCTTAGAAGAAAGTGGAACAAAACCGGTTTGTCAAAAAATGATGTGAATAAAAAGACAAGGTGATATGCAAAGAAAAAGTGATCAATGTTGTGCATAAAAGTGATCAATATTGTGCATAAAAGGTGCTAGTGGTACTTGACTATTGATAAAACAATGATGTCTGACTCAAATAAATTGCTAACAATAGACAAATCCAATATTGAACTTATCAGATTAACTTATGCAATATTATTACATAAAAACATATATAAAACCTAATAACAATTCCTAAAAATCCTAAAGTATTGTCCAGTTTATAGTCCAATATTGTTGGTCCACACTGGTGGGGGACTGGAAGGGAAAAACCAATTATCCTTAAAAACTGTCCTGATCCAGAGTCCTATTACTGGCTGGATGGACCTGAAATCAAAAACAGAAAGATACCTCACATAAAGGGCCTTTAGGGTAAAGTCTAAATGGTATCAAACTTACCCCCAAAGCCAAGAATCCTGGTACTGGTGTAGCCTCACAAACCTCTATGCGTTTTGGCCCTGCAGCGGGGCCTTTTTCAAGATAATATGAGGCTATAATTGACTAGGCTTATATAACTAATATGGGGGAGTAGCTAGGTCAAATTGCGCCAAATATTGCTGCCGGCGGGAAAAATTACCGCCAAAATGCTGTCCGCGTCATCATCCTACTAAACCGGATATCCGCTTTGCCGTATACTTCCGGTCGCGTCACTTCCGGTAGTTCCGGCCGATTTCCGGTTTTGATATTTCCGGCGGACGCACTGCCATCTTGGTAATTGGCAGAGATACTTTGTAAAGATATTTTTTGAGAAGATATTTTTCAGCTATCGAGATGTTTTTGGGTTGGCCGGCTAGGGGGAAAAAAAAAAAAAAAGGGGGGAAATTGTGGGAACTATAAAAAAGGGGAGAAAAATGGAAACTATTTCTATATCGTCATGATGGATGGGACTAGATTTTAGGCTCATGGATACCAGGATTTACATATTAGCAACCGGTATACTTAGGACATATACATAAAATTAAATGATTAATATAGCGACCTCTAAAACAGCACAATTAAGAACATATAGTAAGGATTCTATGGTATATTAGGGGTTCCTTCTATTTTTAACAACCACTTAATTGTTCACAATCTTGGTTGTTAGAATGTAAGGGGAATGATTAACATAAATGCTAGATAAGACCACAGACACTTGGATTACAATAAAGATTTTCATATTTGCGGGGTTCTTAACACCAGGATGACCCCTTGCTACTATATTGTGAAATGCTAAATAACTTAATAAAATCACTTAATAAAATCGCTGGAGAATCATTACCACGCTTATAAGGCATCTTATTCAATAAAATTGTGGATTCAATTTTATTTTATTTTATTTTATACAGCAGATATGAGGATTCATAAACCTCATAATGATTTATGTGGCGCTGTTACCCAAAGTATATGTGGTGGCGGGTTCCTATATAATAATGATAATAGTAGGGAAGGATTATCAGTATGGTGGGATGTCTCTTAGGTATCGGTTTAGAGGGGTGGCTTATTCATTTTTGAAATAGATGTACTATTTCAAAACTGGCATTGTGTCCCTTCGGGTAGATGCAGTCCAAGTTAAATATCCACTTGGATTCTATCTTCAACATCTTGCTTTCCATGTTCCCACCCCTCCAATCCTTATTCAACTTACAGATCCCCATAAATTTTAAACTTTTGTTACTTCCCCCATGTGTTTCTTTAAAGTGTTTGTAAAGAGGCAAGTCTGTTTTTCCCCATTTTATCTGCAGTAAATGCTCCCGGATTCTGTCCTTCAATTTTCTAGTGGTCTGTCCCACATATTGCAGACCACAGCCGCATTCTATTAGATATACTACAAATTTGTCTGTACATCTGATGGTTTGTTTGACATGAAATACTTCATTACTTATTTTGGATTTAAAACAATTGTTTCTCCAACATAGGTGTGTCCGGTCCACGGCGTCATCCTTACTTGTGGGATATTCTCTTCCCCAACAGGAAATGGCAAAGAGCCCAGCAAAGCTGGTCACATGATCCCTCCTAGGCTCCGCCTACCCCAGTCATTCTCTTTGCCGTTGTACAGGCAACATCTCCACGGAGATGGCTTAGAGTTTTTTTAGTGTTTAACTGTAGTTTTTATTATTCAATCAAGAGTTTGTTATTTTGAAATAGTGCTGGTATGTACTATTTACTCAGAAACAGAAAAGAGATGAAGATTTCTGTTTGTATGAGGAAAATGATTTTAGCAACCGTCACTAAAATCCATGGCTGTTCCACACAGGACTGTTGAGAGCAATTAACTTCAGTTGGGGGGAACAGTGAGCAGTCTCTTGCTGCTTGAGGTATGACACATTCTAACAAGACGATGTAATGCTGGAAGCTGTCATTTTCCCTATGGGATCCGGTAAGCCATGTTTATTACGATCGTAAATAAGGGCTTCACAAGGGCTTATTAAGACTGTAGACTTTTTCTGGGCTAAATCGATTCATTATTAACACATATTTAGCCTTGAGGAATCATTTTATTTGGGTATTTTGATATAATAATATCGGCAGGCACTGTTTTAGACACCTTATTCTTTAGGGGCTTTCCCAAAGCATAGGCAGAGCCTCATTTTCGCGCCGGTGTTGCGCACTTGTTTTTGAGAGGCATGGCATGCAGTCGCATGTGAGAGGAGCTCTGATACTTAGAAAAGACTTTCTAAAGGCGTCATTTGGTATCGTATTCCCCTTTGGGCTTGGTTGGGTCTCAGCAAAGCAGATACCAGGGACTGTAAAGGGGTTAAAGTTCAAAACGGCTCCGGTTCCGTTATTTTAAGGGTTAAAGCTTCCAAATTTGGTGTGCAATACTTTTAAGGCTTTAAGACACTGTGGTGAAAATTTGGTGAATTTTGAACAATTCCTTCATGTTTTTTCGCAATTGCAGTAATAAAGTGTGTTCAGTTTAAAATTTAAAGTGACAGTAACGGTTTTATTTTAAAATGTTTTTTTGTACTTTGTTATCAAGTTTATGCCTGTTTAACATGTCTGAACTACCAGATAGACTGTGTTCTGAATGTGGGGAAGCCAGAATTCCTATTCATTTAAATAAATGTAATTTATGTGACAATGACAATGATGCCCAAGATGATTCCTCAAGTGAGGGGAGTAAGCATGGTACTGCATCATTCCCTCCTTCGTCTACACGAGTCTTGCCCACTCAGGAGGCCCCTAGTACATCTAGCGCGCCAATACTCCTTACTATGCAACAATTAACGGCTGTAATGGATAATTCTGTCAAAAACATTTTAGCCAAAATGAACACTTATCAGCGTAAGCGCGACTGCTCTGTTTTAGATACTGAAGAGCATGACGACGCTGATAATAATGTTTCTGAAGGGCCCCTAACCCAGTCTGATGGGGCCAGGGAGGTTTTGTCTGAGGGAGAAATTACTGATTCAGGGAACATTTCTCAACATGCTGAACCTGATGTGATTACATTTAAATTTAAGTTGGAACATCTCCGCATTCTGCTTAAGGAGGTATTATCCACTCTGGATGATTGTGACAAGTTGGTCATCCCAGAGAAACTATGTAAAATGGACAAGTTCCTAGAGGTGCCGGGGCTCCCAGAAGCTTTTCCTATACCCAAGCGGGTGGCGGACATTGTTAATAAAGAATGGGAAAGGCCCGGTATTCCTTTCGTCCCTCCCCCCATATTTAAAAAATTGTTTCCTATGGTCGACCCCAGAAAGGACTTATGGCAGACAGTCCCCAAGGTCGAGGGAGCGGTTTCCACTTTAAACAAACGCACCACTATACCCATAGAGGATAGTTGTGCTTTCAAAGATCCTATGGATAAAAAATTAGAAGGTTTGCTTAAAAAGATGTTTGTTCAGCAGGGTTACCTTCTACAACCAATTTCATGCGTTGTCCCTGTCGCTACAGCCGCATGTTTCTGGTTCGATGAGCTGATAAAGGCGGGTCGATAGTGATTCTCCTCCTTATGAGGAGATTATGGACAGAATCAATGCTCTCAAATTGGCTAATTCTTTTACCCTAGACGCCACTTTGCAATTGGCTAGGTTAGCGGCTAAGAATTCTGGGTTTGCTATTGTGGCACGCAGAGCGCTTTGGTTGAAATCTTGGTCGGCTGATGCGTCTTCCAAGAACAAGCTACTTAACATTCCTTTCAAGGGGAAAACGCTGTTTGGCCCTGACTTAAAAGAGATTATCTCTGATATCACTGGGGGTAAGGGCCACGCCCTTCCTCAGGATCGGCCTTTCAAGGCAAAAAATAAACCTAATTTTCGTCCCTTTCGTAGAAACGGACCAGCCCAAAGTGCTACGTCCTCTAAGCAAGAGGGTAATACTTCTCAAGCCAAGCCAGCTTGGAGACCAATGCAAGGCTGGAACAAGGGAAAGCAGGCCAAGAAACCTGCCACTGCTACCAAGACAGCATGAAATGTTGGCCCCCGATCCGGGACCGGATCTGGTGGGGGGCAGACTCTCTCTCTTCGCTCAGGCTTGGGCAAGAGATGTTCTGGATCCTTGGGCGCTAGAAATAGTCTCCCAAGGTTATCTTCTGGAATTCAAGGGGCTTCCCCCAAGGGGGAGGTTCCACAGGTCTCAGTTGTCTTCAGACCACATAAAAAGACAGGCATTCTTACATTGTGTAGAAGACCATTTAAAAATGGGAGTGATTCATCCTGTTCCATTAAGTGAACAAGGGATGGGGTTCTACTCCAATCTGTTCATAGTTCCCAAAAAAGAGGGAACGTTCAGACCAATCTTAGATCTCAAGATCTTAAACAAGTTTCTCAAGGTTCCATCGTTCAAGATGGAAACCATTCGAACTATTCTTCCTTCCATCCAGGAAGGTCAATTCATGACCACGGTGGATTTAAAGGATGCGTATCTACATATTCCTATCCACAAGGAACATCATCGGTTTCCTAAGGTTCGCATTCCTGGACAAGCATTACCAGTTCGTGGCGCTTCCTTTCGGATTAGCCACTGCTCCAAGGATTTTCACAAAGGTACTAGGGTCCCTTCTAGCTGTGCTAAGACCAAGGGGGCATTGCTGTAGTACCTTATTTTGGACGACATTCTGATTCAAGCGTCGTCCCTTCCTCAAGCAAAGGCTCACACGGACATAGTCCTGGCCTTTCTCAGATCTCACGGATGGAAAGTGAACGTGGAAAAGAGTTCTCTATCTCCGTCAACAAGGGTTCCCTTCTTGGGAACATTAATAGACTCCTTAGAAATGAGGATATTTCTGACAGAGGCCAGAAAAACAAAGCTTCTAGACTCTTGTCGGATACTTCATTCCGTTCCTCTTCCTTCCATAGCTCAGTGCATGGAAGTGATCGGGTTGATGGTAGCGGCAATGGACATAGTTCCTTTTGCGCGCATTCATCTAAGACCATTACAACTGTGCATGCTCAGTCAGTGGAATGGGGATTATACAGACTTGTCTCCGAAGATACAAGTAAATCAGAGGACCAGAGACTCACTCCGTTGGTGGCTGTCCCTGGACAACCTGTCACAAGGGATGACATTCCGCAGACCAGAGTGGGTCATTGTCACGACCGACGCCAGTCTGATGGGCTGGGGCGCGGTCTGGGGATCCCTGAAAGCTCAGGGTCTTTGGTCTCGGGAAGAATCTCTTCTACCGATAAATATTCTGGAACTGAGAGCGATATTCAATGCTCTCAAGGCTTGGCCTCAGCTAGCGAGGGCCAAGTTCATACGGTTTCAATCAGACAACATGACAACTGTTGCGTACATCAACCATCAGGGGGGAACAAGGAGTTCCCTAGCGATGGAAGAAGTGACCAAATCATTCTATGGGCGGAGTCTCACTCCTGCCACCTGTCCGCTATCCACATCCCAGGAGTGGAAAATTGGGAAGCGGATTTTCTGAATCGTCAGACATTGCATCCGGGGGAGTGGGAACTCCATCCGGAAATCTTTGCCCAAGTCACTCAGCTGTGGGGCATTCCAGACATGGATCTGATGGCCTCTCGTCAGAACTTCAAAGTTCCTTGCTACGGGTCCAGATCCAGGGATCCCAAGGCGGCTCTAGTGGATGCACTAGTAGCACCTTGGACCTTCAAACTAGCTTATGTGTTCCCCGCCGTTTCCTCTCATCCCCAGGCTGGTAGCCAGGATCAATCAGGAGAGGGCGTCGGTGATCTTGATAGCTCCTGCGTGGCCACGCAGGACTTGGTATGCAGATCTGGTGAATATGTCATCGGCTCCACCTTGGAAGCTACCTTTGAGACGAGACCTTCTTGTTCAGGGTCCGTTCGAACATCCGAACCTGGTTTCACTCCAGCTGACTGCTTGGAGATTGAACGCTTGATCTTATCGAAGCGAGGGTTCTCAGATTCTGTTATCGATACTCTTGTTCAGGCCAGAAAGCCTGTAACTAGAAAGATTTACCACAAAATTTGGAAAAAATATATCTGTTGGTGTGAATCTAAAGGATTCCCTTGGGACAAGGTTAAGATTCCTAAGATTCTATCCTTCCTTCAAGAAGGATTGGAAAAAGGATTATCTGCAAGTTCCCTGAAGGGACAGATTTCTGCCTTGTCTGTGTTACTTCACAAAAAGCTGGCAGCTGTGCCAGATGTTCAAGCCTTTGTTCAGGCTCTGGTTAGAATTAAGCCTGTTTACAAACCTTTGACTCCTCCTTGGAGTCTCAATTTAGTTCTTTCAGTTCTTCAGGGGGTTCCGTTTGAACCCTTACATTCCGTTGATATTAAGTTATTATCTTGGAAAGTTTTGTTTTTAGTTGCAATTTCTTCTGCTAGAAGAGTTTCAGAATTATCTGCTCTGCAGTGTTCTCCTCCTTATCTGGTGTTCCATGCAGATAAGGTGGTTTTACGTACTAAACCTGGTTTTCTTCCAAAAGTTGTTTCTAACAAAAACATTAACCAGGAGATTATCGTACCTTCTCTGTGTCCGAAACCAGTTTCAAAGAAGGAACGTTTGTTGCACAATTTGGATGTTGTTCGCGCTCTAAAATTCTATTTAGAAGCTACAAAGGATTTTAGACAAACATCTTCCTTGTTTGTTGTTTATTCCGGTAAAAGGAGAGGTCAAAAAGCAACTTCTACCTCTCTCTCTTTTTGGATTAAAAGCATCATCAGATTGGCTTACGAGACTGCCGGACGGCAGCCTCCCGAAAGAATCACAGCTCATTCCACTAGGGCTGTGGCTTCCACATGGGCCTTCAAGAACGAGGCTTCTGTTGATCAGATATGTAAGGCAGCGACTTGGTCTTCACTGCACACTTTTACCAAATTTTACAAGTTTGATACTTTTGCTTCTTCTGAGGCTATTTTTGGGAGAAAGGTTTTGCAAACCGTGGTGCCTTCCATTTAGGTGACCTGATTTGCTCCCTCCCTTCATCCGTGTCCTAAAGCTTTGGTATTGGTTCCCACAAGTAAGGATGACCGGACACACCTATGTTGGAGAAAACAGAATTTATGTTTACCTGATAAATTACTTTCTCCAACGGTGTGTCCGGTCCACGGCCCGCCCTGGTTTTTTTAATCAGGTCTGATAATTTATTTTCTTTAACTACAGTCACCACGGTACCATATGGTTTCTCCTATGCAAATATTCCTCCTTAACGTCGGTCGAATGACTGGGGTAGGCGGAGCCTAGGAGGGATCATGTGACCAGCTTTGCTGGGCTCTTTGCCATTTCCTGTTGGGGAAGAGAATATCCCACAAGTAAGGATGACGCCGTGGACCGGACACACCGTTGGAGAAAGTAATTTATCAGGTAAACATAAATTCTGTTTCTTAATACCATGTTGACATGCTTTACATAGGTGGCATGGATAAAAGCCATAGAGTTTCTTGGCTGTTAACCCTAAGGTATTTGTCAAATTTGTATTACACTTAGGGATGCTTGGAGCCAATATTGACTTTAGATTCTCCGCTTTCCTGTAAATGAAGTAGGGTCGTTCGGTTAGATGTTCCCCTATGATATCATCGTCCTTGAGGAGGTGCCAATGTCTTTTCACTATGTCTTCCATTATCTTCTTTCTCTCATTGTATTGAGTAATGAATGGGATCTTGAGGTTTTCCTCTGATGTTGCATTTTGTTTGTTTTTGTATCCGAGGAGGCTTTCTCTTTTCATGTCCTTCACATCTCGTATAGTTTTATCTATATGTGCTTCGTCATAGCCCCTTGCAAGGAACCTGTCTTTGAGTGTTTGGGACTGTTTGGTCCAAGATTCTTCTTTTGAACAATTCTTTTTAATCCTCATAAGCTGCCCTTTTGGGATATTTGATATCCATTTTCTATGGTGACAGCTTGATTGGTGAATGTAGTTATTGGAATCGACTTCCTTGAAGTGTGTTGAGGTCTCGATTCTTCCATTCTCGACTCTGATGTCCAGATCTAGGAAGACAATGTGGTCTTTGCTGATGGTGTTCGTGAACTTCAGATTTGACTGGTTCTTATTCATTACCCCTAATATTGTAATCCAAGTGTCTGTGGTCTTATCTAGCATTTATGTTAATCATTCCCCTTACATTCTAACAACCAAGATTGTGAACAATTAAGTGGTTGTTAAAAATAGAAGGAACCCCTAATATACCATAGAATCCTTACTATATGTTCTTAATTGTGCTGTTTTAGAGGTCGCTATATTAATCATTTAATTTTATGTATATGTCCTAAGTATACCGGTTGCTAATATGTAAATCCTGGTATCCATGAGCCTAAAATCTAGTCCCATCCATCATGACGATATAGAAATAGTTTCCATTTTTCTCCCCTTTTTTATAGTTCCCACAATTTCCCCTTTTTTTTTTTTTTTTCCCCTGGCTGGCCAACCCAAAAACATCTCGATAGCTGAAAAATATCTTCTCAAAAAATATCTTTACAAAGTATCTCTGCCAATTACCAAGATGGCAGTGCGTCCGCCGGAAATATCAAAACCGGAAATCGGCCGGAACTACCGGAAGTGACGCGACCGGAAGTATATGGCAAAGCGGATATCCGGTTTAGTAGGATGATGACGCGGACAGCATTTTGGCGGTAATTTTTCCCGCCGGCAGCAATATTTGGCGCAATTTGACCTAGCTACTCCCCCATATTAGTTATATAAGCCTAGTCAATTATAGCCTCATATTATCTTGAAAAAGGCCCCGCTGCAGGGCCGAAACGCGTAGAGGTTTGTGAGGCTACACCAGTACCAGGATTCTTGGCTTTGGGGGTAAGTTTGATACCATTTAGACTTTACCCTAAAGGCCCTTTATGTGAGGTATCTTTCTGTTTTTGATTTCAGGTCCATCCAGCCAGTAATAGGACTCTGGATCAGGACAGTTTTTAAGGATAATTGGTTTTTCCCTTCCAGTCCCCCACCAGTGTGGACCAACAATATTGGACTATAAACTGGACAATACTTTAGTATTTTTAGGAATTGTTATTAGGTTTTATATATGTTTTTATGTAATAATATTGCATAAGTTAATCTGATAAGTTCAACATTGGATTTGTCTATTGTTAGCAATTTATTTGAGTCAGACATCATTTTTTTATCAATAGTCAAGTACCACTAGCACCTTTTATGCACAATATTGATCACTTTTATGCACAACTGATCACTTTTTCTTTGCATATCACCTTGTCTTTTTATTCACATCATTTTTTGACAAACCGGTTTTGTTCCACTTTCTTCTAAGACCTTTTGGAATTTTTTAGAGTTTTTGATTTTTTATTGTCATCCATTTTTTATATTTTTTTTATTGTGATTCATTTTTTGTACCCCCTTTTTAAACACCATTTTTAACACGTTTTTTACCACCACCATTACACTTTAGATCATCGTTTTTTATAATATTCTGAACTACAGATTGTTATTGTCTTTGTCACGCACCTATGGAATATATGGTGTGAATTTGTATTGATATATACGGTGTGAACTTGTATCGACCAGTTGTTGTGAAGGCTTATAGTTTGGTATAATAACCTTGTTTATTTAGAGGAAATAAACTCCTCCACATATTCACGTAAAATTGACTCATAATAAGGAAAACTGATGCAATTAAGTAGTATCCTTTGTATTAGGTTATAAGGTTGTACAGAATCCATGATTTTATGAAGTTTTAATTCCATATTTCTGTTTTTATGTTTGGATATTATAATAAATAATTTAAGTACACTATCCACCCAGAGTGCGATCCCTGACTGTACCTAAGCCATAGGCGCTCCTATTTATCTTTTACAGCGGGTTGCAATAATTTCTCCTACCCACTTACATTTAAGTTTAATAATTTCTTGGCTGTTTACATGTGTCTCCTGCATAAAGGTGATATCTGTTTGGAATCTTTGAAGATATGATATAACTCCTTTCCTCTTAATGGGGGACGTTATCCCCCCTACATTCTAAGATACTAATTTTAAAGCTCATTTCTGCATCTACCCTCCTTTTAACATGAAAGGGTAGGGTTGCAAAACCCGTAGTCTACAATCAACAGGGAGAAGAAATGAGAGAGAGAGAAAAAAAGGAGGCAAATAGACCCCATAATTACCATTACAAATTCTCTAATCCATTTATCTAGGATCACTTTATAAAAATGTGATATCTCTCTGTCCAGGTTATTTAACATTATCGTATACAATAAAACCATACCTGCAGTATATATAAAAAAGAAAACAAGACAAGAAAAAAGGAAGAAAAAGCAGAAATACATCAAACTTTCGTATCTCAATGTCTGTCTCCATATTACTTTAAGCTTTCTATAAATTGTTTAGCTTTCTGAGGAGAATCTAACAAAAGAACTTCCGCCTTATAATTAACCCTGAGCCTTGCCGAATAAACTATTGTCGCCTGGAACCCTTTTTTAATTAGTTGTGAACAGAATGGTGACATTTCCCTTCTTTTATTGGATGTATCAAATTAGAAGTCTTGAAATATTAAAATATAATTTTCTCCTATCTTTACAGGTGTCTTTTTCCTATAATATCTTAATATGTTAACTTTATCCTGAAAATTTAAATATTGTATAAACACTGTTCTTTTTCTGTTGGAAGTTGGATCCTGATTTCTCACCTGTCCTATCCTGTAGGCCCTTTCTACTAGTAAATTGCGATTTTTGGCAAAATAACTGCTGCAAAATATAACAGATCCTGATGTTCAGGGAAAGGCCCACTATCCTTAAATTATTCATTCTTGCCCTGTCCTCCAGTTCCTCCAGTTTAGACTGAAGTGCTATAATCTTCATGACTTTTTACCATATGTTCCTGTATGTTAGTTCTATCCTCTAGATTGGAAATTCTCTCCTCTACTTCTACCATCCTAGCTGCAAAGTGTTTAACTTCTGTTGAGAATTGGGAAAAATATTTCCTTAATTGTTCAAACTGTGGTGTTATTATGTCAGATATCTGTTTAATTAAGTTTTGTGTGTCTGTAGACACCGGCGTTTGTTAATTGTCCATAGTGTTATCTAAGGCAGGTTCTATATTAGTTTTACTCTTTTTCTCTTTCTGTTTTGGGGCCATTCCTGATTATTTAGTTTTCGTGCTGTACGTGAATTTCTCCATAAAACTTTATTCAGTGCAAAAGAAAACTTAAAAAAAAATTGCTTTATTTTGTTTATTAACTCAACTATTGCTAAACCCTACAGAAAAACGTGGGCAGGGATCAGAAGTACAGGGGAAAAAAAGGAAGCAATAGCACTACAAAATTCTGAAGGATATGCTCTATTGTATCTTTACTCAATTTTATTTCTTATGAGCTAGAGTGCTTGTGCACAAAACAATTGCAAAATGAAGTCAAAAGAATCCCACGGGGGGTTTAGACTCAAAAGCATGCACTTAAATAGCACTTCAAACTACCCCTTAGTAAATAAACATCTTCTTGGAAAGAGTTTGGGTTTAGTTAATTAAAACATAACTTTTATTATATATTCTTATTTTTAAAATGCATATAAGTGTGTGTGTGTAAAGTGATTTAAAAACACAAAGAGACTCGAGATTGCGTTTAATTTGATAAAGTAGAATACTGGTAATCTCCGAAGAAGTATATAGACCGTTGTTCTAATATCTGGAGTGCACTTCAGACTTAAGAACACAGGTAATAACGATTTTCTTAGAGGTTGTTAATATAATATTTATTTTCCCTCATCTGGCTTACTAACATAAATTGATTAGTATTTATATATAGTTGACATATACAGCATGAGTTATCTTTCTGGATTATTCCCCAAAGTTTCTATGTCAGGACACAGTGTTGATGTCTATTGTACTTGGTAAGTTAGTGTGCCCAACTTATTAGGCGTTATCTCATTTTGAGCTTATAAGATATTCTGGAAAATTAATATTTCTGAATTTAGAGGTAGTATTGCCTCTTGGGTATATACAAGAAAGAGGCAGTTTATTACATAATATTCAGTAGGTTGGTGTGCCCAAATCTTTATTATATTACACCCAGGTATGGTTATAGATATTGTTAAATTAACCACTTATTGAATCAGAATAGTTTTTTAATTTGACACTGTACCTTTGCTTTGTTATAATTTTACAGACCCAGAATAAATATTCTTTCCTCAGGTCTGCTGATTATCTTACTATGTGGTTTGGGTACTTAGTGGATAAATGTGTACTTTGTTTTATGAGTCGTGGTTATAATACTACTAAATCCATTTTGTTAGCACTCTTTAAAATGGGTAATAAATATAGTAGTGATACTTATATTTACTGTAGTAAGTATCTTATATTCAAATTAGCATATTACTAGTGGTAATCGTTACACTTGTTGCGTTTTTAAATATTAAGATCACAATGTATCAATTGGTGTAACAAATACAGGTGGCCCTCGTTTTACAACGGTTCAATTTACACTGTTTCAGAATAACAACCTTTTTTCCAGTCATGTGACTGCTATTGAAAAGCATTGAGAAGTGCATTTATTAAAATAGCCAGTAGGTGGAGCTGTCCGCTTGTGTTGCAGCAAAGCCAAGCAAGCTGAAATTAATCATTTTAACCAGACCTGAGCTATCGAGCAGATTTCAAAGGAACAAGATCTTCCGGTCTATAACTCAGTCCAGATTGGAATGCATAGAAAGAACTGTTTGCAGAAAAATGCAAGTGAAGTCTGTGTTGTGTGATTATTTTATTAGGTTTATAATGCTGTTTAGCAAATGTTTTTGTTCATTTACCTTAGTTTAATTATGTATTCTGTGTTGTGTGATTATTTTATTAGGTTTATAATGCTGTCTAGCATTTAAAGTCTTCCTTTCAAAGCTTTAAAAATAACGTATTAGGTGTTACTTATCACAATTTTGAGAGGGGCCTGGAACCTATCTCCCTCACTTCCCATTGACTTACTTTATAAACTGGGTTTCAATTTACAACGGTTTCGATTTACAACCATTCTTTCTAGAACCTAACCCCATCGTAAACTGAGGGCTACCTGTACTTGAAAACCAGGGGTTGTAAAAGGTCTTGTAATATAGTGTTATGTTGTACTTGGGTAAATTTGTATTACTGTGATTTAGACCGTAGCAGCATTTAGACAAGATTAGGCTTTAAATGTTTGTAATTTGCAAATCTTTACAATCATTCCGTAATAGTATTTAGATGTCTAGCTATGTTTTGCTAGGCATTACGGTAACCTATTGATGGAATAGCTTACTTATTTAGAAATTGATAGGAGCGCCAAAAGAGGCAAGGCCAAAGGTTTAGTGGAAATATGTGGTATAACGTAATTAGTAAAGTTAGAGTCTGAATAAGTTCCCTGAAATAGTGGACCACAGTGATTGTGTCCGTCCTTCCTATAATATTATTGAATTCGTTTAAAAACGTGGACTCCGAGCGACTAGCGCTTTGGATTGGGGGGTGGATGTTAATATGTACTATGAAGGCATATATAGGTGCAGGATAATTAGAAATCGAAAAAAATGGCTATATATAGTTATATTAGATGACACAGAGCATACGTCTTCCAAATAAAATATCACAGTTTTAATACAGTTATGTGCAATTTAGTACATCATATCCGGTTAAAAACAAGTTACATGCAAAAATATGGATCCATAAAACTATAAAATAATTCGATATATTTAAAAATATTAAATGTTAAAAATATGTATTAAGAACAATAATGCGGTGAAAGTTCTGTATGCTAAAGATAGTCGAGGTCTCTCTAACAAAGTCCCTACGTCTGTCGCGGGGAGGGCAAACTAAGGTACAGCTCTACAGCAAATATGCTAATAGGATAGATTTGCTAGTAAGGTGGCTGTATGAACATAGCAGTTTAAAGAGTAGTGGATAATAATGCAATATGATAATGATACACAAATGTACAAATGAAAATAATACACAAATGTACAAATTAAAAACCACAATTGTGTACAAGAGTAAATAATGGTCAAATAATGATCCAAAAAACAAATAATGATCAAATAATAGTCCAAAAAACAATCCAAAAAATGTGTTCTTTAAATGAAGGTGTGGACAGTCCAAATTAATGTGAAGTGATTCAATCCGTGAAAAAACACAAAAAATGCAATGTAGTAAAGTCCATAAAGATGTTCAAAAAGTTGTAATCCTTATTGTGATGTCTCAAAAATAATAAGAATATCCAAAATGTAAAAATATAAAGATATAAAAATATAAAAATTATATAATATATATATATATATAAGAATGTCCAATATAAAATCTCCAAAATGTCCAATATAAGTGACTAGTGTGTACACAAAATTATAAACGTGATCACTGAGAAAACAAAAATCTGTGGTTCTTATTGTAGTGCACAATGGTATCAAAAAATTAGAAAATGCACAAAATAGAATAAAAATAGAAAAATATGAGAGAAAAAAAAGGGGAAGAACTTGGGGATTCATCAAAACCTGTAAACAAAAAATAACAACATAGTGTGATATTGTTATAAATAGGCAATAATAAAAAGGAGTAATGCTCACCATATACTTGTCAACGCGTTTCGGCCTGCAGTTGAGGCCTTTCTCAAGACTAACATATGGTGTGGGTGAGCACCAGCCTTTATACCTTCTTTCTATCCAATCATAATTTTTTGCAAATTGCGCCAAAATTTTTGCGCCAAAATTTGGCGCCAAAAACCTTGTTCTTCCGGGATTTTGACCCGGTAGTGTTACCCCTGAAGTGTTTTACAAATTTCTTTGTTTTAATTTGCCCAATTTTTGGGTAATGTAGCTGTAGGTGCTTATTTCGTGCTCCTAAAATTGTTAAATGTGGCTATTACCTATATTATAGCGCAATTTTGTTTCCTAACAAATTTTCCTGTACCAGATCTGGTGTGACACAGCACCGGAAGTGAGATAGTTGTGCACTTCCGGTTCGGCCGCTCACCGGAAGTCAGGTTATTGCTTACTTCCGGTTTAGTCGCTCCACCGGAAGTCGGGAAATTGCGCACTTCCGGTTCGGTCGTGAGACCTTTTTTTGGTTTTTAGATCTTGGTCATCTTCTTTAAAAGCGGAAGTTGGGTTGCATATTCCCATTTTGGTTGTTGTACCTTTACTAATAAATTCTCCTGGGTAACATTATGTTTGATATTTCGTTTTAAGACTTTGATTGGTTAGAAAGTCAAATAGAGGTTATATTGTCATTGTATGACAAAATCTAACCTTAGTTCTATAGTTGAAGAAGATAATTATTGGGAGATGTTCTGTGTTTCTATGGTGCATATAATTCTTATAGACTTATAGGATTTCTGCCTGCACCTATATGTCTAAAAGTCACATAGTTAGAATGCCACGTTATTACGAACTAAAAAATAAAAATAGATAAAAAATATAAAATAAATAAAAAATTCTTCTATTATATCAGATCACATATTAGAGTAACATATTAACGCCTTAAAATGATATAATATAATATGTTGTATCTTACAAAATGGTTTAAGCTTGAGCCCACCCTATATAATATAAAGTGGAGCAGGACGTCACTGCGTCATTATAGTGCTGATTGAGGATTGGAAGATTGGGTTGTGTATTATTAAACATCTGGTCAGGTGTCTAATTCAAGTATGTGGATTGAGGTTCTGTGAGTAGAGATCTACCATACTATTCCTGTATGAGTTTTTCCAATATTACCGGAATTGTGCAGTAAAGATTGTGGTTCTATATGTGGAGAACTATCATACTGTTACTGTATGGAGCTTTCTGATATTATTGGAGCTCTGCAGTCAGTGTGGGTGTGTCGAGTTGTATACTAATGTGGCCTATTTTACTTTGTGCTAAACAGCATGGTATCACATAGTCTGTCTGTGATGATTTAGTTAAAGGGGGATTTTCATTGGGGGGCTCTCTATTTCTTACTGTTTTAGGCTTAATAGATGGCATAGGTCTTCTTTATTGTTCAGACCCTTTGGGTGGAGACAATCTAAGTCAAATATCCATCTTGATTCGGCAATCAGAAGTTTTCTTTCATAGTTTCCTCCCCTCCAATTGGGTTTTATTAATTGTATTCCGTAGTATTTTAGATCTTTAATGTTCCCTCTGTGGTGGATGAAAAAGTGGTTGTATAGGATAGTGTCGGTGTTTCTATGTTCGATCTGTAATAAATGCTCTCTTATCCTATCTTTCAGGCATCTCGAGGTCTGCCCTACATATTGTAGGCCACAGCTACATTGTATTATGTAAATCACACCTTTAGTGCTGCATCTTATCAAATTTTTGATCTCATATATATTGTTAGAATTATGAGAGAGGAAGTTCTTGGTCTTCAATCCCCTTTTACACGCCTTACAGCTGGGGCAAGGGAAAAAACCTTTAATGTTTCTCCCTAGAACATCCTTTGTTTGGGCTGTTTGTTGACGGGGAATGCTGGGAGATATTATGTTCTTAAGGTTGTCTGATTTCCTGTATATAAATCTGGGTCTGCTGGATAGTGTTTCTCCTATGATATCGTCGTTTTTCAATAGGTGCCAGTGTTTCTCCAGTATTCTTTCTATAGTTCGCCTGTTTTCACTGTACTGGGTGATGAAAGCGACATCTATGGAGTTAGTGTTGATATTCGTTCCCTTCCTCTTATCTCTGTATCTAAGGAGCTCCTTGCGGTCTCTGTTTCTCACTTCTTCGATATCCTTATTAAGTTTCTCTTCGTCATATCCTCTATCCATGAAACGTGTTTTCAGTTCTTCTGCCTGGCTTTCCCAGAGGTTTTGATCTGAGCAGTTTTTCTTAAGTCGTAGTAGCTGCCCCTTGGGAATATTTTCCTTCCATCTAGCATGGTGACAACTTGCATTGTGGATGTAGTTGTTACAATCTACTGGTTTGAAATATGTTGAGGTCTTAAGTTCCCCCTTCTCGACTGTTATTTTGAGGTCTAGGAAGGTGATTTCAGTGTCACTAATCTCATATGTGAATTTCAGGTTTTTTATATTTTGATTCATGACATTTAGGGTGTGTTCCAGATCTTCTCTGGAGCCTCTCCATATCATGAGGATGTCATCTATGTACCTGTGATAGGAGACCAGGTCCGCGTCGGCTGGGCAAGAGTCCCAGAATGTCTGTTCCCATTGGCCCATATATAAGTTGGCATAGCTCGGCGCGAACCTGGTCCCCATCGCTGTGCCACACAACTGGTTGTAAAATTTTCCATCATGGGAGAAGTAGTTGTGTGTCAGAATATAGCTTATCCCTGCTAGGATAAACTCTTTCTGGAGATCGGGTACTGACTCATCTTTCCTTAGAAAGTATTCAACGGCGTTTCGTCCTCCTTCGTGGGGTATACTGGTGTAAAGAGAGGTTACGTCGCACGTAACTAGTAGATAGCCATCCTTCCATTCTGTTTCCTCCAAGATGTTCAGAATCTGTGTGGAGTCTTTCACATAAGATGGTAAACGTGTCACATACTTCTGGAGATTTCTGTCTAGGTATTCTGAGAGATTGTTGGATATGGACCCTATACCTGAGATAATTGGTCTTCCAGGAGGGTTGTGTAATCTCTTGTGGATCTTAGGGAGGTAATAGAAGACTGGGGTTATTGGATGTTCCACGCTGATGTATCTGAATTTCTTGTGGTTGAGGATCTCCTGTCTGTGGGCTTCATCTAGAAGTCTATCTAGTTCTTTTTTGTATTCTTCTATTGGGTTTTTTCTCATGACTTCATAGGTATCCTTATCTGATAAAATTCTTTTGCATTCTGTGTCATAGTCTTCTTTATTTAGTATTACGATGCCGCCCCCCTTGTCGGCCGGTTTGATGACTATGTTGCGATTGTTTTCCAATGTTTTGATTGTTTGAATCTGGTCTCTTGATAGGTTGTGCTTGTGTCTGGTTATCTGTTTCTGGCTGATATTCCTCAAATCGCTACAAACCATTGTCTCAAACGTTTCAATAGCGTTACCCTTGCTGGATATGGGGTAAAAAGATGAGGTAGGTTTCAGATCCGAATGTTGGTAAGGATCTGTGCTGCGCTGTGTGTTTTGTCTTCCTTCGATTTCTAAGGGGGATTTCATGAAGTGACGTTTTAAAGTCAGTTTCCTTGTGAGTTGCTTTATATTTACAAAAGTGTCAAACTTGTTGAAGCTTTTGGATGGAGCAAATGATAAGCCATAATTGAGAATTGAGTTTTCTTTATCTGTTAAGGTTGTATTGCTGAGGTTGTAAATTCCTCTGGGAGTAGCCTGTTCTTCTTGGTTCTTAGAGTTATTGTTATTTTTCCGACCATTTATTCTCCTTCCGCCCCTCTTTCCTCTGGGGTTTTTCTTTTTTCGATGGGGTTTTGGAGTTCGTCTATATTGGAGTTCTTTCTTTTCATCGAGGGTCTTTCCAATTCTTTGGTCGTGAAGTGATACTCCTCTAAAAAATGTTGTCCAGAGACTGAGGCTTTCTTTGTGTCTTTGTTATTTTCAACATTGGTATTGATGACCTGGGGCAAATTCATCTGTCTCCTATCCGATTGAATTGACGTCTGGTTCTGTGTTGTCTCTATGGGTCTTGTCTTTTTCATATGAGGCGTATTCCTGTTACCTTGGTATTCTCTCCTGTTATACGGAGGATAATGGAATTGCTGCTCTCGATCATATTGGTTTATTCGATTATTGAATCTATTTGGTGTGAATGATCCTTCCTCGTATCCATAGTTTTGCTGTCTCCTATCGGTTTGCTGAGCATAGCCTCTTCCGTAGTTCGATCTCTCGTAGTTCCTCCATCTTAGGTGATGGTTTTGTCTGTAGCCAGGTTCGGTAGTGTGGTTCCAATATGGTGAGTTGGGACCTCCGTTGGATTGGTGTTGTCCGTGAGCATTATACTGAGTCCGCTCATTTTCATAGCGGAAGTCTCCATTTCTGTTGTCCCTGTAATTCAATACCCTTCTCTGGCGACGTTGGTTTCCCCACTGGTTTCTGTAGTTGTGTCCATGGTTGTATCTTTCTCTGTTCCAACCTTGATGATTCGTCTGTTGTCTGTATTCTTGTCCATGGTATCTTTCTCTAGGAGTTTGTGGTCCATGGTACCACTCTCTAGGAGTATGTGGTTCGTACTCAAAGTGTCGTTCCCCTCTGTCTTGGGGTCTCTGTTGTTGTCGTCTATTCTTTTTGTGGGTAACCGTAGTCCATTCTTCTTCATCTGTGGGTGGTCTGCCATCGGGGTTGTTTGGATGGACAACTTCTATCTTTGTCTCTTCTGTAGAGTTATTTTCATTTATGTTTTGATTTCTGATGATGTTAAGTTCTCTGTTCAGTTTTTTGCTCTTCTTGATGATTATGTCGTCCCTGATTTTGGAGATCTTTTTGTCCAAGTTCTCCTTCCTTTCAAGGATCTCTTTTGTTTCTATTATGTGTCCTTCTGGACCAATTAATTCGTCTTCATTGACCTTAATTTCTATATCGACCTGGCTAAGAATAGATTCCCTATGCTCGATGATAGCTTCCATGAGGGATCTTGATGCTGTGATTAGCACGTCAGACCATTTCTTGATAAATTCTGGGTTATCCGATTGGAAAGCACAGTCTTTTTTGATCATCAGCCCTTTCGGGATGATATTGAGCTCCAGACACTTTTTTAGGAATATAATTTCGGCCTTATATTTTGTTTCTTGTATTAATAATCTCTCTAGGTTTTTGAATATCGATGTGTGGTCTAAAGACCCTGATGGGCCTTGAAATGAAGAGGATGGTGTCTCGTTAATCTCTAAGGTGATCTCTCTCCTTAGTGACTTAGTGAAGTCCATCTTAATGTGTTGTCCTTAGAGTGTTAGCCTTTGATGTGTTATTAGTTTATTACACTAGCTGCTGTAAGGGCAGATTACACAACCCTCCTGGAAGACCAATTATCTCAGGTATAGGGTCCATATCCAACAATCTCTCAGAATACCTAGACAGAAATCTCCAGAAGTATGTGACACGTTTACCATCTTATGTGAAAGACTCCACACAGATTCTGAACATCTTGGAGGAAACAGAATGGAAGGATGGCTATCTACTAGTTACGTGCGACGTAACCTCTCTTTACACCAGTATACCCCACGAAGGAGGACGAAACGCCGTTGAATACTTTCTAAGGAAAGATGAGTCAGTACCCGATCTCCAGAAAGAGTTTATCCTAGCAGGGATAAGCTATATTCTGACACACAACTACTTCTCCCATGATGGAAAATTTTACAACCAGTTGTGTGGCACAGCGATGGGGACCAGGTTCGCGCCGAGCTATGCCAACTTATATATGGGCCAATGGGAACAGACATTCTGGGACTCTTGCCCAGCCGACGCGGACCTGGTCTCCTATCACAGGTACATAGATGACATCCTCATGATATGGAGAGGCTCCAGAGAAGATCTGGAACACACCCTAAATGTCATGAATCAAAATATAAAAAACCTGAAATTCACATATGAGATTAGTGACACTGAAATCACCTTCCTAGACCTCAAAATAACAGTCGAGAAGGGGGAACTTAAGACCTCAACATATTTCAAACCAGTAGATTGTAACAACTACATCCACAATGCAAGTTGTCACCATGCTAGATGGAAGGAAAATATTCCCAAGGGGCAGCTACTACGACTTAAGAAAAACTGCTCAGATCACAACCTCTGGGAAAGCCAGGCAGAAGAACTGAAAACACGTTTCATGGATAGAGGATATGACGAAGAGAAACTTAATAAGGATATCGAAGAAGTGAGAAACAGAGACCGCAAGGAGCTCCTTAGATACAGAGATAAGAGGAAGGGAACGAATATCAACACTAACTCCATAGATGTCGCTTTCATCACCCAGTACAGTGAAAACAGGCGAACTATAGAAAGAATACTGGAGAAACACTGGCACCTATTGAAAAACGACGATATCATAGGAGAAACACTATCCAGCAGACCCAGATTTATATACAGGAAATCAGATAACCTTAAGAACATAATATCTCCCAGCATTCCCCGTCAACAAACAGCCCAAACAAATGATGTTCTAGGGAGAAACATTAAAGGTTTTTTCCCTTGCCCCAGCTGTAAGGCGTGTAAAAGGGGATTGAAGACCAAGAACTTCCTCTCTCATAATTCTAACAATATATATGAGATCAAAAATTTGATAAGATGCAGCACTAAAGGTGTGATTTACATAATACAATGTAGCTGTGGCCTACAATATGTCGGGCAGACCTCGAGATGCCTGAAAGATAGGATAAGAGAGCATTTATTACAGATCGAACATGGAAACACTGACACTATCCTATACAACCACTTTTTCACCCACCACAGAGGGAACATCAAAGATCTAAAATACTACGGAATACAATTAATAAAACCCAATTGGAGGGGAGGAAACTATGAAAGAAAACTTCTGATTGCCGAATCAAGATGGATATTTGACTTAGATTGTCTCCACCCAAAGGGTCTGAACAATAAAGAAGACCTATGCCATCTATTAAGCCTAAAACAGTAAGAAATAGAGAGCCCCCCAATGAAAATCCCCCTTTAACTAAATCATCACAGACAGACTATGTGATACCATGCTGTTTAGCACAAAGTAAAATAGGCCACATTAGTATACAACTCGACACACCCACACTGACTGCAGAGCTCCAATAATATCAGAAAGCTCCATACAGTAACAGTATGATAGTTCTCCACATATAGAACCACAATCTTTACTGCACAATTCCGGTAATATTGGAAAAACTCATACAGGAATAGTATGGTAGATCTCTACTCACAGAACCTCAATCCACATACTTGAATTAGACACCTGACCAGATGTTTAATAATACACAACCCAATCTTCCAATCCTCAATCAGCACTATAATGACGCAGTGACGTCCTGCTCCACTTTATATTATATAGGGTGGGCTCAAGCTTAAACCATTTTGTAAGATACAACATATTATATCATTTTAAGGCGTTAATATGTTACTCTAATATGTGATCTGATATGATAGAAGAATTTTTTATTTATTTTATATTTTTTATCTTTTTATTTTTTGGTTCGTAATAACGTGGCATTCTAACTATGTGACTTTTAGACATATAGGTGCAGGCAGAAATCCTATAAGTCTATAAGAATTATATGCACCATAGAAACACAGAACATCTCCCAATAATTATCTTCTTCAACTATAGAACTAAGGTTAGATTTTGTCATACAATGACAATATAACCTCTATTTGACTTTCTAACCAATCAAAGTCTTAAAACGAAATATCAAACATAATGTTACCCAGGAGAATTTATTAGTAAAGGTACAACAACCAAAATGGGAATATGCAACCCAAATTCCGCTTTTAAAGAAGATAACCAAGATCTAAAAACCAAAAAAAGGTCTCACGACCGAACCGGAAGTGCGCAATTTCCCGACTTCCGGTGGAGCGACTAAACCGGAAGTAAGCAATAACCTGACTTCCGGTGAGCGGCCGAACCGGAAGTGCACAACTATCTCACTTCCGGTGCTGTGTCACACCAGATCTGGTACAGGAAAATTCGTTAGGAAACAAAATTGCGCTATAATATAGGTAATAGCCACATTTAACAATTTTAGGAGCACGAAATAAGCACCTACAGCTACATTACCCAAAAATTGGGCAAATTAAAACAAAGAAATTTGTAAAACACTTCAGGGGTAACACTACCGGGTCAAAATCCCGGAAGAACAAGGTTTTTGGCGCCAAATTTTGGCGCAAAAATTTTGGCGCAATTTGCAAAAAATTATGATTGGATAGAAAGAAGGTATAAAGGCTGGTGCTCACCCACACCATATGTTAGTTTTGAGAAAGGCCTCAACTGCAGGCCGAAACGCGTTGACAAGTATATGGTGAGCATTACTCCTTTTTATTATTGCCTATTTATAACAATATCACACTATGTTGTTATTTTTTGTTTACAGGTTTTGAGGAATCCCCAAGTTCTTCCCCTTTTTTTTCTCTCATATTTTTCTATTTTTATTCTATTTTGTGCATTTTCTAATTTTTTGATACCATTGTGCACTACAATAAGAACCACAGATTTTTGTTTTCTCAGTGATCACGTTTATAATTTTGTGTACACACTAGTCACTTATATTGGACATTTTGGAGATTTTATATTGGACATTCTTATATATATATATATTATATAATTTTTATATTTTTATATCTTTATATTTTTACATTTTGGATATTCTTATTATTTTTGAGACATCACAATAAGGATTACAACTTTTTGAACATCTTTATGGACTTTACTACATTGCATTTTTTGTGTTTTTTCACGGATTGAATCACTTCACATTAATTTGGACTGTCCACACCTTCATTTAAAGAACACATTTTTTGGATTGTTTTTTGGACTATTATTTGATCATTATTTGTTTTTTGGATCATTATTTGACCATTATTTACTCTTGTACACAATTGTGGTTTTTCATTTGTACATTTGTGTATTATTTTCATTTGTACATTTGTGTATCATTATCATATTGCATTATTATCCACTACTCTTTAAACTGCTATGTTCATACAGCCACCTTACTAGCAAATCTATCCTATTAGCATATTTGCTGTACAGCTGTACCTTAGCTTGCCCTCCCCGCGACAGACGTAGGGACTTTGTTAGAGAGACCTCGACTATCTTTAGCATACAGAACTTTCACCGCATTATTGTTCTTAATACATATTTTTAACATTTAATATTTTTAAATATATCGAATTATTTTATAGTTTTATGGATCCATATTTTTGCATGTAACATGTTTTTAACCGGATATGATGTACTAAATTGCACATAACTGTATTAAAACTGTGATATTTTATTTGGAAGATGTATGCTCTGTGTCATCTAATATAACTATATATAGCCATTTTTTTCGATTTCTAATTATCCTGCACCTATATATGCCTTCATAGTACATATTAACATCCACCCCCCAATCCAAAGCGCTAGTCGCTCGGAGTCCACGTTTTTAAACGAATTCAATAATATTATAGGAAGGACGGACACAATCACTGTGGTCCACTATTTCAGGGAACTTATTCAGACTCTAACTTTACTAATTACGTTATACCACATATTTCCACTAAACCTTTGGCCTTGCCTCTTTTGGCGCTCCTATCTTACCATCTATATACACCATAGCACTATTGCGGACTTTTTTTGGGGATCCGCTCTAGACAGGAGCCACAGGTCACTCTATACACAAGCGCTATAAGTACAACAAATTCGCTCTTATTTAGAAATTGACACTTGTTTTGCGTTTTTTTTAGATATTTGGAGCTTACAGGTCTAAATGTATCCGGAGCCCATCTGTATTTGGCTGAACACTAATACAGCTGATTGCGGTCTCATACCATACTGGATTTAAGGTTGCCGCCTAATTATATATTAGTTTGGTTAATACTTGTAGCCAATGAATTTATATGTATGTAACAGAGAGCCCAGCTGCTGCAGCCGTTACTCTACACACTCTAACTAGATTTGTCATTACCAAATTATTATATGGTTTCTGAGCACTATTTTTTACCAGAATCACTAGATTAGAAAAAGTTTTTTAGGCATTACGAGTCTATTTGCAGTTAAAAAACGCTTTTTTGGTATTTAAAGAATACCCTCCCTTGACATGTTTCACCGATTAGGTCTCGGCTTTTTCAAAAGGTCCTAAAAAACTTTTTCTAATCTAGTATTAACCAAACTAATATATAATTAGGCGGCAACCTTAAATCCAGTATGGTATGAGACCGCAATCAGCTGTATTAGTGTTCAGCCAAATACAGATGGGCTCCGGATACATTTAGACCTCTAAGCTCCAAATATTATCTAAAAAACCGCAAAACAAGTGGCAATTTCTAAATAAGTAAGCTATTCCACCAATAGGTTACCATAATGCCTAGCAAAACATAGCTAGACATCTAAATACTATTACGGAATGATTGTAAAGATTTGCAAATTACAAACATTTAAAGCCTAATCTTGTCTAAATGCTGCTACGGTCTAAATCACAGTAATACAAATTTACCCAAGTACAACATAACACTATATTACAAGACCTTTTACAACCCCTGGTTTTCAAGTATTTGTTACACCAATTGATACATTGTGATCTTAATATTTAAAAACGCAACAAGTGTAGTGATTACCACTAGTAATATGCTAATTTGAATATAAGCTACTTACTACAGTAAATATTAGTATCACTACTATATTTATTACCCATTTTAAAGAGTGCTAACAAAATGGATTCAGTAGTATTATAACCACGACTCATAAAACAAAGTACACATTTATCCACTAAGTACCCAAACCACGTAGTAAGATAATCAGCAGACCTGAGGAAAGAATATTTATTCTGGGTCTGTAAAATTATAACAAAGCAAAGGTACAGTGCCAAATTAAAAAACTATTCTGATTCAATAAGTGGTTAATTTAACAATATCTATAACCATACCTGGGTGTAATATAATAAAGATTTGGGCACACTTTGGAGAATAATCCAGAAAGATAACTCATGCTGTATATGTCAACTATATATAGATACTAATCAATTTATGTTAGTAACCCCGATGAGGGAAAATAAATATTATATTAACAACCTCTAACTAAGCAAATCGTTATTACCTGTGTTCTTAAGTGTGAAGTGCACTCCAGATATTAGAACAACGGTCTATATACTTCTTCTGAGATTACCAGTATTCTACTTTATCAAATTACACGCAATCTCGAGTCTCTTTGTGTTTTTAAATCACTTTACACACACACACACTTATATGTATTTTAAAAATAAGAATATATAATAAAAGTTATGTTTTAATTAACTAAACCCAAACTCTTTCCAAGAAGATGTTTATTTACTATGGGGTAGTTTGAAGTGCTATTTAAGTGCATGCTTTTGAGTCTAAACCCCCCGTGGGATTCTTTTGACTTCATTTTGCAAGGGATCAGAAGTAGTCAGTTGTATGCATCCGATTCCACTACCTAGAATCCTGTGCCTTTTACCTCATTTTAGGTGAATCTAACTGTTATGTGACTCTTCAATGGGTGAGTGTGTGCCTTTTGAGGGATACACTATCCTATACCCTTTAAGTTTTAGCACCCTTAAGGCTTACTTCTTATGCTCTGCTTATTCCGTAGTTTGTGCCCTGTGTCAGTAGTTCTAGAGTGCTAAAAACCTATACTATTAGTGATGTGTTCCCCTTTAATGCCCCATTTTCAAATAAAAAAGAGAAAAAAAACTGACAACTGGTGCTGACAAAAAAGTCTAAGCTGCCTGTCGGGATCCACTTAGAGCCTATCTACCCTCTGAGTCTTCCCTTACCTTCACAGGTAAGTTTGTTTTTATTTTTACTAGGTAGACTAGTTAGTAAATAGTTATTAACTATTTACTAACTACTTAGTTAAAATAAATACAAGCTTACCTGTGAAATAAAACCTAAGCTGCCTTACACTAAAACCTTACATTACAAAAAATAAAAAACACTAAAATTACAAAAAAATAAAAAACACTAAAATTAATTTATTTTTTTTAAAAACCTACCATTACAAAAAAAACCCGAAAGTATCCAAAATAATAAAAATTATTCCTAATCTAATACCCTTAAAAAAAACAACAACAAAAAAAACCTAATCAATAATAAGCTACCAAGGGCCTTAAAGGGGCCTTCTTTGGGCCCTTAAAAGGGCCTTCTGTTGGGCATTGTCCTAAAGTTAACAGCTCTTTTGCTGAAAAAAAAATCAAACACCCCCACCCCCTAACAGTATACAAACCCCCAAACCCACAAATTAAAAATAAAGTAAAACCTAATCTACCCATTGCCCTGAAAAGGGCATTTGTTTGGACATTGCCCTTAAAAGGGCATTCAGCTCTTTTGCTGCCCATTAAAAATAAAAAATGTCTATTCTAAATAGAAAAACCCACCCCAAAACGAAAAAAAAAAACATTACACAAAATAACAAACAAATTATCCAAAATAATAACAATTGTTCCTATTCTAATATCCATTTAAAAAAAAACTAATCTATAATAAACTACCAATAGCCCTTAAAAGGGCATTTTGTAGGGCATTGCCCTAAGTTAAACAGCTCTTTTACCTGGAAAAAAAATTACAAAGACCCACTAACATTACAAACCCCCTCCCCCACCCCAAACCCACAAAAAAAAAAAAACTATCTTAAAAAAAACCTAATCTACGTATTGCCCTGAAAAGGGCATTTGTATAGGCATTGCCCTTAAAGGGGCATTTAGCTCTTTTGCATTGCCCTGAAAAGGGCATTTAGCTCTTTTACGAAAAGCCCAACCCCTAAACTAAAAAAAAAAACACCCAAAAAAGTTTAAAAAAATCCTAACACAAACCCCCGAAGATCTACTTACAGTTGCTGAAGTCCCACTTGAAGGATCTTCATCCCGGCGGCATCTATTATCTTCACCAGCCAATCTATAATAAACAAAAAAAGATGCAAGGGACGCCATTTTGAATCGTGTACCTTGCATTAAAGATTCAGTATACGGCGACGACCGTATGCAGAGGATGCTCTGTACCTGATGTCTTCAGGATGGACCCGCTCCGCGCCTCCGGGATGAAGATAGAAGATGCCGCCAGGATGAAGATAGAATATGCCGCCTGGATGAAGATGGAGCCGCCGAGATGAAGATCCTTCAAGCGGGATTTCAGCAACTGTAAGTGGATCTTCAGGGGTTAGTGTTAGGATTTTTTTAACATTTTTTGTTTTTTTTTGTTTAGGCTTTGGGCTTTTCGTAAAGGAGCTAAATGCCCTTTTCAGGGCAATGGCAATACAAATGCCCTTTTCAGGGCAATGGGTAGCTTAGGTATTTGTTAGAGTTAGTTTTTTTATTTTGGGGGGTTGGTTGGGTGGTGGGTTTTACTGTTGGGTGGTCTTTGTATTTTTTTTACAGGTAAAAGAGCTGTTTAACTTAGGGCAATGCTTAACAAATGGCCCTTTTAATGGCTATTGATAGTTTATTGTAGGCTAGGGGTCTTTTTATTTTGGGTGGGCTTTTTTATTTTTATAGGGCTATTAGATTAGGTGCAATTCTTTTTTATTTTTGATAATTTTGTTTATTTTTCGTAATTTAGTATTTTTCATTTTTTTGTAATTAGATAGTTTGTAATTTTTATAGTAGTGTTAGGATTTTTTTTAATGTGTATTTTAGTTTCTTTAATTTTAATTTATTTTAGTTTTAGTTTAATTGTTAGTTTAAAGGGACACTGAACCCAAATTTTTTATTTCGTGATTCAGATAGAGCATGCAATTTTAAGCAACTTTCTAATTTACTCCTATTATCAATTTTTCTTCGTTCTCTTGCATATTTTTGCAATTGTTTTTTGTTTCGTTTTTTTGGTATTACTCCTTAACCCCTTAACGACACGCGTCGTACAGGGTACGTCGCACACAACCTGGTCTTTAAAGACCAGCGACGTACCCTGTACGACGTTGGGGTTGAAAGCGGCTGGAAGCGATCCTGATCGCTTCCAGCCGCTTTCCGGTTATTGCAGTGATGCCTCGATATCGAGGCATCACTGCAATAACATTTTACCCCATCCGATGCAGAGAGAGCCACTCTGTGGCCCTCTCTGCACCGGACATCGATGGCCCGCAATCGTTGGTGGGTGGGAGGCGGGTGGGCGGCCATCGGTGCATGTCGTAATGCAGCGGTGGGCGGGATCGTGGGCGGGCTCGCTGGGGGAGCGCACGGACGCGCGCGCGTGCACGCAGGGAGGCGGGCGGGCGCGTGCACGGGGAGGGAGCGGGTGGGAACCATTACACTATGGAACAGTTTGTTAAAATATAGAGGCAGAGAGGGGGAATAAAAATTTATTTTAAACAATCGACGTGATCTGGGTGGGGGGGGGGGTTTTATTCTTTGGAGGGGGGAAGCTACACTACAGAAAAGTGGGGAAAAAAATAAAAAAATATATATTTTTTTGTAAACTGGGTACTGGCAGACAGCTGCCAGTACCCAAGATGGCTCCCAATAATGTAGAAGGGGAGGGTTAGAGAGCTGTTTGGGGGGGATCAGGGAGGTTTGGGGCTAAGGGGTATTCTACACAGCAGCATATGTAAATATGCTATAAAAAAAAAAAGTTAAAAAAAAAAAAAGATACCTTTTATTTTAGTACTGGCAGACTTTCTGCCAGTACTTAAGATGGCGGGGACAATTGTGGGGTGGGGGAGGGAAGAGAGCTGTTTGGGAGGGATCAGGGGGTCTGCTGTGTTAGGTGGGAGGCTGATCTCTACACTAAAGCTAACATTAACCCTGCAAGTTCCCTACAAGATCCCTAATTAACCCCTTCACTGCTAGACATAATACACGTGTGATGTGCAGCGGCATTTAGCAGCCTTCTAATTACCAAAAAGCATCGCCAAAACCATATATGTCTGCTATTTCTGAACAAAGGGGATCCCAGAGAAGCATTAACAACCATTTGTGCCATAATTGCACAAGCTGTTTGTAAATAATTTCAGTGAGAAACCTAAAATTGCGAAAAAAAATACGTTTTTTAAAATTTGATCGCATTTGGCGGTGAAATGGTGGCATTAAATATACCAAAATGGGTCTAGATCAATACTTTGGGTTGTCTACTACACTACACTAAAGCTAAAATTAACTCTACAAGCTCCCTACATGCTCCCTAATTAACCCCTTCACTGCTGGGCATAAAACACGTGTGGTGCGCAGTGGCATTTAGCAGCCTTCTAATTACCAAAAAGCAACACCAAAGCCATATAAGTCTGCTATTTCTGAACAAAGGGGATCCCAGAGAAGCATTTACAACCATTTATGCCATAATTGCACAAGTTGTTTGTAAATAATTTCTGTGAGAAACCTAAAGTTTGTGAAAAAATTTGTGAAAAATTGAACAATTTTTTTTATTTGATCGCATTGGCGGTGAAATGGTGGCATGAAATATACCAAAATGGGCCTAGATCAATACTTTGGAATGTCTTCTAAGAAAAAATATATACATGTTAAGGGATATTCAGGTATTCCTGACAGATATCAGGGTTCCAATGTAACTAGCGCTCATTTTGAAAAAAGTGGCTTTGAAATAGCAAAGTGCTACTTGTATTTATTGCCCTATAACTTGCAAAAAAAGCAAAGAACGTGTTAACATTGGGTATTTCTAAACTCGGGACAAAATTTAGAAACTATTTAGCATGGTTGTTTTTTGGTGGTTGTAGATGTGTAACAGATTTTGGGGGTCAAAGTTAGAAAAAGTGTGTTTTTTTCCATTTTTTTCCTCATATTTTATAATTTTTTTAATAATAAATTATAAGATATGATGAAAATAATGGTATCTTTAGAAAGTCCATTTAGTGGCGAGAAAAACGGTATATAATATGTGTGGGTACAGTAAATGAGTAAGAGGAAAATTACAGCTAAACACAAACACCGCAGAAATGTAAAAATAGCCCTGGTCTTTAAGGGAAAGAAATTGAAAAATGGCCTTGGTCCTTAAGGGGTTAAGTGTGAATGAAGCGGCCATAATCCATACCATATATTTAGAGTAGGTTGGGGCACCTTCTGAGTGCATCGCCACTGCCAAACCCCCCTGTATTAACCACTCAACCTTGGTAGTTTAGTGCTCTGGCATCGCTCAGGGAATTTGGGGATGCCAGTGATAAATGTGCATGGGGAAGTCACCAAGCCCTACAAACAGGAAGTGAATGGGCGATTGTGTGGATGGGGACAAGTGGTCATCATCCACACAATATAGGTATATCCCCACCTATATTTAAAATATGGGTAACACATGTTTTTTCTGTGGAAAAGCAATGTAAACAGGAGACAACTGCACTAATAAATCTCTCAGTGGGGGGTAGGAGGGAGAGATTTTGTATTTGAAATAGCTGATTGTTCTCATTCAACCCTCCCGCCCAAATTAGCATATCAGTACCTAACATAGATAACATTAGCAGGTCTGCTTTACTTGCAGGCGTAGCTCACTGTTATGGCCATGTTTTGGCAAATAACAGGTAATGATTTTAATCCACAAAAATAGCTATTTCATTGCAAGTTGGGGTTTAGATGGTTTCATATTAATAGGGTAGGAAATCAGCAGGAAGTGCAGCAAGACAAAGTTTCCAAACTGACCATCTCACACACAGAGGGATGTTTGAGAGCTCTGTTTTTTATTGTTCACATATTAAATAGTAGCCCTGTTGCTACCAGTGCACTATCCTTCCAGTGGACCAATTCCAGTGAAAAGTTCTAAGGGCTTTGCCTAAACACACTATGTAACCATAGTAACAATAAACCAAGTTCTGTATATCTGCTGAGCAGGTTTTCATTTGTTTAAAATGGCTTCTCAAACCATATACTGTACTTTAAAACTATGTCTCTTTTTCAGTATGGTGACCATTATTTTTTAAGGCTATGCTTATAAAAAATGACTTTGGCCCAGTTTAAAAGTGGCGCACATATGATAGCCCGGGAAGCAATACTGCTGGACTGCACTACTTGATATTACAAGTCCATGGTAAAGCGCATTAACCAGAGAAGGGCCGACTTCGCTTAAGTGTAATCTATACTTTCAATGGATGTTGGGAATGCGCTAACTTGCGCTTATATTACAAGTTGAAACTTGTAGTTTGCACTCAAGCGAAAGACAAAACTGCACTAGAATATTTAGTGCAATTTTAAACCTGTAGTAAACTATAACTTAAAAAACGGACAAAACAGGCAAAGATATAAAATAAAGTGTGCAGATCAGATCTACAGAAAGCTGTAGCATGTGTATAATTTAATCCCATTAGCTGTCAATATTGAAAGCAACATGAAACCCAAATATTTCTTCCATGATTCAGATAGAACTTATGTTTTTTTATTTTTTATTTCGATTTACTTCTATCAGATGTGCTTTGTTCTTACGGTATTTTTTATTGAAGAGCATACCTAGGCAAGCTCCTGATCCTACCTACTTTTCAACAAAGCATACCAAGTTAACTAACTAAATTTGATAATAAAAGTAAATTGGAATTTATTTATTTTTTAAATTGTACAGTTTATCTAAACCATAAAAGAAAAAATGTTGTCTTTCACATCCCTTTAATTAAAATTGTGTTCTGTATCTCTGATATCAGTTGAATACACCAGACTGTAGCTGTTTTGTATTGTAATAAGCAGCGTCAGACACTTAAACATACTCCAATGATAAACTGCTAAGTTGCGTGTTTACATGCTTGCTGTTCTTATGAAGTCCTCTTTATTTTCCTAGTGAAACTGAATTCGACATGCAGGAGTCTGAGTGCCCAGTGAATTTGTCTGGGTCTGTGTTCAGCAAGGAATCCAGTGTAGATGCTCCAGGTAGGATCAGATTCTGTTACCTCTCAATCTATACATCATTCAACATGTCATCCTTACTATTGTATGCACCGTATATATCCAACATTGTACCCCCACTGCTTTATTATACTCCCTATATATCCAACATTGTACCCCCACTGCTTTATTATACTCCCTATATATCCAATATTGTACCCCCACTGCTTTATTATACTCCCTATATATCCAACATTGTACCACTCACTGATTTATTATACTCCCTATATATCCAACATTGTACCACTCACTGCTTTATTATACTCCCTATATATCTAATATTGTACCCCCGCTGCTTTATTATACTCTCTATATATCCAACATTGTACCCCTCACTGATTTATAATACTCCCTATATATCATCACATTGTGCTCCCCCATTCCTTTATTATACTCCCATTATAGCATAACACGACGTTCTAAATTACACTGTATGCACTGCAGACTTCTGTGGGCACTGACAAATGCTACAATTTTCAGATATAAATTACAATAAAAGGAAACAAAATAATGAAAGTGTATTGCAAATGTTTTATATTATACATAATTAGATTGTTTTTTAACGTTTACAGAATTCAAGTAATTACTGTAAATAATGTACAAGCGATGTTTTATCGCTGAAATGTGCATGTCTTTCATCAGATTGTGAGAGTCCATGAGACATCACGTGTGGTAATATTCCCATTCTGACCACTCGGAGGTGGCAAAAGACACCCCAGCGCTTTAAATCCCTCCCAATTCCCATGACCCTCAGTCATTATATTTTGCCTCCTTGATGATGAGTGAGGTGAAAGGAAAGTGCAAGATCTTCTCACCGTTAGAAAAGGAATCCTAACTGACCTGAGGCCCGATTTTCAGCCAGGCAGTGAAAGGACTTTCCTCAATGAAATGTGGACTTGTCCACAAATCCATTGGTCTACAGTGAGCTGCTCCTTGTGAATCCACAGCCTTCACCAGGTGAAATGTGGACTTGTCCAACAATTCCCTGGGTTGTAGATGCTGTTACTATTTCAGATCCTTCGCATCCTCCTCGCACTGCCTAGGATGGACTCGTCTGCTGGAAGCAAGTTGCTGCAGCTGAGGTAAGACCAGTGGACGGAGGGGCTGAGTGGTAAGTAACTGCACCTTACAAATTTTATTTAACCCTTAAAGGGACAGTCTAGTCAAAATTAAACTTTCATAATTCAGATAGGGCATGACATTTTGAACAACTTTCCAATTGAGTTTAGTCATTACATTTGCTTTGTTCCCTTGGTGGTATTTTTGAAAAGCTAAATCAAGGTAGGCTCAAACTGATTTCTAAACCGTTGAAAACCGCCTCTTAGCTCAGAGCATTTTGAAAGTTTTTTCACAGTTAGACAGTATTAGTTCATGTGTGTCATATAGATAACATTTTGCTCACTCCCGTAGAGTTATTTAGGAGTCTGCACTGATTGGCTAAACTGCATGTCATTCAAAAGCACTGAGATAAGGGGCAGTCTGCAGAGGCCCAGATACAAGGTAATCACAGAGGTAAAACATATATTAATATAACTGTATTGGTTATGCAAAATTGGGGAATTGGTAATAAAGGGATTATCTATGTTTTTAAACAATAACAATTCTGGTGTAGACTGTCCCTTTAATGTGTTGTGTTATATGCTATGTAAGCCTTTTTCTTCATAAATGGAAAGAGTTCACAGCTGCATTTATTACTTTTGGGAATTCAGAACCTGGCCACCAGGAAGTGGCAAAGACACCCCAACCAAAGGCTTAAATACTCCTCCCACTCCCCTCATCCCCCAGTCATTCTTTGCCTTTCGTCCCAGGAGGTTGACAGAGAAGTGTCAGAAGTTTTCGATAGTCTCTTATGGAGGGTAGTACTCTTCGACATGGGGCTGGAGTTTTAAGTAGTCCTGTCAGCCTCTCAGTGAGAGCATGGGTAAAAGTTAGATTCTGGAGATGCAGGGAGAGGATTTCTGCAAAACCATCCCGACTCATATTAACAGCTCAATAAGCAATCACCGTTGACGAGTTTCGCTGCCTGCTTTTTTTCTCTCAAGTCCATGGCAGAAGCGACGCTACTATCTGTCACACTTGAAGGGCCGTGTTCCTGTTCCATGGCGTAGATTCCTGTAAGATCGTTTCATTTTACTTTCATCATGGATATATTGTAATTACAACTGTTTATCCGAGAGGGGCTACAACCTTTCGGGGATAACTTTAAAATAGGGTCTCAGTGAGGCTCCTTTTTGTATCTAGGAATCAAGGGTTAATATCTCCTGAGGTGGGTTATTGAACAGGGGGGTTTATAATCATGTTTGTTATGTGATTGCCTGCTACTGTGTAGTGTTGCTTCGGCTCATGGCTATTTTGGAACATAACGCAGTGACGCAGCCTTTACGGTTGGGCGCGCTTTTGCATGGACTGCACCATTGAGATCCGCGGCGACATGCTCAGTCGTTTCCGATTTTCCCATTGTGGGTTGGAGGATTTAGGTCCTTCATACCGCCGTTCTTATGGTTTTGCCTTTTATGGTCTCTTTGGAAGTGTCCTTTTAGGACTTGTTCCTTTTAGAGGTTCTCTTCCTTTGGGTCGAGACTTTCTGGACTTTGTCCGTTTTTTCTGGCATCTTTGGCCGCTTAATTAGGAAGTGAAGGCCGTGAGGCTCTATCTTCCTTTGGGAGTTAGTAGTCTTCATATCAGGGGCGATAGGGGGTGTTGTCTCTTTTTTCAAACTTTTTGCTTAGGATGCTTTGCATTCTTCTCCCTTGGGTGTGGTCCTCTGGAACGTTAATCTGAAAGGATTATGGAGACTAGACTTTCTTCTACTCTCTTTCGGGTTACTCTGTTCTCGTTCTCATTTCCCTTAGTGTTGCCCTTTGGGCTCTAGAGAAATTGTGTGACTTTGTCGCGGCCTAGCACCTTGTTGGGGGGGTGTTGACCTCCTGCTAAGGGTATTCTCTCCCCTTTGGGCTGGGAATTACAAGTGAGTCCTGTACTCGTTCTCTGGGTTTCCCGGTTCTCATCCCCTGTGAGGTCTGATTGCTTCAGATGGGGTATCTTGTGTTCCCTGGGGGTGTCGTTCTTTCTAGTACGATTCTGGGTCCAGGGTTCTTGTGTTGGATTCTTCTTGGATGTCTGGAGACTTATGATCCTTTGGACTGGTTCGGGATGACCCAGTTTTTTCAGGGACCCCATGTTGCGACATAGGGACTAGCTCATTGGCCTTGCAAGCAGGAAGGCCAGAGTTCACATCTACCTGCGGGTACTGGTTATCAACTTTAAGGCCTGACTTGTCCTTTAGACAGAGTGTGCTCCATTTCATAGAGAGTTTGTTCTCTGTTGGGTCAACAGTGGTGTCTGGATGATTTTTTTATTTGGTCCGTGTTTTGATCATACTATGACTTCATGTCTTGTGGACATGTACGCTGTTCTTATCTGTTCCCTTCCCTTTTGAGGGGATAGTTTGTCTTCCTTATGAGCTGGGGTTCCTCGCTCTGGAGGGTCTTTGTCCTGCCCTGTGTGTAAGAGGTTGGATCAGGTGGCTTTTCTCTGTAAGGGGCAGCATCTGCTGCTCTGTGGGCTTTGTGACAGGTCTTCCTATGGATCTATTGCACTTTTCTCTGTTCCAGGTCCCAGGGGGTTCTCCTTGGGAGTGCCTTATTTTGGAGGAGCGGATTGGGTTGGCACCCGAGCTCTGTTTGAGTGGGTGAGTTTCCCCTTTTTTGCTTTCCATTCCCTGGGGGCTTGTGGTTGGGGTCTTTCTGTCCCCCCTGTCTATCAGACATGTATGTTGCTTGGGCTGGTCCGGTGTTGGAGCAGGATCTGAGATCTGTTGCTCTGCTAAATTCGTCCTCGGAGCATTCGAGGTACAGTAAGCCTCTTGAGGTTTCTCCTTTCTCCATGTTCAGGATTTGTGGGTGGCTCTTAGATAGCCTGCAACGTTATCCACTGGTTAATGGATCCTATATTCAGCTGCTTTCTGCTTGCCCTACAAGTATTTAAGTTTCAGAGTCATTTTTAGATGACTGCAGCGTGCATTGTTTTTGCTTCAGGTGTTGTTCGTCAGACCTATCTGAGCTTGCTGCACGAGTTTTCGTTTCTGAATATTTCGGTATTCTGAGCTACCTTTTTGCGACTTGGGGACCTTTGTCTTCAGTTGCTTTTTAGAGTACGTTTGCACTGTGTTGGGGGGGAAGATCCTCTCTGTTTTAGACTCCCGGCCTTATCCTGTGGTTTCTGTTTTTCTGGGGTCTGGGCTTTGCCTCCCCTTGTTTCTATTTGACTGGTGGGTCTCTGTGGGTCTGGAGTTTCTTATGCTAGCTGGACAGCTAGCTCAGCATACTAATGCACTGTGGCTACTCTGCAAACCGAGAGTTGCAAGTCGATCCCCGGCGAGGTCTACTTAGCCTTCCTCCTTTCGAGGTTGCTATGATGAGCAGTGCCTTGAGTCCCTTTAGGGGGATTAGCCGCGCTTTACAAGTACATTCATGTTTTCTCCGTGTCTTTCCTTCTCTGTAGAAGATTACGGTAGCTTGTTCCCTTTCTTTAGTAAGGGCCTTGTTGTTTGGAGACCAACTGCTGGGCGATGGGGTCTCCTGGAGGCTGTTGACTCAGTTGAGTCTAGTTCCTGCAGTCTCTAGCAAGGCTTGTGGACTATCTGCGGGTGAGTGTCCTTGGGTCTTTAACTCTTTTTCAAAGTTGTTCTCGGTTTTGGACGAAGCAGGGTTTTGTTGGGTAGGGGTTTTCAGGCCTGATGCCCTCAGAATGGGTCGCCTTGTATATCCTCCCGTTTTTGCATTCAGTGTCCTCTATAGCTTGGGTATTGTTTTCCCAAAAGTAATGAATGCAGCTGTGGACTCTTTCCATTTATGAAGAAAAACATAAATTATGCTTACCTGATAAAATTTTTTTCTTCAGATGGAAAGAGTCCACAGCTCCCCGCCTGTTTTTTTATGCGAGGCGGCCATAATTTTTGTTCTTCTGGCCCCTTTTCACCCTGATATTTCTTCTACTGTTCCTTGTTCATCGGCAAAATGACTGGGGGATGAGGGGAATGGGAGGAGTATTTAAACCTTTGGCTGGGGTGTCTTTGCCTCCTCCTGGTGTCCAGGTTCTGAATTCCCAAAAGTAATGAATGCAGCTGTGGACTCTTTCCATCTGAAGAAAAGGAAATCAGGTAAGCATAATTTATGTTTTTACTGTTTTTAAAGTATTTTTCAGTGATTATTTGAACAGTACCTTAAAGGGACAGTAAACCTAAAAATTAATGTTATATAATTCTGCACATAGTGCAGAATTATATAACATTATTTTAGTGCTATCATTATTAAACCTTTTTTTCCATTTTATTTTTTAAAAAATATGCCTGTTTTACAGACCCGCTCTCTGCTCTATGCTGAGCGGGTCTGTTTTTTTTACACAGCGCATCAGGCCAGCTGTATAGTCACAGCCCGGCCCGACCGCGCCATAACATTAACTGCAGCTCGCTCCTGCTCTGTCTGACAGCAGGAGCGAGCTGCACTTAATGTTATGGCGCGGTCGGGCCGGGCTGTGACTATACAGCTGGCCCGATGCGCTGTGTAAAAAAAACAGACCCGCTCAGCAGAGAGCAGAGAGCGGGTCTGTAAGACAGGCATATTTTTAAAAAATTAAAATGGAAAAAAAAGGTTTAATAATGATAGCACTAAAATAATGTTATATAATTCTGCACTATGTGCAGAATTATATAACATTATTTTTTCGGTTTACTGACACTTTAAGTTTATTGTTTATCTTTTAAGGGTTAGTCAGTGATACATTGTGCCTTTTTCTCCCCTACAGGGTTAAGTATTTGCATACTGTATACTGCCTGTTTGCTTCTGTTTATCTCTGATACCTAAAGGGACAGTCAAGTCCAAAATAAACTTTCATGATTCAAATAGGGCATGTCATTTTAAACAACTTTCCAATTTTGCATTCTTCTCTTGGTATTCTTAGTTAAACGCTAAACCTAGGTAGGCTCATTTGCTAATTTCTTAGACCTTGAAGGCCGCCTTTAATCTGAATGCATTTTGACAGCTTTTCACCACTAGTATCAGCACTGATTGGCTAAAATGCAAGTCTATCAAAAGAACTGAAATAAGGGGGCAACTTGCAGAGGCATAGATACAAGGTTATTACAGAGGTAAAATGTGTATTATTATAACTGTGTTGGTTATGCAAAACTAGGAAATGGGTAATAAAGGGATTATCTTTTTAAACAACAAAAATTCTGGTGTTAACTGTCCCTTTAAGCTAATTCTATACTGTAGAGTACTAGGGAGCAAACTGGTGCAGCTCAGGCCTATGGTCTGTCTGCTGATCATCTAGAAGGGAAATCATCTGTTACTTTAACCCCTTCTAGTTTGTGTTTGCTTTGTAAGTATTGTCAGGTGTGTACCCCTGCTCAGCTTTGTACCTCATGTGCTGAGTCTATTGCTAATTCTAAACAGGGTTTTTCTGCGTTTCAGAATGTGCAAAGGTTTATACCCAATCAAAGTTGATCCAAGGAGAGTTCATCTGAACTGTCTCCAAAACTTATGGATTACATTCACTCTGTTATTAGTAAGGTTTTATCTTGGTTAACTCCAGTTGATAAGCACAGACTTTTGCAAGGATTTTAAGGTGGTCTTTCTTTCGCCTTTAGAAATTCAGGGACTTCCCTTAGGAGTGGCCACTTTAAGTTACCCATTTATGATAGGGGTGTTTCTGACTCTGTTTCTGAGCATAGTCTCTCTGAGTCTCAAGACCCTTCTGCTGCTTTAATTTCAAGCTTGAGCATATTCATGCATTATTGCGGGGAGTTTTAATTGCTTCAGAAAGCCCTGATACAGTCAAGCAACCGGTTAAGAGGATTGAAAATTTTCTTTCCTATGGCACGTAGAGTCCACGAAACATTCTAATTACTAGTGGGATATTCACTCCTGGCCAGCAGGAGGAGGCAAAGAGCACCCCAGCAGAGCTACTTTCCTTACTTATAACCCCAAGTCATTCTCTTTGCCTTTATCACGGGAGGATGGCGAAGATGGTGTCTGAAGATTTGAATCCTTTTAATGGGTACTTTTCCCTGCAAGCAAGGATTGGGGCTATGCTGTGTCCATGTCAATCTCTTTAGTATGAGTAATCGTGGCTATTAGCAGTTAGAAGACGGTGAGGTGGTCTCTAACATTATTGCTACCCCTATTATAGAAAGCCAGAGTTGGTTACTCTGTTCTTTCTTTTCTATAGGTCCCTGGTAGATATGGTGAAGCTGCCACACTTTAGAAAACAGCTTCTGCCTTACAGAGCAGGATCCACAGGTAAGTGCTTTCCCTTATAGGTTTGAAGGTACCAGCACTATAGGGGTTAAATCCTTGTGGAAAGTATTTGCATCTGTTTTAGGGGCACTGCTGTCAAGTGAAAAGAGGTATAATTTTTTATTGGGGGCTCAGAGATAGCAGAGTGTATGAAGTGTTTGACAGGTGTTTGTTTTACTTCTTACTTGTCACAATCACTCTTCAGTTCAGCTTATTGGCCCAATCACTTTTGCTGTGCTGCTGTTGGCTTTTTGCGCCGTTTTTTTTGCCGCAATTTTTCACACAAAAAAAAGTTTTTTATAGCATTCATGTGACCGTTTTTGGCTTCTCTGTTCAGATCGGAGTTTGCAGCGGCGAGTGTGGAGGCTGCATTTTCTTCTGTCTACAGTGGCAAGTGGATTTGGGCTGTTCCGGTAACAAGGAGGTTTTTTTTGCTACCTGGTGTGTCTGGTTTTCTGTGCTAGTGTGATTGCAACTTCTGGAGGGGTAAGACCTCAGCAGAGCTGAGGGTTTTAAGTGCTTATTTATGTTTTATTGCTTCATATAAATAAACTTAATTTGGCATTTAATTTTTTTTTTTGTTATTTGTGAGCTGATACCCAATTATGGACACTAATATTGAAGTTGATTAATTTGAAAAATGCTTATTGTGTTTGGAGGCTAAGATAATTCCTCCTGTACAGTTTTGTTCTTCATGTTTAAATAAAACATCCTCCTGTCTATCAGGCTAGTGCTACGCCTCAGCTTTCCCCTCAAGCTTCACATGCAGTGCCCTGTGGTTCCTCTCAACCTCCTGGGGGTGTTTTTTTACCTGGGGATTTCGCTGCGCAGATTACTTCTGCTGTTACTGCAGCTTTATAAGCTTTTCCAAAGGTTTCTGGTTAGGGTAAGAGGAAATCTAAACATATTGATGTTAGTAAGGCTGACTCCACTAAGGCTGCGTTAGTCAGTTTGTCTCAATTATCTGATGAGGATGATTCTTCAGTGGCTTCTGAGTGGGAATTGTCAGATTATGATACTGTAGTGACAAATTCTGCAGATTCAGAGGAGATTTATTTCAGATTTAAAGGGACAGTCAAGTCCAAAAAAATCTTACATGTTTCAAATAGGGCATGTCATTTTAAACAACTTTCCACTTTACTTTTATCACCAATTTTGCTTTGTTCTCTTGGTATTCTTAGTTGAAAGCTAAACCTAGGAAGGCTCATATGATTTCTAAGCACTTGAAGGCAGCCTCTTATCACATGCTTTTTTATTTGCTTTTCACAACAGGGGAGAACTAGTTCATGTAAACCATATAGATAACATTGTTATCACACCCGTGGGTTGTGGCAGACACTGCACTAATTGGCTAAAATGCAAATCAATAGATAATAAATAAAATGTCATGTGATCAGGGGGCTGTCAGAAGATGCTTAGATACAAGTTAATTACAGAGGTAAAAAGTGTATTAATATAACTGTATTGGTTACACAAAACTGGGTAATGGGTAATAAAGGGATTATCTATCTTTTAAAACAACAAAAATTCTGGTGTTGACTGTCCCTTTAAGTTAGAACACCTTCAAGTTCTTTTGAAAGAGGTTCTTGCTACTTTGGAAGAATCCAAATCTGTTATGGAGAATCCAAAGAGGTCTAGTAAGCTTAATAGGGTATATGATGTACCCTAATCTGTGGAAGTATTTCTAGTTCCAGACCATATGGCAGATGATATAACTCAGGAATGGGATAAACCAGGGATTCCTTTTTTCCCGTCCCCTGTATTTTAAAAGATGTTTCCTGTTGCTCTATTCGTGACTCAAGAACTACTATTCCTATTGAAGATAGTTGTTCTTTCAAGGATCCCATGGATAAGAAGCTGGAGGCTTTTTTGAAGATGTACATTCATCAGGGATTACAGTGGCAAACTGTTGCTAGTATTGCTACAGTTGCGGGGGCAGCATCTTATTGGTGCAATGATTTATCTAATCTTCTCCTAGAAGAGACTACTATAGAGGAGATCCAAGACAGGATCAACTCTCTCAAGCTAGCCAATACCTTTATTTGTGATGCCAACATGCAAGTTCTTAGGTTGGGTGCTAAGCTTTCTGGTTTTACTGTTTTAGCTCATAGAGCTCTCTGGTTGAAAGTTGGGTCTGCTGATGTTACATCCAAGTCCAAGCTTTTATCTCTGCCTTATAAGGGTAAAACTTTGTTTGGACCAGGTCTGGCAGAAATTATTTCTGACATTACAGGTGGAAAGGGTTCTTTCCTACCTCAGGATAAAAAGAATAGACCTAAGGGTTACCAGAATTCTAATTTTCGTTCCTTTCGTAACTTTAAGGGACAGAGGTCTTCCTCTTCCAAGTTGGATGAATCCAAGTCTTTTTGGAGGTCCAGTCAGCCTTGGAATAGGGGGAAGGAAGCTAAGAAACCTTCCGTTGATTCTAAATCAACATGAAGGGGCTGCCCTCGATCCTGCAGGCTTTCTATTTTTCAGCAGGCTTGGATACGCGATGTTCCAGATCCTTGGGCCATAGATAAAGTATCCCACGGTTACAGAATAGGATTCAAATCTTGTCCTCCCAGGGGCAGGTTTCACCTGTCAAGGTTATCTGCGAATCAGATAAAGAGAGAGGCTTTCTTAAACTGCGTAAAGGACCTATCATTCCTGGGAGTGATTGTTCCAGTTCCTCTATTGGAACAGGGTCTATGATTTTATTCAAATCTATTTGTAGTTCCCAAGAAGGAGGGCACTTTTCATCCCATTCTGGACCTAAAGTGTCTCAATCAATTCCTCAGGGTTTTGTCCTTCAAGATGGAGACCATCTGTTCTATTCTTCCTTTGGTCCAAAAGGGTCAGTTCATGATGACCATAAATCTGTAGGACGCGTATCTTCATGTTCCTATACACAGGGATCATTAACAGTTTCTAAGGTTTGCCTTCCAGAAAAAACATTTCCAGTTTGTTGCCATTCCTTTTGGCCTTGCTACAGCTCCCAGAATTTTTACAATGGTTCTGGGGGCTCTTCTGGCAATTGTGAGGTCCCAGGGTATTGCTCTGGCACCTTATCTAGATGGCATTCTAGTTCAAGCGCCATCTTTTCATCTAGCAAGATCTCATACCGTGATGATGTTGTCTATTCTACGTTCCCATGGGTGGAAAGTGAATCTGGGAAAGAGTTCCCTTGTTCCAGATACAAGGGTTTGTTTCTTGGGAACAATCATAGATTCCCTGTCTATGAAGATTTTTCTGACGGACGTCAGAAAATCCAAGCTTCATGTTTCTTGCCTGTCTCTCCAGTCTGCTATTCATCCATCTGTGGCTCAATGCATGGAGGTGATTGGACTAATGGTTGCCTCCATGGACATCATTCCTTTTGCTTGGTTCCATCTGAGACCTCTTCAGCTATGCATGCTCAATCAATGGAATGGGGACCACTCAGATCTCTCGCAGAAGATAAATTTGGTTTCCCCAACAAGAGTCTCTCTCTTATGGTGGGTTTCACAGGACCATCTGTCTCGGGGCACATGCTTCATGAGGCCTTCCTGGGTGATTGTGACGGACGCCAGCCTGTTAGGCTGGGGAGCAGTTTGGGGTTTCTTAAAGACACAGGGTTTGTGGACTCCAGAGGAGTTGTCTCTTCAATAAATATCTTGGAGTTGAGAGCAATTTTCTATGCTTTAATAGCTTTGCCTCAACTAGCTTTGGTCCGATTTATAAGATTTCAGTCGGACAACATCACCTTGGTGGCCTACATTAATCACCAGGGAGGAACTTGGAGTTCCTTGGCAATGAAGGAGGTGTTTCGCATTTTCCAGTGGGCGGAGTCTCATGATTCCCATCTCTCTGCCATCCACATACTAGGTGTGGACAACTGGGACGCGGATTTTCTAAGCAGGAAGACTTTTCATCCCGGAGAGTGGGCTCTCCACCCAGAGGTTTTCAAAATTACAACTCTCAGGTGGGGGGTTCCGGAGTTGGATCTGATGGCGTCTCGTCAAAATGCCAAGCTTCCAAAGTACGGTTCAAGGTCAAGAGATCCTCAAGCCATTCTGGTAGATACTCTAGCGGTTCCTTGGAGCTTCAATCTACCATACCTGTTTCCTCCGTTGCATCCACGAGTAATTGCTCGCATCAAACAGGAGAGAGCTTCTGTGATTCTAATAGCTCCTGCATGGTCTTGCAGGATCTGGTTTGCGGATCTGGTGACGATCTGGTGTCATCTCTTCCGATGTGGATGTTACCTTTCAGGAAGGACCTTCTACTTCAGGGTCCCTTTTCTTCATCCAAATCTGGTTTCTCTGAAGCTGACTGCTTGGAGATTGAACATCTAAGTTTGGCTAGACGTGGCTTCTCTGAGAAAGTCATAGATACTATGCAGAATTTACCATAGGTATGGTGGAAATACCTTCATTGGTGTGATTCAAAAGTTTTTTCTTGGAACAAAGTAAGGGTTCCTTGAATTTTGGCTTTTCTTCAGGAGGGCATGGAGATGGGTTTGTCAGTCAGTACTTTGAAGGGTCAGATTTCTGCTCTGTCTATTCTTCTGCATAAACATCTGGCAGTTCTGCCAGATGTTCAGTCTTTTGTTCAGGCCTTGGTCAGAATCAGGCCTGTGTTTAAATCTGTTGCTCCTCTTTGGAGTCTTAACCTTGTTCTTAGAGTTTTGCAGCAGGCTCCGTTTGAGCCGATGCATTCTGTTAGTATTAAATTACTATCTTGGAAGGTTTGCTCGCAGAGTTTCCGAACTTTCAGCTCTGCATTGTGATTCCCCTTACCTTATTTTTCATGCTGATAAGGCGATTCATCGTACTAAGCAGGGGTTTCTCCCTAAGGTAGTGTTGGATCGCTATATTAATCAGGAAATTGCTGTCCTGACCCTTCTTCCCAGAAGGAATGTATTTTGCATAACTTGGATGTTGTCCGTGCTCTTAAATTTTAATTTCAAGCAACTAAAGATTTTCGGCAGACTTCTGACCTGTTTATTGTTTTCTCTGGTAAGCGTAGGGGTCAGAAGGCCACTTCTACCACACTTTCTCTCTTGTGGAGAAGTGTTATCTGTTTAGCTTATGAGACAGCTGGACAGAGAATTACGTCTCATTCCACTAGAGCTGTTTAATCTTCATGGGCTTTCAAAAATGAAGCTTCTTTGGAGCAAATCTGTAAGGTGGTCACTTGGTCCTCCATACTTTTTCCAAATTCTACAAATTTGATACTTTTGCCTCAGCTGAGGCTTCTTTTGGGAGAAAGGTTCTTCAAGCAGAGGTGCTTTCAGTTTAGGTCCGCCTATCTTTTTCTCCCTCCCTATTCATTCTGTGTCCTTTAGCTTGGGTATTGGTTCCCACTAGTTTTGTGGACTCTCCATGCCATAGGAAAGAAAAGAAAATTTATGCTTACTTGATAAATGTATTTATTTCCAGGCATGGAGAGTCCACGACCCGCCCTTATTCAAATTAAGACAGCATTTTTTTTTTGTCTAGTCTTTACGCACCTCTATACCCTTGTGTTCTATTCTTTTTCCATTTCCCTTCGACCGAATGGCTGGGGGTTATAGGTAAGGGAAGTGATACTTAACAGCTCTGCTGGGGTGCTCTTTGCCTCCTCCTGCTGGCCAGGAGTGAATATCCCACTAGTAATTAGAATGTTTTGTGGACTCTCCATGCCCGGAAAGAAAGAAATTTATCAGGTAAGCATAAATTTTGTTTTTTTAAAGTAGCACCAAAGCATCCTTTCTCTTTACCAATACCTGATTTAGTTTCTGAAATTAATACTAAGGAATGACAGAAGCCATGTATTCCTTTTGTTCCATCTTCCAAATGTGAATCTATGTTTCCTCTCCCTTCTGTTAAAACAGAGATTTGGGAGACTGCTACTAAGGTAGATGCTACTATTTCCTATTTGGCCAGTCATACTACTACACCTTTGGAGGATTGTTCCTCGTTTAAGGATTCTTTAGAAAAAAAAAACTTAAAGGTTTTCATAGGCGATCCTTTCAGTTTCACAGTTTTATGTTAAAGCCTGTAGTCAGTGTAGCATGTGTCACTGATGTGTGATGTGACAATCTTTTAGAATTAGTTTCTGTGGAAAACACTCTGGATGAGGTTCAGGAATGTATTTAACTCCTAAGAAAAGCAAATTCCTTTATTTGTGATCGAGCAGTGGAAATTATTTGCATAAATTCTAAGAATGCTGCATTAGATATTTTAGCTAGGTGAGATTTGTGGCTTAAGTCTTGGTCTGCTTTCTCTCCCCTTCCAGGGTAAATCTCTGTTTGGGTCTGGAATGAATGTTATTATTGCCACAGTCACAGGGTGGTAAGGGAGCTTTTCTGTCCCAGAATAAGAAATCTAAGGGTTAGGCTAGATCTGCAGGGCATTTTTGTGCCTTTCAACAATCTAAGCCTCAGAAAGATGCCGCTTCTGCTCAGAGTTCTGGCTACTCTAAATCATCCTGGAAGTCTAACTCTTCTTGGTCCAAAATCAAGAAGATTCTTCCTGTCTTGAGTGCCTTGAGATCCTTTTAAAGGGCCAAAAATGTTTTGGCTTGTGTAAAATATTTGGAACTAATGAGGGTGATTGCTCCAGTTCCAACTTCAGAATTAAACCTAGGATTGTATTCCAGTCTCTTTATAGTATCAAAAAAAAGGTACTTTTCCTCCTGTTTTGGATTTCAAAATATTGAACAAATTATTTAAGAGTCCTACTTTCAAGATGGAGACAATTTGCACTTAGTGCAGGACCATTAGTTTATGTCTACCATAGACCTAAAAATGTGTATTTGCTTATCCCTATTCACGGGTATCATGTCAAGTTCCTGAGATTTGCTTTCCTAGAGAAGCATTATTAGTTTTTGGCCCTCCCTTTTGGTTTTGGCTACAGCTCCAATAATATTTACATAGTGCTGTGAGCTCTGTTTGAACTCTCTTGCTTCAGAGTCACGGTTGGAAAAAAAAATCTTCCAAAGAGTTCATTAACCCCTCAGACTCGTGTGTCTTTTCTGGGGTTCATAATCAATTCTGTGACAATGTCCTTGTCTCTGATAGATCAGCGCAAACTTCTGCAAACTCAGTGCATGGAAGCTGTGTATCTTGCATGGTTGCTGCTTCAGATGCAGTTTAATTTGCAAGGTTTCACATTTGGGACCTCCACTTGCAGATGCTGCATCAATAGAATGGGGACCATGAGGCTCTGTCTCAGAGGATTCTTTTAGATCACAAGACAAGGCAGTGTGGATTGCAATCTCCAAAGATGCCTGCCTGCTAGGTTGGGGTGCAATCTGGGGGTCTCAGAGATCACATGAAGTTCGGTCTCCTCAGGAAGCGAGGTTACCAATAAAATGTTCTCAAACTTTGTGCAATCTTCAGGGCTCTTCAGAGTTGTCCTGACCTCAGACATGAATCTTTTCTGAGATTCCAGTCAGACAGTGTCATGGCAGTGGCTTATGTCAATCACCAGGGAGGAATTCACAGTACCTTAGCGATGATGGAAGTTTCCTGTTTCTTCAGCTGGGCAGAACGCTACAACTGTCTCAGAGGATTCTTTTAGATCACAAGACAAGGCAGTGTGGATTGCAATCTCCAAAGATGCCTGCCTGCTAGGTTGGGGTGCAATCTGGGGGTCTCAGAGATCACATGAAGTTCGGTCTCCTCAGGAAGCGAGGTTACCAATAAAATGTTCTCAAACTTTGTGCAATCTTCAGGGCTCTTCAGAGTTGTCCTGACCTCAGACCTGAATCTTTTCTGAGATTCCAGTCAGACAGTGTCATGGCAGTGGCTTATGTCAATCACCAGGGAGGAATTCACAGTTCCTTAGCGATGATGGAAGTTTCCTGTTTCATCAGCCGGGCAGAACGCTACAATTGCAGGATTTCTGCCATCCATATTCCAGGTGTGGCCAATTGGGAAGCAGACTTTCTAAGTCACCAGTCTCTTCACCCATGGGAATGATCTTTGAATCAGGACATTTTCAACCACGTTGTGAGGCGTTGGGGTCTGCTAGAGAAAGATTTCATGGCCTCCCTCTTGAATCGCAAACTGCGTCAGTATTTTTCCAGGTCTTGGACCCTCAGGCAATTCTGATAGAGGCCCTAGTGGTCCCTTGGTCATTCAACCTGCTTTACATGTTTTTTTCGATTTGTGATGCTATCCAGGGTTATAGCTTGAAGCAAGCAGGAACAAGCCTCAGCAATTCTGATTGCTCTGGTGTGGTCTAGCAAGATATGGTGCAGATGTCCTTGTGCCCGTCTTTGAGGCTTCCTCTAAGAAAAAGGATCTTCTCTCTCAAGGCCCTTTCTTTTATCAGGAGCTCAAATATCAAAATTTGACAGCATGGCAATTGAACCCTTAATTCTGTCTCAGAGAGGTTTTTCTGACAAGGTTATGATAACCTGATTCCAGCTAGGAAACCTGTTACCAGACATATTTATCATAAGGTCTGGAAAACCTGTTTTGTGTGTTGTTCTTGCGAAGGTTATAGTTGGAATTCTTTTAGAATTCCTAGAGTTCTTGAGTTTATGCAAGAAGGCTTTGATAAAGGTTTATCAGCCAGTTCTCTGAAGGTTCAGATTTCAGCTCTTTATGTTCTGTTTCATAAGAAAATTGCTTAACTTCATTGCCTTCATTGTTTGTCCCCCCTATTCACGGTGGTCTCCTGGACTCCATGGCTTAGGTATTGATTCTCACACATGATGGCTCATTGACTTTCACCATCTGATAAATTCATTTTTTTTTTCTTGATGTTGAGTCCACAAGCCCCTCCCTTTCTTTTTGTTCAGTTTGCAGTACTTGGTGTCAACCCTACTTGATTACCCTGTATAATTTTCAGAAATGTTTTGATATTATGCACTACGAGTAATAGCTGCACAAATGAGTCATATTAAAATCAAAATTAAAGGGACATAAAAAAGTATAAACTAACATAAGTTTCTAAATCTATAATGCAGCCAAAACTTTCCTGCAAAATGGTTTCTGTTTTAACCCCCATTAACCCTTTTAATTCAGGCAGAGTTTTGTTTGTAGCAAGCTCCCCCATGGGAATTTACATATATAGAATGTGCTATCCAGGCAGTGCACAGTATAATGCTGAAGCTTTCACAACGCATGTGACATTATCCTCATGGAAATGAACAAGCCTTGGCAACAAACAATAGCAGTACCTGCTGTCCCCCCTCTTCCCCCACTTGCTTTAATCCTCACATACACACTTTGTTATATGATACCACAAGGTTTGGAGTAGGACACTGATAAGGGGGTGGAGCAAGCTTCACTTTGCAACACTAAAGAGTAAGTAATGTTGCAGATTTTTGAAAAATGTATTAAAATACTTATGGGTTTTTTTAAACTTTTTTTTCCCCACACGTAATATGTTTTATGGCACTTTAAAGGGACATTATACACTCATTTTTTCTTTGCATAAATGTTTTGTAGATGATCTATTTATATAGCCCATAAAGTTGTTGTTTTTTATAAAATGTATAGTTTTGCTTATTTTTAAATAACATTGCTCTGATTTTCAGACTCCTAATCAAGCCCCAAAGTTTTATGTGAATACTGTCAGCTACCTTCTCCAGCTTGCTCCTGTTTGTGTAAAGGGTCTTTTCATATGCAAAAGAAGGGGGAGGGGGGAGTGTCTGATATTTGCCACTTGCAGTGGGCTTTCCAGAAACCTTTTAAACAGAGCTAAACTGAGAGCTTCTAAGTAATTTTTTAAACAGTTTTATACTGGATTTTTATATCAGTATCTGTGCATCTTATTCTTTGTAGTAGTGTCTATTACATGCAGTTATATGAAAATGAGTGTATACTGTCCCTTTAAAGTTTAATGATTCAGATAGGGCATGCAATTTTAAACAAATTTTAATTTCACTTCTGTTATCTATTAAACAAATTTCCATATCACTTCTATTATCTATTTGCATTGGTCTCTTGATATCCTCTGTTAAAAAGCATAACTTGGTAGGCTCAGGAGCAGCATTGCACTGCAGGGAGCTAGATGATGATTTGTTGGCTACACATATATGCCTCTTGTCATTGACTCACCAAGTGTGTTAAGCTAGCTCCTCTTAGTGCATTGCTGCTCCTTTAACAAAGGATACCCAGCAAAAGAAGCAAATGTAATAAATAAAATAAATTGGTATGTTGTTTGAAATTGTATTTTCTGTATAGCAATGCACTACTGGGAGCTAGTTGGTGATTGGGGGCTACACACATATTCCTCTTTTCGTTGCCTCGCCAGATGTTTTCAACTAGCTCCATGTAGTGCATTGCTGCAAAAAAGAGCATTTTTTTTTTTGCATTTTTATGTCCATTTAAGCCAAGGGACAGTATACACCAATGTTCATATAACTGCATGTAATAGACACTACTATAAAGAATAATATGCACAAATACTGATATAAAAATCCAGTATAAAACTGCTTAAAAACTTACTTGGAAGCTTACCAGTTTAGCTCTGTTTAAAAGGTTACTGGAACACCCACTGCAAGTGGGAAATAGCAGACACTCCCCCTTCCTTGGCATATGAAAAGACCCTTTACACCTGGAGTAGGTATACGTCGGTATTCTCCTAAAACTTTGGGGCTTGGTTAGGAGTCTGAAAATCAGAGCAATTTTATTTAAAAATAAGCAAAGCTATCCATTATTTTAAAAAACAAACTGTGTGGGCTATATAAATGGATCATCTACAAAACATTTATGCAAAGAAAAATCTAGTGTATAAGCATAATTTAGTAATCATATCATAATATGATATATAAAATAAAGCACCACACAAATAAAATATGAGTCATTTGAAAATTCAATTTACCCTGTACTATATTGAAAACACATTATTAACACTTTATTTGATGATTTACTTATACACTCATTTCAAATCTTAAGTTTAGCAAGCAGTACTTTCCCCCATTCATCCATTATGCATATCTTCAGCTGCACAACTGCACGGGGCTTTTGTTGCCTTACTTTGCACTTCATAATGCACCACATGTTCTCAATCGGATACAGGTCAGGACTGCAGGCAGGCCATGCTAGCACCCGCACTCTCTGCTTATGCAACCATATGCTTGTAATCCTGCAGAATGTGGTTTGGCGTTTTCCTGCTGGAAAATGCAGGGACGTCCCTGGAAAAGATGACGTCTGAATGGCAGCATATGTTGCTCCAAAATGTATACATATCTTTCTGCATTAAGGGTGCCCTCACAGATGTGCAAGTTACACTTGCCATTGGCACTGACAGATCCACATACCATGACAGGTGTTGGCTTTTGGACCTGACGCTGATAACAGCTTGGATGATCCTTTTCCTCTTTGGCCAGTAGAACACGACGGCTGTTTTATTCCAAAACTTGTCAGACCACAAAATACTTCCACTGTGCTACTGTCCATCTCAGATGAGACCGAGCCCAGAGAAGTCGGCGGCGCTTCTGGACAGTGTTGATGTATGGCTTCTGCTTTGCATAGTAAAGACTTAACTTGCATCTGTGGATGCAGCGGCAAATGCTGTTGACTGACAAAGGTTTACCAAAGTATTCCCGAGCCCATGTCAGGATATCCATTACAGACTCATGACAGTTTTTGAGACAGTGACGTCTGAGGGATCTGATATCACGCACATTCAGAAGTGGGTTTCAGCCTTGACCTTTACGCACCGAGATTTGACCAGATTCCTTGAATCTTTTAATTCCACTGTTCACTGTAGAAGATAAAATGCCCTAAATCCTACCGATTTGTTTTTTTGGAAAGTTTTTATTAAAATATGCGAGCCTCTACCCATCCTTACTCGGACTAGACCTTTTTTTGGAGGCTCTTATATACTGTGATTACACGATTGTCTCACCTGTTTCACATCACCTTCTTATTTAAACTTTTCTTAAAGGATTACTTTCTGTTATAATTTTTAAGCTAAGCAACTAACATATTAAAGTTAATAAACATTAATTAAAACCTACTGACCTATATTTTCTCCAAAACGAAGTTTCATAACGTTCTAAAAGTTATATCTTTTATTTGCCGATGATGTCACGTTATCCTGCCCATTATTTTCAGCACTGCATGTTCAAAATACTTAAACCAATAACTTTGTGTTTAAAGCGCCATTTTGAAACCTAGGTATTGTAAACGGATTGGTACAGAGCAAAGGATACCCACGGAGTGGGTTTGGAAAACAATTAAATTTGCAGACAAGATTTCTGATATACGGTAGAGATATGTTAATGAAATGCTATTGATAAAAAGCGTATTTGGGGTAGTTAGTTAGTAACAGGCATAGAAAATATTTACTTACAGTGGCCCTTTAAATTCAATTGCCCCCCCCAACTTTTTTGGAACGTGTTGCAGTCATCAGATTTGAAATGAGCATATGTTTTCAAAAATACGTTAAATTCACAAAGTAAAAGATCAAATAATGTGTTTTCAATATAGTACAGGGTGAATTGTTAAAGTTATTTATTTATATATCAGTACTACACTGCTAAAGCCCTACATACATTCAAAACAAATGTTTGAAAGGCGTTTAACCCCTTAAAGACCAACGACGTACAGGGTACGTCCAACAAAAAAATGTCCTTAACGACCAAGGACGTACCCTGTACATCGTTGGTGTTTGAAAGCGGTGGAAGCGATCCTGATCGCTTCCAGCGGCTTTCATGTTTTTTGCAGTGATGCCTCGATATTGAGGCATCCTGCAATAACATGTTTTAGCCTTCCGATGCAGAGAGAGCCACTCTGTGGCCCTCTCCGCATCAGATGTCGATGGCCGCGATAGTTGGTGGGTGGGAGCCGATGTGGGAGGCGGGTGGGTGGCCATCGATGAGGGTTGCATGTTAGAGGGGGGTGGGATCACGCTAGGGGACGCCGGGAGCATGCACGGGGCGGGAGCGGGTGGGAACCGCTACACTATGAAACGTTTTGCCAAATAAAGTGGGAGAGAGGAAAGAGGGAATTGTGATCTAAGGGATCTGGGAGGGGGTGGGGGTTGGTTTTTGAGGGGGGGGGAAGCTACACTAAAGAAAAATATGAAAAAAACATTTTATTGTAAACTGGGTACTGAGTACCCAAGATGGCACACAATAAGGTAGAGGGGGAGGGTTAGAGAGCTGTTTGGGGGGGGGGGGATCGGGGAGGTTGGGGGCTAAGGGGGGATCCTACACAGCAGAATTTTTTTTTTTTTTTAAAACAAACAAAAAAAAAAAAACCCTTTTATTTTAGTACTGGCAGACTTTGTGGGGTGGGAGAAGAAAGAGAGCTGTTTGGGAGGGATCAGGGGGTGTGATGTGTCAGGTGGGAGGCTGGGGGGGGGGGTCAGGGAGGTTGGGGGCTAAGGGGGGATCCTACACAGCAGAATGTTTTTTTTTTTGTTTTTTTTTTAAAAAAACAAACAAACAAAAAAAACTTTTATTTTAGTACTGGCAGACTTTCTGCCAGTACTTAAGATGGCGTGGGCAATTGTGGGGTGGGAGAGGAAAGAGAGCTGTTTGGGAAGGATCAGGGGGTGTGATGTGTCAGGTGGGAGGCTGATCTCTACACTAAAGCTAAAATTAACCCTGCAAGCTCCCTACAAGCTACCTAATTAACCCCTTCACTGCTGGGCATAATACAAGTGTGGTTTGCAGCGGCATTTAGCGGCCTTCTAATTACCAAAAAGCAATGCCAAATCCATATATATCTGCTATTTCTGAACAAAGGGGATCTCAGAGAAGCATTTACAACCATTTGTGCCATAATTGCACAAGCTGTTTGTAAATAATTCCAGTGAAATACCTAAAGTTTATAAAAAAAAGTTTGTGAAAAAGTGAACGATTTTTTTTATTTGATCGCATTTGGCGGTGAAATGGTGGCATGAAATTTACCAAAATGGGCCTAGATCAATACTTTAGGTTGTCTACTACACTACACTAAAGCTTAAATTAACCCTACAAGCTCCATAATTAACCCCTTCACTGATGGGCATAATACACGTGTGGTGCGCAGCGGCATTTAGCAGTCTTCTAATTACCAAAGAGCAACGCCAAAGCCATATATGTCTACTATTTCTGAACAAAGGGGATCCCAGAGAAGCTTTTACAACCATTTGTGCCATAATTGCACAAGCTGTTTGTAAATCATTTCAGTGAGAAACCTAAAATTGTGAAAAATGTAACTTTTTTTTATTTTATCGCATTTGGTGGTGAAATGGTGGCATTAAATATACAAAAATGGGCCTAGATCAATACTTGGGGTTGTCTACTACACTACAGCTCAAATTAACCCTACAAGCTCCCTAATTAACCCCTTCACTGCTGGGCATAATACAGTGTGGTGCGCAGCGGCATTTAGCGGCCTTCCAATTACCAAAAAGCAATGCCAAAGCCATATAAGTCTGCTATTTCTGAACAAAGGGGATCCCAGAGAAGCATTTACAACCATTTATGCCATAATTGCACAAGGCTGTTTGTAAATAATTTCAGTGAGAAACCTAAAGTTTGTGAAAAAGTAAACTTTTTTTTTAATTTGGCAGTGAAATGGAGGCATGAAGTATACCAAAATGGGCCTAGATCAATACTTTGGGATGTCTTCTAAAAAAAAATATATATACATGTCAAGCGATATTCAGGGGTTTCCTGACAGATATCAGTGTTCCAATGTAACTATCGCTAATTTTGAAAAAAAAGTGGTTGGAAATAGCAAAGTGCTACTTGTATTTATTGCACTATAACTTGCAAAAAAAAGCAAAGAGCATGTAAACATTGGGTATTTCTAAACTCAGGACAAAAGTTTTAAACTATTTAGCATGGGTGTTTTTTGGTGGTTATAGATGTGTGACAGATTTTGGGGGTCAAAGTTAGAAAAAGTGTGTGTTTTTTTTTCCATTTTTTCCTCATATTTTCTAAAAAAAGTTATACTAAATTATAGGATATGATGAAAATAATGGTATCTTTAGAAAATTTTAATGGCGAGAAAAACGGTATATAATATGTGTGGGTACAGTAAATGAGTAAGAGGAAAATTACAGCTAAACACAAACACTGCAGAAATCTAAAAATAGCCTTGATCCCAAACGGTCAGAAAATGGAAAAGTGCTGTGGTCTTTAAGGGGTTAAACTGTCACTTCATTAATGATTTGCAAAACTACTTCAAAATTCTTGTCAGTATCTTTATCTTATCTCCCTTGAACATGGTCAATTAGTGCTAGTTGTACATGAGTTTGTCCAGTGCCCTAAGCAATCACATAGCTAGTTTAGGCAATTTGTATTTACGTGTGGACAAATCTCTACTAAATACAGTCCAAAAATGTATGCACCACCCAAACAAGGGTCTAGAAAACAGGGCCTTATACTGTATCAGATATTTTACTGTGAGAGGAAAGAATATGAAAATAGTATAACATTTAATTACCAACATATAAAAAAAGTAATAAACCTTGGATTACAAAATCCAAAAAAGTATAATCAAATAGATATTCCTGTCTCTCTCTCATCATGAATGAAAGCCATGTTGAAATCTAGTTTTCACAGCATTCTAGTGCTGATATATTCTAGCATGTGCAGAAACTCTCCTTCAGATACCTGCAATGTAACCTGGGTTCCAAAATACCAGCATCTATAATTAGAGGGAGATGCATGAAATTTATTTAATGTTTAATGTCGCTTTAAGTAATGAGATCCAAGCTCAGTTATAAGTCCCAATCAAGCTCACCCAGTTAGTTTTCTAACCATATTTAACTGACTATTACAGTCAGCTTGCCTTGCTATATTATAAAAAAAAAAAAAAAGCTGATGCACAGACAATGTCAGATATTATCACAAAAATCTGTATGCAAATGACATAAGAACAATACTCTCCTTATACAGTGGACCGCTGCCTTCTTGCAGTCTTTCCCAATAGACTGTACTGAATATCGTTGTGGAATATAGATGGCGCAGGTCCTATAGAATTGTCTGACTCTGCAGATCTCTAATAGTAAAGGAGAAGGGCTTGATGTGTTTGTAACGGTTAAGTAATAATAGTGCAGTATACTCACTCCATAAATTCTGTGTATTCGACCTGTCTTGTGAGAAAACAGCATCCGTTGACAAAACACAGCCAAATATAGCTCAATGTGTTTCAACAAATAAAATCGTCTTTATCAAGAGCAAATTAAAATAAATTATAAGCAATTGTACACTTGATTTTAATTTGCTCTTGAAAAAGGCAATTTTATTCGTTGAAATGCGTTGAGCTATATTAAAGCTTTGTTTTTTTTCAGTATTTGGCTTTTTGTGCTGTTTGCTGTGACTGCGCTGGACTTTGATCTCCAATGGAGTAAGTTACTACTTGTTTTTTATACAGAGTATTCTATCACCCTACCAATAGAATATTCCTCCCTTTACCCACAGTTTGGCTGTGTTTTGTCAACGGATACTGTTTTCTCACAAGACGGGTCGAATACACAGAATTTATAGAGTGAGTATACTGCACTATTATTACTTAAAGGGACACTGTACCCAAATTATTTATTTTGTAATTCAGAAAGAGCATGCAATTTTAAGCAACTTTCTAATTTATTCCTATTATCAATGTATCTCCGTTCTCTTGCTATCATTATTTGAAAAAGAAGGCATCTAAGCTTTTTTTTGGTTCAGTACTCTGGACAGCACTTTTTTTATCAGCAAGGACAACCCAGGTTGTTCACCAAAAATGGGCCGGCATATAAACTTACATTCTTGCATTTCAAATAAAGATACCAAGAGAATGAAGAAAATTTTATGATAGGAGTAAATTAGAAAGTTGCTTAAAATTTCATGCTCAATCTGAATCACGAAAGAAAATTTTTGGGTACAGTGTCCCTTTAACGGTTACAAACACATCAAGTCCTTCTCCTTTACTATTAGAGATCTGCAGAGTCAGACAAGGAACAAAAATAAGAATTCTATATTATACTCAGTAACCACACAGCTCAGAGGTTAAACTTGCTTCAGTGTAGACTATGGAAGCCGCAGTTAGACAAAATAAGGCAATGTGTTGTAGGTCAAGTGTGAGCGTTCTCCCTTTTATAAGTATTCAGCCAACCAATTATGTAACCATATACACTGTAATATATGATACAGAAATATGTCCTTTTCACTATATATGATACGACATTCTACATTTTTTATTATTAATTAATAATATACAGGTGAAACTCGAAAAATTAGAAAATCGTACAAAAGTTCATTTATTTCACTAATGCAACTTAAAAGGTGAAACTAATATATGAGATAGACTCATTACATGCAAAGCAAGATAGTTCAAGTTGTGATTTGTCATAATTGTGATGATTATGGCTTACAGCTCATGAAAACCCCAAATCCACAATCTCAGAAAATTAGAATATTGTGTAAAGGTGCAATATTCTAGGCTCAAAGTGTCCAACTCGAATCAGCTAATTAAGCCATAACACCTGCAAAGGGTTCCTGAGCCTTTAAATGGTCTCTTAGTCTGGTTCAGTAGGAATCACAATCATGGGAAATACTGCTGACCTGACAGTTGTGCAGAAAACCATCATTGACACCCTCCATAAGGAGGGAAAGCCTCAAAAGGTAATTGCAAAAGAAGTTGGATGTTCCCAAAGTGCTGTATCAACGCACATTAATAGAAAGTTACATGGAAGGGAAAAGTGTGGAAGGAAAAGGTGAACAAGCAGCAGCGATGACCGCAGCCTGGAGAGGATTGTCAGGAAAAGGTCATTCAAAAGTGTTGGGGACTTTCACAAGGAGTGGACTGAGGCTGGAGTCAGTTCATCAAGAGCCACCACACACAGACGGATCCTGGACATGGGCTTCAAATGTCAAGCCACTCCTAAACAACAAACAACGTCAGAAGCGTCTTACCTGGGCTAAAGAAAAACAGACCTGGTCTGTTGCTCAGTGGTCCAAAGTCATCTTTTCTGATTAGAGCAAATTTTGTATCTCATCAGAACGAGCTCTATGGGATGCTGACTTCATTTTCCAGCAGGACTTGGCACCTGCCCTCACTGCCAAAAGCACCAAAACCTGGTTCAATGACCGTGGGATTACTGTGCTTGCAGAAGAGCTGAAGGCTGCTATTGAAGCATCCTGGTCTTCCATAACACCTCAGCAGTGCCACAGGCTGATAGCTTCCATGACAAGCCGCATTGAGGCAGTAATTGCTGCAAAAGGGGCCCAAACCAAGTACTGAGTACATACAGTATGCATGCTTATACTTTCTTTCATGTAATTAGCAAGAGTCCATGAGCTAGTGACGTATGGGATATACATTCCTACCAGGAGGGGCAAAGTTTCCCAAACCTCAAAATGCCTATAAATACACCCCTCACCACACCCACAAATCAGTTTTTACAAACGTTGCCTCCCGTGGAGGTGGTGAAGTAAGTTTGTGATAGATTCTACGTTGATATGCGCTTCGCAGCAGGCTGGAGCCCGGTTTTCCTCTCAGTGTGCAGTGAATGTCAGAGGGATGTGAAGAGAGTATTGCCTATTTGAATTCAATGGTCTCCTTCTACGGGATCTATTTCATAGGTTCTCTGTTATCGGTCGTAGAGATTCATCTCTTACCTCCCTTTTCAGATCGACGATATACTCTTATATACCATTACCTCTACTGATTCTCGTTTCAGTACTGGTTTGGCTTTCTACTACATGTAGATGAGTGTCCTGGGGTAAGTAAGTCTTATTTTTTGTGACACTCTAAGCTATGGTTGGGCACTTTTATATAAAGTTTTAAATATATGTGTTTAAACATTTATTTGACTTGATTCAGGATGATCAATATTCCTTATTTCAGACAGTCAGTTTCATTATTTGGGATAATGCATATGAATAATTCATTTTTTCTTACCTTAAAATTGACTTTTTTCCCTGGGGGCTGAAAATGCTTCATTTTATTGCGTCATTCTTGGCGCGGACTTTTTTGGCGCAAAAAAATTCTTTGTCATTTCCGGCGTCATACTTGTCGCCGGAAGTTGTTCGTGTTTACATCATTTTTTTGACGTTTTGCGCCAAAAATGTTGGTGTCACCGGATGTGGCGTCATTCTTGGCGCCAAAAGCATTTAGGCGCCAATAATGTGGGCGTCTTTTTTGGCGCTAAAAAATGTGGGCGTCATTATTGTCTCCACCTTTTTTTCACATTATTTAAGTCTCATTTTTCATTTGCTTCTGGTTGCTAGAGGCTTGTTCATTGGTATTTTTTCCCATTCCTGAAACTGTCTTTTAACCCCTTAAGGACACGGCCATTTTTCAATTTCTTTCCCTGAAGGACCAGGGCTATTTTTAAATTTCTGCGGTGTTTGTGTTTAGCTGTAATTTTCCTCTTACTCATTTACTGTACCCATACATATTATATACCGTTTTTCTCGCCATTAAATGGACTTTCTAAATATACCATTATTTTCATCATATCTTATCATTTACTTGATAAATATTAGGAAAAAATGAAAAAAAACACACTTTTTCTAACTTTGACCCCCACAATCTGTTACACATCTACAACCACCAAAAAACACCCATGCTAAATAGTTTCTAAATTTTGTCCTGAGTTTAGAAATACCCAATGTTTACATGTTCTTTGTTTTTTTTTTGCAAGTTATAGGGCCATAAATACAAGTAGCACTTTGCTATTTCCAAACCATTTTCTCCAACATAGGTGTGTCCGGTCCACGGCGTCATCCTTACTTGTGGGATATTCTCTTCCCCAACAGGAAATGGCAAAGAGCCCAGCAAAGCTGGTCACATGATCCCTCCTAGGCTCCGCCTACCCCAGTCATTCTCTTTGCCGTTGTACAGGCAACATCTCCACGGAGATGGCTTAGAGTTTTTTAGTGTTTAACTGTAGTTTTTATTATTCAATCAAGAGTTTGTTATTTTGAAATAGTGCTGGTATGTACTATTTACTCAGAAACAGAAAAGAGATGAAGATTTCTGTTTGTATGAGGAAAATGATTTTAGCAACCGTCACTAAAATCCATGGCTGTTCCACACAGGACTGTTGAGAGCAATTAACTTCAGTTGGGGGAACAGTGAGCAGTCTCTTGCTGCTTGAGGTATGACACATTCTAACAAGACGATGTAATGCTGGAAGCTGTCATTTTCCCTCTGGGATCCGGTAAGCCATGTTTATTACGATTGTAAATAAGGGCTTCAAAAAGGGCTTATTAAGACTGTAGACTTTTTTTGGGCTAAATCGATTGATTATTAACACATATTTAGCCTTGAGGAATCATTTTATCTGGGTATTTTGATATAATAATATCGGCAGGCACTGTTTTAGACACCTTATTCTTTAGGGGCTTTCCCAAAGCATAGGCAGAGCCTCATTTTCGCGCCGGTGTTGCGCACTTGTTTTTGAGAGGCATGGCATGCAGTCGCATGTGAGAGGAGCTCTGATACTTAGAAAAGACTTTCTGAAGGCGTCATTTGGTATCGTATTCCCCTTGGGGCTTGGTTGGGTCTCAGCGAAGCAGATACCAGGGACTGTAAAGGGGTTAAAGTTCAAAACGGCTCCGGTTCCGTTATTTTAAGGGTTAAAGCTTCCAAATTTGGTGTGCAATACTTTTAAGGCTTTAAGACACTGTGGTGAAAATTTGGTGAATTTTGAACAATTCCTTCATGTTTTTTCGCATTTGCAGTAATAAAGTGTGTTCAGTTTAAAATTTAAAGTGACAGTAACGGTTTTATTTTAAAACGTTTTTTGTACTTGTTATCAAGTTTATGCCTGTTTAACATGTCTGAACTACCAGATAGACTGTGTTCTGAATGTGGGGAAGCCAGAATTCCTATTCATTTAAATAAATGTGATTTATGTGACAATGACAATGATGCCCAAGATGATTCCTCAAGTGAGGGGAGTAAGCATGGTACTGCATCATTCCCTCCTTCGTCTACACGAGTCTTGCCCACTCAGGAGGCCCCTAGTACATCTAGCGCGCCAATACTCCTTACTATGCAACAATTAACGGCTGTAATGGATAATTCTGTCAAAAACATTTTAGCCAAAATGAACACTTATCAGCGTAAGCGCGACTGCTCTGTTTTAGATACTGAAGAGCATGACGACGCTGATATTAATATTTCTGAAGGGCCCCTAACTCAGTCTGATGGGGCCAGGGAGGTTTTGTCTGAGGGAGAAATTACTGATTCAGGGAACATTTCTCAACAAGCTGAACCTGATGTGATTGCATTTAAATTTAAGTTGGAACATCTCCGCATTCTGCTTAAGGAGGTATTATCCACTCTGGATGATTGTGACAAGTTGGTCATCCCAGAGAAACTATGTAAAATGGACAAGTTCCTAGAGGTGCCGGGGCTCCCAGAAGCTTTTCCTATACCCAAGCGGGTGGCGGACATTGTTAATAAAGAATGGGAAAGGCCCGGTATTCCTTTCGTCCCTCCCCCCATATTTAAAAAATTGTTTCCTATGGTCGACCCCAGAAAGGACTTATGGCAGACAGTCCCCAAGGTCGAGGGAGCGGTTTCCACTTTAAACAAACGCACCACTATACCCATAGAGGATAGTTGTGCTTTCAAAGATCCTATGGATAAAAAATTAGAAGGTTTGCTTAAAAAGATGTTTGTTCAGCAGGGTTACCTTCTACAACCAATTTCATGCATTGTCCCTGTCGCTACAGCCGCATGTTTCTGGTTCGATGAGCTGATAAAGGCGGTCGACAGTGATTCTCCTCCTTATGAGGAGATTATGGACAGAATCAATGCTCTCAAATTGGCTAATTCTTTCACCCTAGACGCCACTTTGCAATTGGCTAGGTTAGCGGCTAAGAATTCTGGGTTTGCTATTGTGGCGCGCAGAGCGCTTTGGTTGAAATCTTGGTCGGCTGATGCGTCTTCCAAGAACAAGCTACTTAACATTCCTTTCAAGGGGAAAACGCTGTTTGGCCCTGACTTGAAAGAGATTATCTCGGATATCACTGGGGGTAAGGGCCACGCCCTTCCTCAGGATCGGCCTTTCAAGGCAAAAAATAAACCTAATTTTCGTCCCTTTCGTAGAAACGGACCAGCCCAAAGTGCTACGTCCTCTAAGCAAGAGGGTAATACTTCTCAAGCCAAGCCAGCTTGGAGACCAATGCAAGGCTGGAACAAGGGAAAGCAGGCCAAGAAACCTGCCACTGCTACCAAGACAGCATGAAATGTTGGCCCCCGATCCGGGACCGGATCTGGTGGGGGGCAGACTCTCTCTCTTCGCTCAGGCTTGGGCAAGAGATGTTCTGGATCCTTGGGCGCTAGAAATAGTCTCCCAAGGTTATCTTCTGGAATTCAACGGACTTCCCCCAAGGGGGAGGTTCCACAGGTCTCAGTTGTCTTCAGACCACATAAAAAGACAGGCATTCTTACATTGTGTAGAAGACCTGTTAAAAATGGGAGTGATTCATCCCGTTCCATTAAGAGAACAAGGGATGGGGTTCTACTCCAATCTGTTTATAGTTCCCAAAAAAGAGGGAACGTTCAGACCAATCTTAGATCTCAAGATCTTAAACAAGTTTCTCAAGGTTCCATCGTTCAAGATGGAAACCATTCGAACTATTCTTCCTTCCATCCAGGAAGGTCAATTCATGACCACGGTGGATTTAAAGGATGCGTATCTACATATTCCTATCCACAAGGAACATCATCGGTTCCTGAGGTTCGCATTCCTGGACAAACATTACCAGTTCGTAGCGCTTCCTTTCGGATTAGCCACTGCTCCAAGGATTTTCACAAAGGTACTAGGGTCCCTTCTAGCTGTGCTAAGACCAAGGGGCATTGCTGTAGTACCTTACTTGGACGACATTCTGATTCAAGCGTCGTCCCTTCCTCAAGCAAAGGCTCACACGGACATTGTCCTGGCCTTTCTCAGATCTCACGGATGGAAAGTGAACGTGGAAAAGAGTTCTCTATCTCCGTCAACAAGGGTTCCCTTCTTGGGAACAATAATAGACTTCTTAGAAATGAGGATTTTTCTGACAGAGGCCAGAAAAACAAAACTTCTAGACTCTTGTCGGATACTCCATTCCGTTCCTCTTCCTTCCATAGCTCAGTGCATGGAAGTGATCGGGTTGATGGTAGCGGCAATGGACATAGTTCCTTTTGCACGCATTCATCTAAGACCATTACAACTGTGCATGCTCAGTCAGTGGAATGGGGACTATACAGGCTTGTCTCCGAAGATACAAGTAAATCAGAGGACCAGAGACTCACTCCGTTGGTGGCTGTCCCTGGACAACCTGTCACGAGGGATGACATTCCGCAGACCAGAGTGGGTCATTGTCACGACCGACGCCAGTCTGATGGGCTGGGGCGCGGTCTGGGGATCCCTGAAAGCTCAGGGTCTTTGGTCTCGGGAAGAATCTCTTCTACCGATAAATATTCTGGAACTGAGAGCGATATTCAATGCTCTCAAGGCTTGGCCTCAGCTAGCGAGGGCCAAGTTCATACGGTTTCAATCAGACAACATGACAACTGTTGCGTACATCAACCATCAGGGGGGAACAAGGAGTTCCCTGGCGATGGAAGAAGTGACCAAAATCATTCTATGGGCGGAGTCTCACTCCTGCCACCTGTCTGCTATCCACATCCCAGGAGTGGAAAATTGGGAAGCGGATTTTCTGAGTCGTCAGACATTGCATCCGGGGGAGTGGGAACTCCATCCGGAAATCTTTGCCCAAGTCACTCAGCTGTGGGGCATTCCAGACATGGATCTGATGGCCTCTCGTCAGAACTTCAAAGTTCCTTGCTACGGGTCCAGATCCAGGGATCCCAAGGCGGCTCTAGTGGATGCACTAGTAGCACCTTGGACCTTCAAACTAGCTTATGTGTTCCCGCCGTTTCCTCTCATCCCCAGGCTGGTAGCCAGGATCAATCAGGAGAGGGCGTCGGTGATCTTGATAGCTCCTGCGTGGCCACGCAGGACTTGGTACGCAGATCTGGTGAATATGTCATCGGCTCCTCCTTGGAAGCTACCTTTGAGACGAGACCTTCTTGTTCAGGGTCCGTTCGAACATCCGAATCTGGTTTCACTCCAGCTGACTGCTTGGAGATTGAACGCTTGATCTTATCGAAGCGAGGATTCTCAGATTCTGTTATCGATACTCTTGTTCAGGCCAGAAAGCCTGTAACTAGAAAGATTTACCACAAAATTTGGAAAAAATATATCTGTTGGTGTGAATCTAAAGGATTCCCTTGGGACAAGGTTAGGATTCCTAGGATTCTATCCTTCCTTCAAGAAGGATTGGAAAAAGGATTATCTGCAAGTTCCCTGAAGGGACAGATTTCTGCCTTGTCTGTGTTACTTCACAAAAAGCTGGCCGCTGTGCCAGATGTTCAAGCCTTTGTTCAGGCTCTGGTTAGAATTAAGCCTGTTTACAAACCTTTGACTCCTCCTTGGAGTCTCAATTTAGTTCTTTCAGTTCTTCAGGGGGTTCCGTTTGAACCCTTGCATTCCGTTGATATTAAGTTATTATCTTGGAAAGTTTTGTTTTTAGTTGCAATTTCTTCTGCTAGAAGAGTTTCAGAATTATCTGCTCTGCAGTGTTCTCCTCCTTATCTGGTGTTCCATGCAGATAAGGTGGTTTTACGTACTAAACCTGGTTTTCTTCCAAAAGTTGTTTCTAACAAAAACATTAACCAGGAGATTATCGTACCTTCTCTGTGTCCGAAACCAGTTTCAAAGAAGGAACGTTTGTTGCACAATTTGGATGTTGTTCGCGCTCTAAAATTCTATTTAGATGCTACAAAGGATTTTAGACAAACATCTTCCTTGTTTGTTGTTTATTCCGGTAAAAGGAGAGGTCAAAAAGCAACTTCTACCTCTCTCTCTTTTTGGATTAAAAGCATCATCAGATTGGCTTACGAGACTGCCGGACGGCAGCCTCCCGAAAGAATCACAGCTCATTCCACTAGGGCTGTGGCTTCCACATGGGCCTTCAAGAACGAGGCTTCTGTTGATCAGATATGTAGGGCAGCGACTTGGTCTTCACTGCACACTTTTACCAAATTTTACGGGTTTGATACTTTTGCTTCTTCTGAGGCTATTTTTGGGAGAAAGGTTTTGCAAGCCGTGGTGCCTTCCATTTAGGTGACCTGATTTGCTCCCTCCCTTCATCCGTGTCCTAAAGCTTTGGTATTGGTTCCCACAAGTAAGGATGACGCCGTGGACCGGACACACCTATGTTGGAGAAAACAGAATTTATGTTTACCTGATAAATTACTTTCTCCAACGGTGTGTCCGGTCCAAGGCCCGCCCTGGTTTTTTTAATCAGGTCTGATAATTTATTTTCTTTAACTACAGTCACCACGGTACCATATGGTTTCTCCTATGCAAATATTCCTCCTTAACGTCGGTCGAATGACTGGGGTAGGCGGAGCCTAGGAGGGATCATGTGACCAGCTTTGCTGGGCTCTTTGCCATTTCCTGTTGGGGAAGAGAATATCCCACAAGTAAGGATGACGCCGTGGACCGGACACACCGTTGGAGAAAGTAATTTATCAGGTAAACATAAATTCTGTTTTTTTTCAAAATTAGCGCTAGTTACATTGGGACACTGATATCTGTCAGGAATCCCTGATTAACCCTTGACATGTATATATTTTTTTTTAGAAGACATCCCAAAGTATTGATCTAGGTCCATTTTGGTATATTTCATGCCACCATTTCACCACCAAATGCAATCAAATAAAAAAAAATGTTCACTTTTTCCCAAATATTTTCACAAACTTTAGGTTTCTCACTGAAATTATTTACAAACAACTTGTGCAATTATGGCATAAATGGTTGTAAATGCTTCTCTGGGATCCCCTTTGTTCAAAAATAGCAGAAATATATGACTTTGGCGTTGCTTTTTGGTAATTAGAAGGCCGCTAAATGCCACTGCGCATCACACGTGTATTATGCCCAGCAGTGAAGGGGTTAATTAGGGAGCATGTAGGGAGCATCTAGGGTTAATTTTAGCTTCAGTGTAGTGTAGTAGACAACCCCAAGTATTGATCTAGGCCCATCTTGGTATATTTCATGCTACCATTTCACCGCTAAATGCGATCAAATTAAAAAAAAACGTAAAATTTTTCACAATTTTAGGTTTTTCACTGAAATTATTTACAAACAACTTTTGCAAGTATGGCATAAATGGTTGTAAATGCTTCTCTGGGATCCCCTTTGTTCAGAAATAGCAGACATATATGGCTTTGGCGTTGCTTTTTGGTAATTATAAGGCCGCTAAATGCCGCTGCGCACCACACGTGTATTATGCCCAGCAGTGCAGGGGTTAATTAGGTCATTTGTAGGGAGCTTGCAGGGTTAATTTTAGCTTTAGCGTAGAGATCAGCCTCCCATCTGACACATCACACCCCAGGATCCCTCCCAAATAGCTCTCTTCCCTCCCCCATCCCACAATTGTCCCCGCCATCTTAAGTACTGGCAGAAAGTCTGCCAGTACTAAAATAAAAGGTATATTTAAAATTTAAAAAAAAATTTGCAGCTGTGTAGGATCCCCCCTTAGCCCCCAACCTCCCTGATCCCCCCCCCCCCCCAAACAGCTCTCTAACCCTCCACCTCTACCTTACTGGGAGCCATCTTGGGTACTGGCAGCTGTCTGCCAGTACCCTGTTTGAAAATACAAATGGGTTTTTTTTTAGGTTTTTTTAATTTTTTTTCCATTTTTTCTGTAGTGTAGCTTTCCCCCCCCCCCCACAGACAAATCCCCCACCCGCTCCCAGATCCCTTAGATTTATTTTTGTTGGGGATTATATCCCCCCTTACTGCCAGTCTTATATAATTATTTTGCTGTAGTGTAGCGGTTCCCACCCGCTCCCTCCCCGTGCACGCGCCCACCCACCGGCCCCCGTGCACGCGCGCGCTCCCGTGCGCACGCCCAACAACCCCGCCCCTGATCCCGCCCCCCTCTCTCTTCAATTTGTCACTGATGGCCGCCCACTCGCCTCCCACGGTCAGCTCCCACCCACCAACAATTGCGGCCATCGATGCCGGTGCAGAGAGGGCCACAGAGTGGCTCTCTCTGCATCGGATGGAGAAAAATGTTATTGCAGGATGCCTCGATATCGAGGCATCACTGCAATAACCGTAAAGCGGCTGGAAGCGATCAGGATCGCTTCCAGCCGCTTTAATCCCCAAAGTCGTACAGGGTACGTTGCTGGTCTTTAAAGACCAGGTTGTGTGCGACGTGCCCTGTACGACTCGTGTCGTTAAGGGATTAAGGAATTTGATAGATTTTGCTTTATATGTTGTTTTTTCTCTTACATATTGCAAGATGTCTCAGATTGACCCTGGATCAGAAGCTACTTCTGGAAAAACGCTGCCTGATGCTGGTTCTACCAAAGTTAAGTGTATTTGCTGTAAACTTGGTGGTAACTGTTCCTCCGGCTGTAGTTTGTGATGAATGTCATGATAAGCTTGCTAATGCAGATAGTATTTCCATTAGTAATATTCCATTACCTGTTGCTGTTCCATCAACATCTAATACTCAGGATGTTCCTGTTAATATAAGAGATTTTGTTTCTAAATCTATTAGGAAGGCTATGTCTGTTATTCCTCCTTCCAGAAAACGTAAAAGGTCTTTTAAAACTTCACATTTTTCAGATGAATTTTTAAATGAACATCATCATTCTGATTTGTCCGTTTCTGATGATGATTTTTCTGGTTCAGAGGATTCTGTCTCAGATATTGACACTGATAAATCTTCATATTTATTTAAAATGGAATTTATTCGTTCTTTACTTAAAGAAGTGTTAATCGCATTAGAAATGGAGGATTCTAGTACTCTTGATACTAAATTTACTAGGCATTTAAATACGGTTTTTAAACCTCCTTTAGTTATTCCGGAAGTTTTTCCTGTCCCTGATGCTATTTCTGAAGTAATTTCTAGGGAATGGAATAATCTGGGTAATTCATTTACTCCTTCTAAAAGGTTTAAGAAATTGTATCCTGTGCCATCTGACAGATTAGAGTTTTGGGACAAAATCCCTTAAGTTGATGGGGCTATCTCTACTCTTGCTAAACATACTACTATTCCTACGGCAGATAGTACTTCCTTTAAGGATCCTTTAGATAGGAAAATTTAATCCTTTCTAAGGAAAGCTTATTTATGTTCAGGTAATCTTCTTAGGCCTGCTATTTCTTTGGCTGATGTTGCGGCAGCTTCCACTTTTTGGTTGGAAGCTTTGGCACAACAAGTGTTAGATCATAATACTCATAGCATTGTTAAACTTCTTCAACATGCTAATAACTTTATTTGTGATGCCATCTTTGATATCATTAGAGTTGATGTCAGGTATATGTCTTTAGCTATTTTAGCTAGAAGAGCTTTATGGCTTAAAACTTGGAATGCAGATATGTCTTCTAAGTCAACTTTGCTTTCCCTTTCTTTCCAAGGTAATAAATTGTTTGGTTCCCAGTTGGATTCTATTATTTCAACTGTTACTGGGGGAAAGGAACTTTTTTACCTCAGGATAAAAAATCTAAAGGTAAATATAGGGCTGCTAATCGTTTTCGTTCCTTTCGGCAGAATAAGGAACAGAAGCCTGATCCTTCCCCTAAAGGAACGGTTTCTGTTTGGAAACCATCTCCAGTCTGGAATAAATCCAAGCCTTTCAGAAAGCCAAAGCCAGCTCCCAAGTCCACATGAAGGTGCGGCCCTCATTCCAGCACAGCTGGTAGGGGGCAGATTACGATTTTTCAAAGAAATTTGGATCAATTCGATTCACAGTCTTTGGATTCAGAACATTGTTTCACAAGGGTACAGAATAGGTTTCAAGGTAAGGCCTCCTGCAAGAAGATTTTTTCTTTCTCGCATTCCAATAAACCCAGTGAAGGCTCAAGCATTTCTGAAATGTATTTCAGATCTAGAGTTGGCTGGAGTAATTGTGCCAGTTCCAGTTCTGGAACAGGGTCTGGGGTTTTACTCAAATCTATTCATTGTACCAAAGAAGGAGAATTCCTTCAGACCAGTTTTGGATTTAAAAATATTGAATCGTTATGTAAGGATACCAACATTCAAAATGGTAACTATAAGGACTATTCTGCCTTTTGTTCAGCAAGGGCATTATATGTCCACAATAGATTTACAAGATGCATATCTGCATATTCCGATTCATCCAGATCACTTTCAGTTTCTGAGATTCTCTTTTCTAGACAAGCATTACCAGTTTGTGGCTCTGCCGTTCGGCCTAGCAACAGCTCCAAGGATTTTTTCAAAGGTTCTCGGTGCCCTTCTATCTGTAATCAGAGAACAGGGTATTGTGGTATTTCCTTATTTGGACGATATCTTGGTACTTGCTCAGTCTTCACATTTAGCAGAATTTCATACGAATCAACTTGTGTCGTTTCTTCAAGAACATGGTTGGAGGATCAATTTACCAAAGAGTTCATTGATTCCTCAGACAAGGGTAACCTTTTTAGGTTTCCAAATAGATTCAGTGTCCATGACTTTGTCTCTGACGGACAAGAGACGTCTGAAATTGGTTTCAGCTTGTCGAAACCTTCAGTCTCAATCATTACCTTCGGTAGCCTTATGCATGGAAATTCTAGGTCTTATGACTGCTGCATCGGACGCGATCCCCTTTGCTCGTTTTCACATGCGACCTCTTCAGTTTTGTATGCTGAACCAGTGGTGCAGGGATTATACAAAGATATCACAGTTAATATCTTTAAATCCGATTGTACGACACTCTCTGACGTGGTGGACAGATCACCATCATTTAGTTCAAGGGGCTTCTTTTGTTCTTCCAACCTGGACTGTGATCTCAACAGATGCGAGTCTGACAGGTTGGGGAGCTGTATGGGGATCTCTGACAGCGCAGGGGGTTTGGGAATCTCAGGAGGCGAGATTACCAATCAACATTTTGGAACTCCGTGCAATTTTCAGAGCTCTTCAGTCGTGGCCTCTTCTGAAGAGAGAATCGTTCATTTGTTTTCAGATGGACAATGTCACAACCGTGGCATATGTCAATCATCAAGGTGGGACTCACAGTCCTCTGGCTATGAAAGAAGTATCTCGGATACTTGTATGGGCGGAATCCAGCTCCTGTCTAATTTCTGCGGTTCACATCCCAGGTATAGACAATTGGGAAGCGGATTATCTCAGTCGCCAGACGTTACATCCGGGCGAATGGTCTCTTCACACAGAGGTATTTCTTCAGATTGTTCAAATCTGGGGACTTCCAGAAATAGATCTGATGGCCTCTCATCTAAACAAGAAACTTCCCAGGTATCTGTCCAGATCCAGGGATCCTCAGGCGGAGGCAGTGGATGCATTGTCACTTCCTTGGAAGTATCATCCTGCCTATATCTTTCCGCCTCTAGTTCTTCTTCCAAGAGTGATCTCCAAGATTCTAAAAAAGCGTTCATTTGTTCTGCTGGTGGCTCCAGCATGGCCTCACAGGTTTTGGTATGCAGATCTTGTTCGGATGGCTACTTGCCAACCTTGGACTCTTCCGTTAAGACCAGACCTTCTATCTCAAGGTCCTTTTTTCCATCAGGATCTCCAATCATTAAATTTGAAGGTATGGAGATTGAACGCTTGATTCTCAGTCAAAGAGGTTTCTCTGACTCCGTAATTAATACTATGTTACAGGCTCGTAAATCTGTGTCTAGGAAGATATATTATCGAGTCTGGAAGACTTACATTTCTTGGTGTTCTTCTCATCAATTTTCCTGGCATTCTTTTAGAATTCCTAGAATTTTACAGTTTCTTCAGGATGGTCTGGATAAAGGTTTGTCTGCAAGTTCCTTGAAAGGACAAATTTCTGCTCTTTCTGTGCTGTTTCACAGAAAGATTGCTAATCTTCCTGATATTCATTGTTTTGTACAGGCTTTGGTTCGTATAAAACCTGTCATTAAGTCAATCTCTCCTCCTTGGAGTTTGAATTTGGTTCTGGGGGCTTTACAAGCTCCTCCGTTTGAACCTATGCATTCTCTGGATATTAAATTACTTTCTTGGAAAGTGTTGTTCCTTTTGGCCATCTCTTCTGCTAGAAGAGTTTCTGAGTTATCTGCTCTTTCTTGTGAATCTCCTTTTCTGATTTTTCATCAGGATAAGGCGGTGTTGCGGACTTCATTTAAATTTTTACCTAAAGTTGTGAATTCTAACAACATTTGTAGAGAAATTGTGGTTCCTTCATTGTGTCCTAATCCTAAGAATTCTAAGGAAAGATCGTTACATTCTTTGGATGTAGTTAGAGCTTTGAAATATTATGTTGAAGCTACTAAAGATTTCCAAAAGACTTCTAGTCTATTTGTTATCTTTTCTGGGTCCAGAAAAGGTCAGAAGGCCTCCGCCATTTCTTTGGCGTCTTGGTTAAAGTCTTTGATTCATCATGCTTATGTCGAGTCGGGTAAAACTCTGCCTCAAAGGATTACAGCTCATTCTACTAGGTCAGTTTCTACTTCCTGGGCATTTAGGAATGAAGCTTCTGTTGATCAGATTTGCAAAGCAGCAACTTGGTCTTCTTTGCATACTTTTACTAAATTCTACCATTTTGATGTGTTTTCTTCTTCTGAAGCAGTTTTTGGTAGAAAAGTACTTCAGGCAGCTGTTTCAGTTTGATTATTCTGCTTATATTTTCAGTTTTTTTCATTATAAGATTAAAACTTTATTTTGGAGTGTGGATTATTTTTCAGCGGAATTGGCTGTCTTTATTTTATCCCTCCCTCTCTAGTGACTCTTGCGTGGAAGTTCCACATCTTGGGTATTTATTATCCCATACGTCACTAGCTCATGGACTCTTGCTAATTACATGAAAGAAAACATAATTTATGTAAGAACTTACCTGATAAATTAATTTCTTTCATATTAGCAAGAGTCCATGAGGCCCACCCTTTTTTTGTGGTGGTTATGCTTTTTTTGTATAAAGCACAATTATTCCAATTCCTTATTTTTTATGCTTTCGCACTTTTTTCTTATCACCCCACTTCTTGGCTATTCGTTAAACTGATTTGTGGGTGTGGTGAGGGGTGTATTTATAGGCATTTTGAGGTTTGGGAAACTTTGCCCCTCCTGGTAGGAATGTATATCCCATACGTCACTAGCTCATGGACTCTTGCTAATATGAAAGAAATTAATTTATCAGGTAAGTTCTTACATAAATTATGTTTTTCAGAGGTCCGATATTGTTCTATGTGCAATCCTTGTTTTATTGATTGCATGTAATATTCTATTTTTTTGAGATTGTGGATTTGGGGTTTTCATGAGCTGTAAGCCATAATCATCACAATTATGACAAATCACGGCTTGAACTATCTTGCTTTGCATGTAATGAGTCTATCTCATATATTAGTTTCACCTTTTAAGTTGCATTAGTGAAATAAATGAACTTTTGCACAATATTCACATTTTTCGAGTTTCACCTGTATCTGTTAAAAAGATGTTTCACTTAGCTAGCAATTTATATTCAAAGACTTGTTTTTTGAATGTGTCAATATATCTAAATGATCAGGAAATATTATCCTACACATATTTACTTTAGGCATACAATTAACTATTTTAAGTATTTGAGTTTATCTCCTGTAAATTGGAATATCTTTCTATTCTTATATAAAATCTCTATAATCACAACCGATCAGGTTTTCATAAAATATTATTTAACAATAAATAATTTTTCATGCTTAAAAGGCACATAGTATAAAATGTCTGTAGGTATCTGTATTCCAAAATATAATAATTATTATTTAAATTATAAAATATAATAGAAATAAATGTGTAATCCCATCTTTTAAAAGACTAAGCTTATGTGTTTATCACATTAAAAATGTTTTAAAAAATAAATCTTCCACTTTACCAAATAACTATGAATTCAATATTTTAATATCATAAAAATAGATGTTTGAAATCATGATAGGGTCAGCTAAAATCAGCTAATACATGCAGCAGGCTAATTCTTATTCCAGATATAGGCCACTAGGTGTCAGACAGAACCCATTTTGAATTTTATATTATTATTATCATTTATTTGTAAAGCGCCAACAGAAAAAAAGTTCTTTATTCATATTTTCTCCCCACCTCTTATTTAATATTTTTTTAACTTTGCACTTCCTGTGTATTTGAAAGTGCTTAGCTTCCCATTGTTATATTGCAACAGGAATATCTTTATTCCTGTCCTCCTTTGCATTCTTGGTGCATAGAATGTGTTCTCTTAAATGTTCTCTTGCTGGCCTTTCTGAATGTTCATGATATTGTTTCCCATAAATCCACTCAATTATATAAATAAATAGCAATTGTTATCTGTACATCTAATGGTGTCCACAATATTAAATTCTTTCCTGTTTATATTTGAAGTGAAACTAGTTCTTTTCTTAGAGTGTCTGGAGACTTTGCAAATGTGACCGGGAAAAACCTATTTTTTGCCTAAAATTTGTGAGAGTTAATACATTTCTTAGATTGTTTGCTTTCCTATAATTTCTTTTGGTTTGTGGAGTAATAATCCCAAATAAATCGGCATTTATTTTTAAATAAGATTTTATAAAAACTTGATCTATTTGTGAATATAGAGAATACTGAATTTGTATGTGAACGATATTCAAACATAAGGTAGATTTTCTAGTACTTTAAATAGATAAAAGGACATTGTAACACTATAATTGCATGTTTTGATTGGTTAGAGCATGTCATTTCTTTCTAATGACACGGTGAGTCCACGGATCATCATCAGTTACTGTTGGGAATATCACTCCTGGCCAGTAGGCGGAGGCAAAGAGCACCACAGCAGAGCTGTTAAGTATCACTTCCCTTCCCACCAACCCCAGTCATTCTCTTTGCCTGCAGTACAAGGAAGAGGTGAAGTTATCTGTGTGAAGTGTCTGATTCTACAATCAAGATTTTATTATTTTTAAGCAGAGTAGGTTTACTCTGATCTTTCCTAGGGTCTAGCCTTAGCCCATGTCAGTCTCTGCAGTAGAGTAGTGGTGGCTTTTAAGCAATTGGGAACTTGTGGGGTACATTCCCCACTCCGTTTTCTCAAACAGTTTTGCTGCCCTACTCAGTCTTTCATTTTCCACAGGTCCATGTGAGGGATAGCACCCTCTCAAACCAAGTGAGCTGTCTTTCTGCTGGACAGATAGATCAGGTAAGTGCCAAGTATAATTTTTCTTTATTAAAGAGAAACGTTGGCACTTAAGCAGTTAATTCTGCAGGGGGACGTGTATCTTTGACCCTAGAGGGTAATTTACAAGGCAGACAGCAGGGACTGTGGACAATAGGGAGTATTTTACTGTTGGCTCAGTTAGTCCTTAGCTCTGGGTGTTATCCGGTTCAGGATTTTAGGAGAGTGTGCCGTTTTTTTAGTTTAAAATTGTAATGGTCATACTTTTTTCCTTTTTTATGTGTTGTTTTTTTCTTGCTGTCTTTATGGCCGCTGGGACCGCCCCTGATTATGGAGAGGCGGTTTCCTTTGAGCCAGTTTAACACGCTTCTGACTGAGGAGGAAGAACTTACTTCCTGTGTGTGTGCTCGGAGAGGATACGCAGTTTGCGGCGGCTCTGCTCTAGTGTGATTTCTCAGCCGTTTAGCTGTGGTGTTCAGCGTGTCAAACGAACACCACATCACTTTCTCTGTCGGTGTGTAGTGGGTGCCTGGGGGTGTAAGAGATTATTTGCTTACTTACGCCTAGATTTAGAGTTCTGCGTTAGCCGTCAAAACCAGCGTTAGGGGCTCCTAACGCTGGTTTTGGCCGCCCGCTGGTATTTAGAGTCAGTCAGGAAAGGGTCTAACGCTCACTTTGCAGCCGCGACTTTTCCATACCGCAGATCCCCCTACGCCATTTGCGTATCCTATCTTTTCAATGGGATCTTCCTAACGCCGGTATTTAGAGTCTTGGCTGAAGTGAGCGTTAGAAATCTAACGACAAAACTCCAGCCGCAGAGAAAAGCCAGGAGTTAAGAGCTTTCTGGGCTAACGCCAGTTCATAAAGCTCTTAACTACTGTGCTCTAAAGTACACTAACACCCATAAACTACCTATGTACCCCTAAACCGAGGCCCCCCCACATCGCCACCACTCTAATAAAAAATTTTAACCCCTAATCTGCCAACCGCACACCGCCGCAACCTACATTATCCCTATATACCCCTAATCTGCTGCCCCTAACACCGCCGACCCCTATATTATATTTATTAACCCCTAATCTGCCGCCCCCAACGTCGCTGCCTCCTACCTACAATTCTTAACCCCCTAACCTGCCGACCGGACCTCACCGCTACTATAATAAAGTTATTAACCCCTAATCCGCCTCACTCCCGCCTCAATAACCCTATAATAAATAGTATTAACCCCTAATCTGCCGACCGGACCTCACCGCTACTCTAATAAATTTATTAACCCCTAAAGCTAAGTCTAACCCTAACACTAACACCCCCCTAAGTTAAATATAATTTTTATCTAACGAAATAAATTATTTCTTATTAAATAAATTCTTCCTATTTAAAGCTAAATACTTACCTGTACAATAAACCCTAATATAGCTACAATATAAATAATAATTATATTGTAGCTATTTTAGGATTAATATTTATTTTACAGGTAACTTTGTATTTATTTTAACTAGGTACAATAGCTATTAAATAGTTAATAACTATTTAATAGCTACCTAGTTAAAATAATTACAAAATGACCTGTAAAATAAATCCTAACCTAAGTTACAATTAAACCTAACACTACACTATCAATAAATTAATTAAATAAAATACCTACAATTATCTACAATTAAACCTAACACTACACTATCAATAAATTAATTACATACAAATACCTACAAATAAATACAATTAAATAAACTAACTAAAGTACAAAAAATAAAAAAAGAACTGTTACAAAAAATAAAAAAATAATTTACAAACATTATAAAAATATTACAACAATTTTAAGCTAATTACACCTACTCTAAGCCCCCTAATAAAATAACAAAGCCCCCCAAAATAAAAAAATGCCCTACCCTATTCTATTCTAAAATAAAAATAGAAAAGCTCTTTTACCTTACCAGCCCTTAAAAGGGCCTTTTGCGGGGCATGCCCCAAAGAATTCTGCTCTTTTGCCTGTAAAAAAAAACATGCAATACCCCCCCAACATTACAACCCACCACCCACATACCCCTAATCTAACCCAAACCCCCCTTAAATAAACCTAACACTAAGCCCCTGAAGATCTCCCTACCTTATCTTCACCACGCCGGGTATCACCGATCCGTCCAGAAGAGGCTCCGAAATCTTCATCCAAGCCCAAGCGGGGGCTGAAGAGGTCCATCATCGGGCTGAAGTCTTGATCCAAGCGGGGGCTGAAGAGATCCATCATCCGGCTGAAGTCTTGATCCAAGCGGGGGCTGAAGAGATCCATCATCCGGCTGAAGTCTTCTATCAAGCGGCATCTTCAGTCTTCTTTCTTCCGGATCCATCTTCATCCCGCCGACGCGGAACATCCATCCTGGCCGACGACTTCCCGACGAATCACGGTTCCTTTAAGGGATGTCATCCAAGATGGTGTCCCTCGAATTCCCATTGGCTGATAGGATTCTATCAGCCAATCGGAATTAAGGTAGGAAAATTCTGATTGGCTGATGGAATCAGCCAATCAGATTCAAGTTTAATCCGATTGGCTGATCCAATCAGCCAATCAGATTGAGCTCACATTCTATTGGCTGATCGGAACAGCCAATAGAATGCGAGCTCAATCTGATTGGCTGAATTTTCCTATTTTAATTCCGATTGGCTGATAGAATCCTATCAGCCAATCGGAATTCGAGGGACGCCATCTTGGATGACGTCCCTTAAAGGAACCATCATTCGTCGGGAAGTCGTCGGCCAGGATGGATGTTCCACGTCGGCGGGATGAAGATGGATCCGGAAGAAAGAAGATTGAAGATGCCGCTTGATAGAAGACTTCAGCCGGATGATGGATCTCTTCAGCCCCCGCTTGGATCAAGACTTCATCCGGATGATGGACCTCTTCAGCCCGATGATGGACCTCTTCAGCCCCCGCTTGGGCTTGGATGAAGATTTCGGAGCCTCTTCTGGACGGATCGTGATACCCGGCGTGGTGAAGATAAGGTAGGGAGATCTTCAGTGGCTTAGTGTTAGGTTTATTTAAGGGGGGTTTGGGTTAGATTAGGGGTATGTGGGTGGTGGGTTGTAATGTTGGGGGGGTATTGTATGGGTTATTTTTACAGGCAAAAGAGCAGAATTCTTTGGGGCATGCCCCGCAAAAGGCCCTTTTAAGGGCTGGTAAGGTAAAAGAGCTTTTCTATTTTTATTTTAGAATAGGGTAGGGCATTTTTTTATTTTGGGGGGATTTTATTATTTTATTAGGGGGCTTAGAGTAGGTGTAATTAGCTTAAAATTGTTGTAATATTTTTATAATGTTTGTAAATTATTTTTTTATTTTTTGTAACTTAGTTCTTTTTTAATTTTTTGTACTTTAGTTAGTTTATTTAATTGTATTTATTTGTAGGTATTTGTATGTAATTAATTTATTGATAGTGTAGTGTTAGGTTTAATTGTAGATAATTGTAGGTATTTTATTTAATTAATTTATTGATAGTGTAGTGTTAGGTTTAATTGTAACTTAGGTTAGGATTTATTTTACAGGTAATTTTGTAATTATTTAACTAGGTAGCTATTAAATAGTTATTAACTATTTAATAGCTATTGTACCTGGTTAAAATAAATACAAAGTTACCTGTAAAATAAATATTAATCCTAAAATAGCTACAATATAATTATTATTTATATTGTAGCTATATTAGGGTTTATTTTACAGGTAAGTATTTAGCTTTAAATAGGAATAATTTATTTAATAAGAAATAATTTATTTTGTTAGATAAAAATTATATTTAACTTAGGGGGGTGTTAGTGTTAGACTTAGCTTTAGGGGTTAATAAATTTATTAGAGTAGCGGTGAGGTCCGGTCGGCAGATTAGGGGTTAATACTTGAAGTTAGGTGTCGGTGATGTTAGGGAGGGCAGATTAGGGGTTAATACTATTTATTATAGGGTTATTGAGGCGGGAGTGAGGCGGATTAGGGGTTAATAACTTTATTATAGTAGCGGTGAGGTCCGGTCGGCAGATTAGGGGGTTAATAATTGTAGGTAGGTGGCGGCGATGTTGGGGACGGCAGATTAGGGGTTAATAAATATAATATAGGGGTCGGCGGTGTTAGGGGCAGAAGATTAGGGGTACATAGGGATAATGTAGGTTGCGGCGGTGTACGGAGCGGCAGATTAGGGGTTAATAATAATATGCAGGGGTCAGTGATAGCGGGGGTGGCAGATTAGGGGTTAATAAGTGTAAGATTAGGGGTGTTTAGACTCGGGGTACATATTAGGGTGTTAGGTGCAGACTTAGGAAGTGTTTCCCCATAGGAAACAATGGGGCTGCGTTAGGAGCTGAACGCTGCTTTTTTGCAGGTGTTAGATTTTTTTCAAGCTCAAACGGCCCCATTGTTTCCTATGGGGGAATCGTGCACGAGCACGTTTTTGAAGCTGGCCGCTGGTATTTAGAGTTGCAGTGGCGATAAATTATGCTCTACGCTCCCTTTTTGGAGCCTAACGCAGCCCTACTGTGAACTCTAAATACCAGCGGTATTTAAAAGGTGAAAAAAAAAACATGCGTAGCTAACGCACCCCTTTGGCCGCAGAACTCTAAATCTAGCGGTATGTATTTCATTTTGACTAAATTTAAAGGGGCAGTAACGCTTTTTCCTATAAAGTAAAATAAAAGGTGTTTTTTATTTTTCCTCTGTTTTGTTATTCTTTTTTTGGCCTAAAGATGGATCAAGAGGCCTTGCAGAGTGTTACATGTCATTTGTGTATTAATTCCCAGGTGGAACCTCCAGTTCCGTTCTGTTCTTCGTGTAGTGACAGAACTTTTTGTTACAGGGATAGACTTTTTGCTACTGAGCCATCATTATCTAAGGTGAATGCTGTTTAGGTGTCTCCGGTATCAGATATGCTGCAGCTTTCTCCCCAAGCGTCCCAATCTCTTTTGTCTACACATGCAGTGCCCTGCAGGTCCTCGCATGCTCCGGTAGGAGTTTCCTTGCAAGACATTATGGCCCAGATATCCTCTGCGGTATCTGAGGCGTTGTCTGATTTTCCCATGCTGCATGGAAAGCGCAAGAGGAAATTTAGGGAGTCAGTGTGTAAGGTTTCTGATCCAGTTAGGGCTACTCAGGGTGATCCCTCTCAGAAGTCTGAAGAGGAAGACACCTCGGTAGCATCCGAGGGTGAAATCTCAGACTCAGACAGTGTAATTCCTTCTTCTGATGCTGAAGTGGTATCCTTCAGATTTAAGCTGGAACACCTCAGTCTATTACTTAAGGAGGTTTTGGCTACCTTGGACGACTCCGACATGATCGTCATAGTTAACCATAAGAAGTCTAGTAAACTGAACAAGTACTTTGATGTTCCCTCCGCGGTGGAGGTTTTCCCTTTACCAGACCGTGCTACAGAGAATTTTGCACAGGATTGGGAGAGGCCTGGAATTCCTTTTTCTCCATCTCCAATTTTCAAGAAATTTTTTCCTATTGCTGACTCCATTAAAGAGTTGTGGCAAACGGTTCCTCAGGTGGAAGGGGCGATCTCCACTTTGGCTAAGAGGACCACTATTCCCATAGAGGATAGTTGTTCTTTTAAGGATCCAATGGATAAGAAGTTGGAGGCATTGCTAAAGAAAATGTATGTTCACCAGGGTCTACAATGGCAGCCTGCGGTGTGTATTACCGCTGTCACCAGTGCAGCAGCCTACTGGTTTGATGCCTTGTCTGATTCTATTCAGACAGATACTCCTCTTGAGGAGATCCAGGACAGGATTAAGGCTCTTATGTTGGCCAATTCCTTTATCAAGGATGCTTCTTTACAAGTCAGTAAGTTGGGAGCAAAAATGTCTGGTTTTGCGGTTCTATTCAAATCTGTTTGTGGTTCCCAAAAAAAGAGGGAACTTTCAGACCTATTTTAGAACTGAAATGTCTAAACAAGTTCCTCAAAGTACCGTCCTTCAAGATGAAAACTATACGTTGCATTCTTCCCTTGGTCCAAATGGGTCAGTTTTTGACAACCATAGACCTAAAGGATGCGTACCTTCATGTTCCCATTCACAGGGATCATCACAAGTTTCTGAGATTCGACTTTTTGGACAATCGCTTTCAGTTTGTGGCTCTTCCATTTGACCTTGCCACAGCTCCCAGAATTTTTTTAAAGGTTCTGGGGGCTCTATTGGCAGTGATTCGGTCTCGAGGCATTGCAGTGGCGCCTTATCTGGATGACATTCTGGTTCAAGCGCCATCTTTTCAACAAGCAAACTCTCATACAAAGATCTTGTTGTCTTCTTCGCTCCCACGGATGGAAGGTGAATCTGGGAAAAAGCTCTCTGGTTCCAACTACAAGGGTTGTGTTCTTGGGGACCATAATAGATTCCATATCGATGAAAATATTTCTGACAGAGGTCAGAAAGTCCAAGATTTTCGACTCTTGCCTTACCCTTCAGTCCTCTCCTCGGCTGTCAGTGGCTCTGTATGGAGGTAATTGGTCTGATGGTAGCCTCCATGGACATCATACCGTTTGCTCGGTTCCATCTCAGAGCCCTGAAGTTATGCATGCTAAGACAATGGAACGGGGACTATGCAGATCTGTCTCCTCGTAAAGATCTGGATCAGGTGACAAGAGACTCTCTTCCATGGTGTCAGGGTTTTTTCTCTGTTGTGTTTGCCATGTGCTGCTGGCAGCCGTTTTACTTACCTCTCTTCCTGACTATGGTGCATTGTGGGGGATGCTGCTCATTTCCTGCACTTCCTTTTATGGCCAGACTGGTGTGCATCATCCATGTGAGACAGGATGCAGTCTCAGAATTGTGATGTCATCACTTATTATTTAAAGGGCCTCTGTTCAGTATGCTTTGCCTTTGCGTCGTCTCAGACCTGTTTGTGAGAGTTCCTGTGTATTACCTGGATGCCTGATGTCCTTCCTGGTTCCTGATCCCTTGCTTGTTCCTGACTCTGCTGTTTTCCTTGTTCCTGATTCCGGCTCGTCTGACTATTCACTTTGGCTCCTGACTCGGCTCGTCTGACTACCAGCTCTGGTTTTGACTCCTGGCTTGTTATTTGACTTGTGGACTTTTTATTATTTATTGCTATTAATAAAGGTGTGATTATTTTTGCACTTCTCGTCTCAGTCTGATTCCTGGCACCCTGACATTACGCAAAGGCCATGAATCCTGATGCTGCTAATTATCCACCTTTACCTGCCATCATTTCCAGGATGGATGTACAGGATCACCGCTTGGATCAATTTGCACTAGCCCTGCAAACCCTGCTGACTCGCACTGCACATTTGGACCAAAGTGTCCCGCAAGTTATGGCTGCTCCTGTTTCCGCTGCTGCACCTATGCCTACCAGGAGCATGTCTGGTTCTGCACCTCTACCTCAGCGATATGGAGGTGATCCTATTCAGTGCAGAGGGTTTTTGAACCAGGTGGGCATTTACTTTGAGATGTTACCTCAGGCGTTTCCCTCTGACAGAGCTAAGGTGGGATTTCTCATCTTGTTACTCTCTGACACAGCTCTTGCCTGGGCTAATCCCTTGTGGGAGACTAATAAACCTGTGATTTCAAATTACCCTGAATTTGTGGCCTCCTTTCGAAGGGTATTTGATGTTCCGACTCGCTCCTCCTCTGCTGCTAAACGACTCATGTCCATTCAGCAAGGTACAGGATCTGTTGCTCAGTATGCTATTGAGTTCCGTACACTTGCCGCAGAGATAGGTTGGAACAATGAAGCCCTTGTTGCCGCCTTCTTTCATGGGCTCTCTGATGCGATTAAAGACAAAGTTGCTGCCACAGATTTACCAGAGGATATCAAGGTATTGGTGTCTTTTTTGATCCTAATTGACATCAGACTCAGAGAGAGGCCCTCTTTCAAGGAGAGCTTGTGGAAGCCCCCTGTTCCATTGTCTCCTACGTGTTCGTTCCCACCCATGCCTCCCTCTCCTCCCATGCCTCCTGGTCCCGAGTCACCAGGTACTGCTGAGCCGATGCAGTTGGGATTCACACGTCTCTCCGCGGCGGAGAGGGCCTTTAGGAGGAGGGAGGGGCTCTGCCTCTATTGTGGGTTACAGGGCCACCTTTTGAAGTCTTGTCCTACACGGCCGGGAAACACTCACACCTAAGGTCCTGTCGGGGACACACCTTGGGTGGTTTATCCTCGTCCCCGGAACCGCTTAAGGATAAACCTTTGGTCACGGTTGTCCTTTCCTGGGTGGACTCCTCCATAGTCACTCAGGCTCTTGTTGACTCCGGTGCTGCGGGCTATTTCATTAACTGTGCTTTTGTATCAAAGCACTCCATTCCTGTTTTGCCTCAGTCCATTCCACTTGCTATTGAGGCCATTGATGGCCGGCCCCTTCAGCCCGCACTCGTTACTCACGAAACTGCTCAGTTGTCCATGGCTGTTGGTGCTCTCCATTTTGAAACCCTCCAGTTCCAGGTGATAAACTCTCCGCATTTTCCAGTTGTTCTAGGTTATCCCTGGCTCCAAAAGCACAATCCCAGTCTCGACTGCCGCAGGTCCGAAATTTTGTCATGGTCCCCGCAATGTATTTCAACTTGTCTTCGGAAACCATTTAAAGTCTTGTGCACTTCTTCGATATCTCAATTGCCAGAGGAGTACCAAGAGTTCCTAGACGTGTTTGACAAGGTGCGTGCCGGTACATTGCCGCCTCACCGGTCCGATTGTGCCATAGACCTGCAACCCGGAGCTATTCCTCCTCGGGGCCGGGTGTACCCTTTGTATGTTGCAGAGAATTGTGCTATGGAGGAGTATGTTGCCGATGCTCTGTTGCAGGGGATCATCCGCAAATCCTGCTCTCCTGCAGGGGCTGGCTTCTTCTTTGTGAAGAAAAAGGGTGGCAAGTTAAGACCATATATCGATTATAGGGGTCTTAATTGTCTTACCATTAAGAATGCTTACCCTATTCCGCTCATTACCGAACTCTTTGACCGCCTCAAGGGAGCTACGGTCTTTACTAAACTTGATTTGAGAGGAGCGTACAATCTCGTTAGGATTAAGGAGGGCCATGAATGGAAAACAGCATTTAACACCAGGAGCAGGCATTATGAGTATCTTGTAATGCCCTTTGGCCTATGTAATGCTCCTGCTGTTTTTCAGGAATTTATTAATGATGTCCTACGAGATATGTTGCAATAGTGTGTTGTGGTGTACTTCCACATCCTCATACATGTGCTGCTGGCAGCCGTTTTACTTACCTCTCTTCCTGACTATGGTGCATTGTGGGGGATGCTGCTCATTTCCTGCACTTCCTTTTATGGCGAGACTGGTGTGCATCATCCACGTGAGACAGGATGCAGTCTCAGAATTGTGATGTTATCACTTATTATTTAAAGGGCCTCTGTTCAGTATGCTTTGCCTTTGCGTTGTCTCAGACCTGTTTGTGAGAGTTCCTGTGTATTACCTGGCTGCCTGACGTCCTTCCTGGTTCCTTATCCCTGGCTTGTTCCTGACTCTGCTGTTTTCCTTGTTCCTGATTCCGGCTCGTCTGACTAATCGCTTTGGCTCCTGACTCGGCTCGTCTGATTACCAGCTCTGGTTTTGACTCCTGGCTTGTTATTTGACTTGTGGACTTTTTGTTATTTTTTGCTATTAATAAAGGTGTGATTATTTTTGCACTTCTCGTCTCAGTCTGATTCCTGGCACCCTGACACGTGGTGGTTGTCTCAGGAACACCTCTCCCAGGGAACCTGCTTCCGCAGACCTACCTACCACGGATGCCAGTCTACTGTGTTGGGGAGCATTCTGGTGCTCGTTGAAGGCTCAGGGTCTATGGACTCGGGAGGAGTCAGTTCTTCCCATAAACATACTAGACCTGAGAGCGATCTTCAATGCTCTTCTGGCCTGGCCTCTGTTAGCTTTAGCCCGGTTTATCAGGTACGAGTCGGACATCATAACATCGGTGGCTTACATCAACCACCAGGGAGGAACTTGGAGTCCCTTGGCTATGTCAGAGGTGACCAGAATTATTCAGTGGGCGGAGACCCACAACTGCTGTCTACCTGCGATCCACATTCCAGGAGTGGACAATTGGGAAGCGTATTTCCTGAGCAAGCAGACTTTTTATCCCAGAGAGTGGGAACTCTATCCAGAGGTGTTTTCCAGTTTGACCTTCAAGTGGGGGCGGCCGGAGCTGGATCTTATGGCATCTCGGCAGAATGCCAAGCTCCTGAAGTACGGGTCGAGGTTGAGGGATCCTCAGGCTGTCCTGATAGATGCTCTGGCGGTCCCTTGGCATTTCAGTCTAGCATTCCTGTTTCCTCCGTTCGCTCTCCTTCCACGAGTCATTGCTCGGATCAAGCAGGAGAGGGCGTCGGTAATTCTCATAACACCGGCGTGGCCTTGCAGGATCTGGTATGCAGACCTAGTGGAAATGTCATCTCTTCCACCTTGGAGACTGCCTCTGAGGAAAGACCTTCTTCAGTGTACCTTCCTTCATCCAAATCTCACTTCTTTGAAGCTGACTGCTTGGAGATTGAACGCTTAATTTTATCTAAGCGCAGGTTCTCTGAATCGGTCATTGAGACTTTAATCCAGGCTCGTCAGCCTGTGCCAAGAAAGATTTACCATAAAATATGACGTAAATGTATTGGTGTGAATCCAAGGGCTACTCTTGGAGTAGAGTTAGGATTCCTAGGATTTTGACTTTTCTCCATGAGGGCCTGAAGAAGGGTTTGTCAGTACTCTGAAGGGTCAGATTTCTGCCTTTTCTATTTTGTTGGATAAGCGGCTGGCGGATGTGCCAGACGTGCAATCCTTTTGTCAGGCCTTGGTCAGAATCAGGCCTGTTTTAAAACCTGTTACTCCTCCCTGGAGTCTTAACCTTGTTCTTAAAGTTTTACAGCAAGCTCTGTTTGAGCCTATGTATCCCCTTAGATATTAAGATGTTATCTTGGAAGGTTTTGTTTCTTGTTGCTATTTCTTCTGCTCAGAGAATCTCTGAACTCTCGGCGTTACAGTATGATTCCCCTTACTTTATCTTTTATTCTGTTAAGGTGGTTATGCGCACTAAGTTAGGTTTCCTTCCTAAGGTTGTTTCGGACAGGAATATTAATCAGGAAATCGTTGTTCCTGCTTTGTGTCCTAACCCTTCTTCTCATAAGGAGCGTTTGTTGCACAACCTAGATGTGGTTTGTGAAATTCTACTTGCAGGCGACTAAAGACTTTTGTCAGTCTTCTGCTTTGTTTGTCTGTTTCTCTGGGAAACACAAGGGTCAGAAAGCTACGGCTACTTCTCTTTTGCTCTGGCTGAAGAGTATAATTCGTTTGGCCTATGAAACTGCTGGACAGCAGCCTCCTGAGAGAATCACGGCTCATTCAACGAGGGCTGTTTCTTCTTCCTGGGCTTTCAAAAATGAAGCTTCTGCGGAACAAATTTGCAAGGCTGCAACATGGTCCTCTTTGCAAACCTTTTCTAAATTTTATAAATTTAATAATTTTGCCCTTTTGGGAGAAAGGTTCTTCAAGCAGTGGTGCCTTCTGTTTAGGTTGCCTGTCTTGTTTCTCCCGTATCATCTGTGTCCTCTAGCTTGGGTATTGATTCCCAACAGTAATTGATGATGATCCGTGGACTCACCGTGTCATTAGAAAGAAAACAAAATTTATGCTTAACTGATAAATGTAATTATTTCTTGACATGGTGAGTACACGGCCCGCCCTGCTTTTCAGATGGTTTTTTGGTATATAAACCTCAGGCACCTCTGCACCTTGTGTTATTTCCTTTCTCTCCTTTCCCTTGGTCGAATGACTGGGGTTGGTGAGAAGAGAAGCGATACTTAACAGCTTTGCGGTTGTGCTCTTTGCCTCCTCTTGCTGGCCAGGAGTGATATTCCCAACAGTAATTGATGATGATCTGTGGACTCACTGTGTCAAGAAAGAAATACATTTATCAGGTAAGCATACATTTTGTTTTTAACACTACCGACCCTGCATAGAAGTGCTGGTCACAAGCAGAGGCGTCAGCTGAGCCTGTTTGTGGGAGTTATACACATAGACCTGTATGTAATTATTGCACTACAATGGAGGATAATATTTCTGATCCTTCAGATATTTGAACATATTCATAAAACAAGTCTTTGTATATATTGCTAAATATAAAATATTCCTTAGGTCTGATATTATTATTATAATAAACAATGTTATGTGATGTTCTAATTATAAATAGTGAAATGAACATATATTTAAATCATCTATTTGTATCATGTATGTTAAATATGATTAAATAATTGATTGTCCATATGCTTAGAAAAAGGGAGAAAGGATCACAAGTAAGTTGAAATGTTGCCAACTTGAGTGAGTGATGTTGATTTGAACATATAACGGAGCTTGGCTTGGTTGTCAGTACTTTAATGTGTCTACGGATATTTACTCTGTTACATGAAGAGGATACTGTTTATGTCTCCTACATATTACATGGTAAGCATATATCTTGATTCATTAAAGACTTATTGTTTGGATATTCACAAAGACAAACCATTGTGGATTGAGTTAGAACCTATTGTGAACATTTTAATGGACTTTGTGCTGGACTATCTATATGTTTATACATTTTTGGACCTTGAATGACTATCCATTATTTTTAAAGTTGATGACCTGTATTGTTTTAACATTGACAATATTGCATTCTCAGAGTTATGGATATAAATAAACTCTATTCTGTTCTGAGATCCAGCTGCCCATTTCGTCAGACTTAAACAAAGTCACCAGTCACCCATGTCAACAACAGGGGATTGGCACCATTATGGTAGTTAGCGTTAGGGTTAGGCTTCAGGTTGCAGTTTTCTGGGCATCCAATACATTTCCTTTGATATTTTTGCCACCTCATTATATTCCTGGCAACATTCTGGCCAAGGCAATTTCCTGGCTACAAAATTATGGCAAACATAATATTTTGTCTCCTCAAATATACAGTAGAGAATTGACAAAGTTTATTTTCTGGATGCATTCTAATCATGTAGGTTTAGAGAAGGCTATGTTGACATAGTATAATGTTGATACGTCCCTTCAAAACAGGGATGTATTTAATTTAACCATACGTGAACGGGTAGGAGGTGTTCTGAGTTATAGTTTCTACCTTACTCCAAGTGGGTAGAAGCTATATACCAACTAATAGAGAATTTTGAGTCACTTAAATTAAGGTTTTTTTTAAAAGAAAAAAAAAATTGTTTTAGTAAACACCAATGCTCTTGTGTTTATTTTTTTGTTTTGCATCCTTTTCCTGATAATATTGTTTTCTCCAACATAGGTGTGTCCGGTCCACGGCGTCATCCTTACTTGTGGGATATTCTCTTCCCCAACAGGAAATGGCAAAGAGCCCAGCAAAGCTGGTCACATGATCCCTCCTAGGCTCCGCCTACCCCAGTCATTCTCTTTGCCGTTGTACAGGCAACATCTCCACGGAGATGGCTTAGAGTTTTTTAGTGTTTAACTGTAGTTTTTATTATTCAATCAAGAGTTTGTTATTTTGAAATAGTGCTGGTATGTACTATTTACTCAGAAACAGAAAAGTGATGAAGATTTCTGTTTGTATGAGGAAAATGATTTTAGCAACCGTCACTAAAATCCATGGCTGTTCCACACAGGACTGTTGAGAGCAATTAACTTCAGTTGGGGGAACAGTGAGCAGTCTCTTGCTGCTTGAGGTATGACACATTCTAACAAGACGATGTAATGCTGGAAGCTGTCATTTTCCCTATGGGATCCGGTAAGCCATGTTTATTACGATCGTAAATAAGGGCTTCACAAGGGCTTATTAAGACTGTAGACTTTTTCTGGGCTAAATCGATTCATTATTAAACACATATTTAGCCTTGAGGAATCATTTTATCTGGGTATTTTGATATAATAATATCGGCAGGCACTGTTTTAGACACCTTATTCTTTAGGGGCTTTCCCAAAGCATAGGCAGAGCCTCATTTTCGCGCCGGTGTTGCGCACTTGTTTTTGAGAGGCATGGCATGCAGTCGCATGTGAGAGGAGCTCTGATACTTAGAAAAGACTTTCTGAAGGCGTCATTTGGTATCGTATTCCCCTTTGGGCTTGGTTGGGTCTCAGCAAAGCAGATACCAGGGACTGTAAAGGGGTTAAAGTTCAAAACGGCTCCGGTTCCGTTATTTTAAGGGTTAAAGCTTCCATATTTGGTGTGCAATACTTTTAAGGCTTTAAGACACTGTGGTGAAAATTTGGTGAATTTTGAACAATTCCTTCATGTTTTTTCGCAATTGCAGTAATAAAGTGTGTTCAGTTTAAAATTTAAAGTGACAGTGGGAGGGCGGAGCCGGACGCTGCTAAGATGGCAGCATAAACCCATAGCTCCGTAAACCAGCATGCTTAAAATTAGATATAACACTGGAATTTACTATATAACCCAGCTGGGACCATGAGCCAACAACCTTGAGGTACTAATAACAAGCCGAAAGTACTTAATTAGGCTGTCACTGACAGGAGCGGCACAGCATGAGAACAGCAGGGAGCCGCCATTAGAGAGCGGGAGAACGGAGCTGAAACCCACAACAGCTCAGAACCTGCAAGTACGCAGAGCAGGTCCGAGCTACTCAGAGTACCTAGCAAACGGAGCAAGTTTATGCCTCATGAGAACTGAGGGAAACAATTTTGTTCGGCAGTGATATGAGGACCGAACGGAGATACTAAACTGCACCGGGAGTTACAAGTGGTGTTCGCGAGAAAGCATACGCGACACTAACACTGAGAAAGGAAGATACAGAGCAAGAGAAAAAGGTTTAAATCACCTCTGGCTGATGCAACATAGAGTAGCAGTGTCTGAAGAGTTAGCAAAGCGGACACAGACGTTTGGGCTGGAAGGGCTGTGACGCAGCAGCAATTACATTGCTGTGTATAAGGGAGTGAGTGGAAGGAAAAGGCCTAATTGTCATACCAAAGAAGAGAGGAAACACAGCAGATCTTGGCATTAAAGATCACAGAGGTGAGACTTATTCAAATTGTTATTACCCTTAGAGACTGTGAAACTACACAATATACAGAGAAACGTTACACATATAACGCTAAAAAGCTATACGCACTTTGAGGGACAACAACCAAAGAATACACATAAGTGGAACTGTGAATCTGATTGTGTGAACACCATAAGTCCCAACAGTAAGGGATATAAAACAAGCGGACACTAAGCCAGAAATAAAATACTCGTAATGGCGTCCAGAAAACTACTAAAACCTCTGAAACCAAATAGATCAGGCCAAATGAAAAGTGCAACAGTAGAATCCTTCTTTAATCATGCAAGCCAACACTCTACTCCCACAGAACATGAATCTATGGAAGCATTATCACCAATGTCACAGTCACCTAATAAGCATAACAAAGGATCAGACTCACTCTCGCAGATTCCCACATCTTTATTGTCATCATTAGCTTCAAAGCAAGACATAGCAGAAATTGTGAGAACCTGCATGAGAGAAGAGATGGCAGACTTAAAACAGGAAATGCATACCATTGGGTTCCGTGTAGACACTCTAGAAGAATATACAAATAATATACAAGAAGAGGTACACCAAATCCAAGAATCCTCAGCCACTCAAACAGACCTGATAGAAGCTCTTCAAGACAAGATTGAGGATCTCGAAAATAGAGGGCGCAGGAAAAACCTGCGAATACGAGGAATTCCGGAATCAGTACTCCCTAAGGATTTACCGACCTACCTGCCAGCGCTGTTTGCCCACCTCAGAGGTGAAACATCCTCCATGGAGATAAATTGGGACAGAGCACACAGAGCCCTGAGGCCCAGACCACCGGATAAAGCTCCACCTAGGGACATTATAATAAAATTTAAACAATTTAGAGAAAAAGAGGAACTTTTCAACTTATCCCGCAGAAACCAACCAGTTAAGTTCAGGGGTAATGTGCTCCAGTTCTACACTGATCTTTCTCAACGGACATTACAAAGAAGGAAGGAATTGGCACCATTAACATCTTTACTAAGAAGTAAAAAAATATTATACAGGTGGGGTTTTCCTTTCCATCTGTATGTGTTGCATGGAAACAGAAAACTTTCCTGTACCAAAATTTCAGAGATACCAGACTTTTGTGCTGCTCTAGACCTTGAACCACCTCTCGAGCAGGAAGATACAGACCCACAGCCACTACCGCAACGGAAAAAGAGACAAAAAGATACCAGTAAAGAACGCAAAGACACCCGTAGTGTGGGAGGTAGTCCCTCCGGTGGACATCTTCCACCGCAGGCAAAAAAGATGACCCAGTCCTCGAAAACTATTACGCAAGACGACGATTAAAAGACTTGACACACGCCTGGATGGGTAAAACTATGTTTATTGAATGTAAAAGGACTATTTACAGACTACCTAATGTAAAGAAAGTATGCGAATATATATAGAGTAGACTAGTTATACATATGCTGAGATCTATATACAAAGTTATAACCACTAATTGAAATATTTAGGGTTATGTAGAGAATCTAAAACTCAAGGTGTTAACAGACAATATGACGATACCCCAGTTACTTAGGGGAAAAACTTCAGGGAAAGGTAAAAGGTCTCATAGAACTTTTTATATTGTTATGTGTTTACAGGAAATTTGTTCAACGTTGGTTTATGCCTCTTGTTTGTTAACAGGTGAAAATAAGATCTAGTATTACAATTCAGTCATCTTATAGACAACTTAGAGTGTCTTTCAACAATAACTTCTAATTTTTAGTTAGACTTGTTTAAAGAAACAGGAAACAAAAGAAAGCGAAAAAACTACTGTTAAATCTGTTTGTATTGTCTTGTTTTTCTTTTTCTTTTTTTTTTTCTTTTCTCTTTTCTTTCTTCTTTTCATTTCTTTGTTGAGTTTCTTAATAGTTGATTATTGTACGTAATTTTGATTCAAAGCTGTGTGCATATGCTGCTGTACATTTAACCTAACCAGACCAGTAAAGCCACTTAGAAGACATTTCATATATACATTATAGACACATACAGGTATCATATTAGCAATACCATGACTAGCAAAATAATCAATATCATATCTCAAAATGCAAAGGGATTAAACTCCCCACAGAAAAGATCGATAGCACTGCTAGATTTCCATAAAAAAAAGGGAGATATACTTTTCCTCCAAGAGACCCATTTCAGGAGGAAAAATGAACCTAAATACTTAGGGACAAGATACACCCAACACTTCCATAGCTCAGCAGATTCTAAAAGATGTGGGGTTAGTATACTAATACATAGAGATATACCCTTTAAACATATACAAACCACGTCGGACACTGAAGGCAGATTTCTAGGGGTGTTTGGCCTCCTTTATGGAAGTCCAGTAACCTTGATAAATATATACGCACCAAATATGCGGCAATTACCATTCTTTAAGAAAATCTTTGATAAGATTGTAGACTTCTCTAGGGGAGTAACCTTCCTGGGAGGAGATATGAACCTGGCACTAGACCCCAGCATGGATAACTCATACACCACAAATAGAACCTCAAAACATGTAACTAAATACTTGGGGAAATTAATGAGAGACTATAACTTATATGATGTTTGGAGGTTTATAAATCCTCATAAAAGGGATTACACATTCTTTTCGTCACCGCATCATACATATAGTCGGATAGATTATATCATGACCAATCAATGTGGTTTAACAACTATACGGACCTCAAAAATCTCACACACAGTATGGTCAGACCACTCCGCTGTGATAACGCAAATACAGTGGCCTGATACCCCGATACACCCCTTTATATGGAGGCTTGACGACTCCATACTCAACACGCCCAATCACGCAGAGAAACTAGTCAACTCTTTGAAAGAATACTTTACGATTAATACACAAACAGATACTGATCCGTACATAGTCTGGGAGGCGCATAAATGCTACATGAGAGGTGAATTCATTAAAATCAAATCACAAATGAAGAAAAAAGCCAGGCAGCAATATGTAGACCTCTCAAACACTCTCTCTCACGTAGAGTATACACATAAACAAGACCCACAGAACGAGGAGGTTCTTAAAGAATTACAAAGCACTAGAGAGGCCCTTCGAGATATTTTAACTAAGGAACACAATCTTATGGCGATAAAACTTAAACAGCGTTATTACTATGAAAGCAATAGAAGTGGTAAATTGCTAGCACGGGCATTGAAATTGAAAAAGCTCAAAACATATATCCATGAGCTGGTTACACCAGATAAACATAAAGTGAAAACAACACCAGATATCCTTACTCAATTCGAGAAATACTACTCAAACTTATATAACATAGCGGACAAAGATAACCATAGAACACCCCCACTAAATATGTTGTCATACTTAGAAAGTTGCCAATTACCTCGATTGTCAACAGACCAAGCCAAAGAATTAGAAAAACCATTAACATCAGAAGAGATATCATTGGCCATTACTAACTTAAATTCGGGGAAAAGCCCTGGACCCGATGGCTACACTGTCCAATATTATAAAAAATTCTCTACTATATTAATCCCACATTTACAGACAATTTTTAATCAAACATCAGAGACCTCGCCTCTCCCATCTAGTATGCTAGAAGCGCACATTACAGTGCTCCCGAAACCTGGGAAACCTTCTACTACCCCAGCTAACTTTAGGCCCATCTCCTTATTAAATGTAGATGTGAAAATCTATGCAAAGGTATTGGCAACGAGACTCAATAGATACCTGCCGGAATTAATACACGTAAATCAGGCCGGATTCGTGCCTCGTAGAGAGGCACGAGATAACACAGTAAAAATGATAAACCTCATGGAATATGTCCAAAGAGAAAAAATCCCCACAATCTTCTTAGGAATCGATGCCGAGAAGGCCTTCGATAGGCTTAATTGGTCTTTTTTACGACACTCTCTAATCAGATTCGGACTAGGGCCTCTTATGATAGATAAGATTTTTGCATTATACTCCAGCCCCTCAGCTAAGGTTAGACTGAACGACTCTTTATCGAAAGCTATCCCTATTAAAAATGGAACCAGACAGGGATGTCCCCTATCCCCCCTGCTTTTTGTGCTGGCCATGGAGGTACTAGCTTGCAAAATACGACATAACACAGCCATTGAGGGTATTAAGATTAAAAATACACACTATAAATTATCGTTGTATGCAGATGACCTTATGCTGACAATAACTAACCCATTGACATCCCTTAAAGCACTACAGAAAGAATTCGACCTATATAGCTCATACTCCCACTTTAAAATCAATACAACTAAATCAGAGGTCCTAGGAACAACAGTGCCTGAAACGATATTAGAACAAATCAGCAACCAATTTCAGTTCTCCATTCAGAGAAACTCATTGAAATATTTAGGAATACTTGTAGCAAAAACTAGAGAAGACCTTTTTACACTAAATTATATGAAATTGTTAAAAGAACTACAAATAGAGTTACAGGGATGGAGAAGCAAACACCTCTCTTGGCTTGGTAGAATTCATGCTTTTAAGATGTCATTTCTGCCGAGAATACTATACATTTTTCAGACGGTCCCCATTCCACTTACAAAATCTTACCTAAATAAGCTCCAGAACCATGTTAACACATTCATATGGCAGAACAAAATACCTAGGGTATCAAAGAAGGTTATATACAGAGATAGACATAACGGGGGCTTGAGCGTGCCTAACCTAACATATTACAAACAAGCATCTATTATGAATAGAATAATAGACTGGAGTAAACACTTGGGAGATAAAGAATGGGTAATACTAGAACACGAGTTAGCACAGTCACCAAGTTTGAGCGGTCAATGCTGGCTACGCAAACCGCAAAGGAATATTAGTAATACAGCTACAAGTATAACAATAGAAACATTCGAAGTGTGGGACACATTACTAAAAAACAAACGGGATATATCATCTGTTCCATCTCCACTAACTCCTTTACTATCTAACACAGACTCCCCAGTAAGCTACAACATAGTGGAAGGCAATAGCATGAACCTGCAGTGTTGTATACCCACATATTCAGTCTTAAATAATGGCAAGATGCTATCAAAAAAAGAAATAGTGGACAAACAAATATTCAGCAGTCAAAACTGGTATGAATACCTACAACTCTCACATTATATTACCCATAACAAGAATAGGACGGACCTTACTAGGCAGCTCACCACATTTGAATCCATATGTTACACAACAGACCTGTCAAAGAAGGGGTTGTCACACTCGTATAGATTACTATTAACGAGACACTCACAGCAATTGCCAGCATATACTAAGGTATGGGAGGATGAGTTGAATATATCGTTAACACCGAGCGAGTGGCAGGTAATCTTCCATCAAATGGGAAAAGCTCCATCTTCTATGAATATCACAGAGACAAATATGAAACTACTCACTAGATGGTACCTAACCCCTACACGATTATCTAATATATTCCCAAATACCAGCAAACTTTGCTGGAGAGGATGTGGTCAGGAAGGGAATCTCTCACATATATGGTGGAGCTGTCCGCTCTTAGGAACTTATTGGAGTGAAGTACGTGTAGAAATAGGGAAGGTGATATCAACTCACTTATCCAACGACCCAGCTATATTTTTGTTTAACAAGGTCCCTAAAATAAAATGTAAATTAAGGCTAATGTTATTATATATCATGTTAAGTTGTGCTAAACAGGTAATCCCAAAGCTATGGAAAAATACACGAACCCCTACAGTACAAGAATGGAGGGAACAAGTCTCGAGATTACTATCTCTGGAAAAATACCATTACCAACAAACCAATCGTATGGAAGAATACCATTCTATACTATTCCTTTGGGAGGAATACTTAGGGCCGCTGAAAAAGAAAAAGAGTATGTAACTGAATACACTAGATATCCACAGATATTCACAGGGCACAGATACAAAGGGATATGAGTATAGGAATAGAAGTAGTCTACTTTGGTAGGAACACAACAAAGCGAGTGGCAGACAACAACAAGAAATAATGTGGCAGCAGCACTTTCATTCTTGATTTTTTAAATGTCGGTCCCTATATGTACTGTTATCTCTTCTCATTGTTAAAATATGTAACCAAGGGACAACAAGCATGGAACGATCTTCGTCTCTATATGTACTAGCTTTGAATGTATTATACTGTTTGATTATATTTGTTGTAAACCAAATAAAAATTCAAAAAAAAAAAAAAAAAAAAAAAAAAATTTAAAGTGACAGTAACGGTTTTATTTTAAAACGTTTTTTGTACTTTGTTATCAAGTTTATGCCTGTTTAACATGTCTGAACTACCAGATAGACTGTGTTCTGAATGTGGGGAAGCCAGAATTCCTATTCATTTAAATAAATGTGATTTATGTGACAATGACAATGATGCCCAAGATGATTCCTCAAGTGAGGGGAGTAAGCATGGTACTGCATCATTCCCTCCTTCGTCTACACGAGTCTTGCCCACTCAGGAGGCCCCTAGTACATCTAGCGCGCCAATACTCCTTACTATGCAACAATTAACGGCTGTAATGGATAATTCTGTCAAAAACATTTTAGCCAAAATGAACACTTATCAGCGTAAGCGCGACTGCTCTGTTTTAGATACTGAAGAGCATGACGACGCTGATAATAATATTTCTGAAGGGCCCCTAACCCAGTCTGATGGGGCCAGGGAGGTTTTGTCTGAGGGAGAAATTACTGATTCAGGGAACATTTCTCAACAAGCTGAACCTGATGTGATTACATTTAAATTTAAGTTGGAACATCTCCGCATTCTGCTTAAGGAGGTATTATCCACTCTGGATGATTGTGACAAGTTGGTCATCCCAGAGAAACTATGTAAAATGGACAAGTTCCTAGAGGTGCCGGGGCTCCCAGAAGCTTTTCCTATACCCAAGCGGGTGGCGGACATTGTTAATAAAGAATGGGAAAGGCCCGGTATTCCTTTCGTCCCTCCCCCCATATTTAAAAAATTGTTTCCTATGGTCGACCCCAGAAAGGACTTATGGCAGACAGTTCCCAAGGTCGAGGGAGCGGTTTCCACTTTAAACAAACGCACCACTATACCCATAGAGGATAGTTGTGCTTTCAAAGATCCTATGGATAAAAAATTAGAAGGTTTGCTTAAAAAGATGTTTGTTCAGCAGGGTTACCTTCTACAACCAATTTCATGCATTGTCCCTGTCGCTACAGCCGCATGTTTCTGGTTCGATGAGCTGATAAAGGCGGTCGATAGTGATTCTCCTCCTTATGAGGAGATTATGGACAGAATCAATGCTCTCAAATTGGCTAATTCTTTCACCCTAGACGCCACTTTGCAATTGGCTAGGTTAGCGGCTAAGAATTCTGGGTTTGCTATTGTGGCGCGCAGAGCGCTTTGGTTGAAATCTTGGTCGGCTGATGCGTCTTCCAAGAACAAGCTACTTAACATTCCTTTCAAGGGGAAAACGCTGTTTGGCCCTGACTTGAAAGAGATTATCTCTGATATCACTGGGGGTAAGGGCCACGCCCTTCCTCAGGATCGGCCTTTCAAGGCAAAAAATAAAACCTAATTTTCGTCCCTTTCGTAGAAACGGACCAGCCCAAAGTGCTACGTCCTCTAAGCAAGAGGGTAATACTTCTCAAGCCAAGCCAGCTTGGAGACCAATGCAAGGCTGGAACAAGGGAAAGCAGGCCAAGAAACCTGCCACTGCTACCAAGACAGCATGAAATGTTGGCCCCCGATCCGGGACCGGATCTGGTGGGGGGCAGACTCTCTCTCTTCGCTCAGGCTTGGGCAAGAGATGTTCTGGATCCTTGGGCGCTAGAAATAGTCTCCCAAGGTTATCTTCTGGAATTCAAGGGACTTCCCCCAAGGGGGAGGTTCCACAGGTCTCAGTTGTCTTCAGACCACATAAAAAGACAGGCATTCTTACATTGTGTAGAAGACCTGTTAAAAATGGGAGTGATTCATCCTGTTCCATTAAGAGAACAAGGGATGGGGTTCTACTCCAATCTGTTCATAGTTCCCAAAAAAGAGGGAACGTTCAGACCAATCTTAGATCTCAAGATCTTAAACAAGTTTCTCAAGGTTCCATCGTTCAAGATGGAAACCATTCGAACTATTCTTCCTTCCATCCAGGAAGGTCAATTCATGACCACGGTGGATTTAAAGGATGCGTATCTACATATTCCTATCCACAAGGAACATCATCGGTTCCTAAGGTTCGCTTTCCTGGACAAGCATTACCAGTTCGTGGCGCTTCCTTTCGGATTAGCCACTGCTCCAAGGATTTTCACAAAGGTACTAGGGTCCCTTCTAGCTGTGCTAAGACCAAGGGGCATTTCTGTAGTACCTTACTTGGACGACATTCTGATTCAAGCGTCGTCCCTTCCTCAAGCAAAGGCTCACACGGACATTGTCCTGGCCTTTCTCAGATCTCACGGATGGAAAGTGAACGTGGAAAAGAGTTCTCTATCTCCGTCAACAAGGGTTCCCTTCTTGGGAACAATAATAGACTCCTTAGAAATGAGGATTTTTCTGACAGAGGCCAGAAAAACAAAACTTCTAGACTCTTGTCGGATACTTCATTCCGTTCCTCTTCCTTCCATAGCTCAGTGCATGGAAGTGATCGGGTTGATGGTAGCGGCAATGGACATAGTTCCTTTTGCGCGCATTCATCTAAGACCATTACAACTGTGCATGCTCAGTCAGTGGAATGGGGACTATACAGACTTGTCTCCGAAGATACAAGTAAATCAGAGGACCAGAGACTCACTCCGTTGGTGGCTGTCCCTGGACAACCTGTCACAAGGGATGACATTCCGCAGACCAGAGTGGGTCATTGTCACGACCGACGCCAGTCTGATGGGCTGGGGCGCGGTCTGGGGATCCCTGAAAGCTCAGGGTCTTTGGTCTCGGGAAGAATCTCTTCTACCGATAAATATTCTGGAACTGAGAGCGATATTCAATGCTCTCAAGGCTTGGCCTCAGCTAGCGAGGGCCAAGTTCATACGGTTTCAATCAGACAACATGACAACTGTTGCGTACATCAACCATCAGGGGGGAACAAGGAGTTCCCTAGCGATGGAAGAAGTGACCAAAATCATTCTATGGGCGGAGTCTCACTCCTGCCACCTGTCTGCTATCCACATCCCAGGAGTGGAAAATTGGGAAGCGGATTTTCTGAGTCGTCAGACATTACATCCGGGGGAGTGGGAACTCCATCCGGAAATCTTTGCCCAAGTCACTCAGCTGTGGGGCATTCCAGACATGGATCTGATGGCCTCTCGTCAGAACTTCAAAGTTCCTTGCTACGGGTCCAGATCCAGGGATCCCAAGGCGGCTCTAGTGGATGCACTAGTAGCACCTTGGACCTTCAAACTAGCTTATGTGTTCCCGCCGTTTCCTCTCATCCCCAGGCTGGTAGCCAGGATCAATCAGGAGAGGGCGTCGGTGATCTTGATAGCTCCTGCGTGGCCACGCAGGACTTGGTATGCAGATCTGGTGAATATGTCATCGGCTCCACCTTGGAAGCTACCTTTGAGACGAGACCTGCTTGTTCAGGGTCCGTTCGAACATCCGAATCTGGTTTCACTCCAGCTGACTGCTTGGAGATTGAACGCTTGATCTTATCGAAGCGAGGGTTCTCAGATTCTGTTATCGATACTCTTGTTCAGGTCAGAAAGCCTGTAACTAGAAAGATTTACCACAAAATTTGGAAAAAATATATCTGTTGGTGTGAATCTAAAGTATTCCCTTGGGACAAGGTTAAGATTCCTAAGATTTTATCCTTCCTTCAAGAAGGATTGGAAAAAGGATTATCTGCAAGTTCCCTGAAGGGACAGATTTCTGCCTTGTCTGTGTTACTTCACAAAAAGCTGGCAGCTGTGCCAGATGTTCAAGCTTTTGTTCAGGCTCTGGTTAGAATTAAGCCTGTTTACAAACCTTTGACTCCTCCTTGGAGTCTCAATTTAGTTCTTTCAGTTCTTCAGGGGGTTCCGTTTGAACCCTTACATTCCGTTGATATTAAGTTATTATCTTGGAAAGTTTTGTTTTTGGTTGCAATTTCTTCTGCTAGAAGAGTTTCAGAATTATCTGCTCTGCAGTGTTCTCCTCCTTATCTGGTGTTCCATGCAGATAAGGTGGTTTTACGTACTAAACCTGGTTTTCTTCCAAAATTTGTTTCTAACAAAAACATTAACCAGGAGATTATCGTACCTTCTCTGTGTCCGAAACCAGTTTCAAAGAAGGAACATTTGTTGCACAATTTGGATGTTGTTCGCGCTCTAAAATTCTATTTAGATGCTACAAAGGATTTTAGACAAACATCTTCCTTGTTTGTTGTTTATTCCGGTAAAAGGAGAGGTCAAAAAGCAACTTCTACCTCTCTCTCTTTTTGGATTAAAAGCATCATCAGATTGGCTTACGAGACTGCCGGACGGCAGCCTCCCGAAAGAATCACAGCTCATTCCACTAGGGCTGTGGCTTCCACATGGGCCTTCAAGAACGAGGCTTCTGTTGATCAGATATGTAGGGCAGCGACTTGGTCTTCACTGCACACTTTTACCAAATTTTACAAGTTTGATACTTTTGCTTCTTCTGAGGCTATTTTTGGGAGAAAGGTTTTGCAAGCCGTGGTGCCTTCCATTTAGGTGACCTGATTTGCTCCCTCCCTTCATCCGTGTCCTAAAGCTTTGGTATTGGTTCCCACAAGTAAGGATGACGCCGTGGACTGGACACACCTATGTTGGAGAAAACAGAATTTATGTTTACCTGATAAATTACTTTCTCCAACGGTGTGTCCGGTCCACGGCCCGCCCTGGTTTTTTTTAATCAGGTCTGATATTTTATTTTCTTTAACTACAGTCACCACGGTACCATATGGTTTCTCCTATGCTAATATTCCTCCTTAACGTCGGTCGAATGACTGGGGTAGGCGGAGCCTAGGAGGGATCATGTGACCAGCTTTGCTGGGCTCTTTGCCATTTCCTGTTGGGGAAGAGAATATCCCACAAGTAAGGATGACGCCGTGGACCGGACACACCGTTGGAGAAAGTAATTTATCAGGTAAACATAAATTCTGTTTTTATGCCCATGATATTCCACAATATTTTCATGTAATGAGTAATATGTTTTTTTATCTCCTTATATCAACTGTAATATAATTCACTTCTGTCTATTAATCTTCTTTATCTACCATTGGATATAGGTGACACACCTGGCAACACAAAGAACTCCACCCACTGCACTGCCTGCTCCTGCAACAAAGATCAATGTCTGTGCAGATTTAATCCTCTCTCTGTCCCCATTCACAAAGATCAACAGGATAATAGTTCAGTGACCAGTGGCCTCATCAATCTGGACATGCCTAACACCACCCTACCACTCATGCCTGGTTTAAAGGGGCATGACCCTTCTTTGGCTTCTTTCTCAGTGGCAGATCTGGGGGTTTTAAGTCTTCCTGAATTCTTGGCACCTCCCTCCCTTCTTTGTTCAACTTCTCATCCCCCATGACCCCCTCCCCTCCATACATACATTTGTAAGGTCGAAGATTTCTCCTAGGCTGGGATGTCTGCAAATTTATGGTGGGAACGTCTCTCTTTAGCTACATTTTGCGGCTGTGAGCATCCACCTACATCAGTCCCTTGTGTGCCTCTCAACTCTAATATAATGAAGGCCAAGTTAACTTCCTCAGGATACATTGCATATCTGTGCCAGGAAGGGCATACTGGAGCATTTATTGTTGAAGCTTCCTCACCCATATCTGCAGTACTCTTGAAGGGCTGTCACCATTTACTGACATGGAAGCACTTGGTGAACATTTCTGTTTTGTACTCTGAACACAATAAATCCTATTTAGTTTTAGAATATTGATATAACTCCTTTTTTCCCTTGACAATCCAGCTGGTTATCAGCTCTGCTGTGGAGCCAGGACTACCAGAATAAGACACCGAACTTATGTACGTTCCTGTAACTCTGTGAGAGCATTGAAGTAAAAGAAGCAGCAAATGGGTGTGCTGAGCTAGATAGCTTATTTTTGAAGGAGCTTGTCTTCCGAGAAAGTATTATAAATCCTTTTTTCTTTTTTTCCATTGGCCCATTTTGATTTTTTTTTTTCCTCCTGAAGCTGAACATTCCCTGCTGTGTTTCTAAACAGCAACCAAAACATGTTACTACTTTATTTATTAAAATTGATTTTGTCAGAAATGTCTTTTTCCTTTCTCACCATTCACCTATATTTATTTAATGAAAGCAAATTCTCTAAAATATGCATGGTCACTACAATTTCTGCATGACTTCAGAAACAAAACTGTTTATGAATAAACAGTTGCTGTATATTTTATGTCATGGTTTGTATTTGAAAAAAAAAGTTTTATGAGAAATGCTTTGTCGTGAAGCAAATTTAAGTTTTTTTTGTATACAAAGACTACAAGACTTACTAGACAGGGCTGAAAATTTCTACTAATCACTGATAAGTATGGAATTACAGTGGGCTGGTAAAAAATATGGCTTTTTTTCCCCTTTTGTTAACAAAGTGTTCTTTTTCCACCCTTTATATACTGTATATATAAGTACCCTGCTAATGGACTGCACTCTGAGTACACTAGGCATATTTCCCAAAGCATGAAATACAATGGGTGCACATCTAATGGCTATGATTGGGCTAGATTACGTGGAGCGCTATTTTAACATGCACCCATAAAGGGTCAAATTTGCCTGTTTGCAGGCGCACGTTAAATAACCAGCCATTACAAGTCAGACCTCTGGTTAATGAAAAAAATGTACTCCAATTGCCACCCCAAATAAAGTGGACAGTTCTTCAAACTAAAATAAAAAAAAATGAGCATCTTTATTTATTTTTATTAAAAACTGCATGAAGCTGTTATAAGGGGTTAAAGTGAGGGGATGTGAACTGTGAAAGTGCTTTTACATTGAGGTCAATGGGGACTGTGTTTATACTTTGAATATATAGTATATGCTTATATACATATATATTTGTGTAAATATGTGTATATACACATATAAACACATAAATATATATGTATATACATACAGTTGTATGCAAAAGTTTAGGCATCCCTGACAATTTCCATGATTTTCATTTATAAATAATTGGGTGTTTGGATCAGCAATTTCATTTTGATCTATCAAATAATTTAAGGACACAGTAATATTTCAGTAGTGAAATGAGGTTTATTGGATTAACAGAAAATGTGCAATATGCATCAAAACAAAATTAGACAGGTACATAAATTTGGGCACCCTTGTCATTTTGTTGATTTGAATACCTGTAACTACCTAGCACTGATTAATTGGAACATACAATTGGTGAGAACGATGGTGAGAATGGTCAAAAACAGCCCACAGACCACCTCTAAAGACCTACAACATCATCTTGCTGCAGAAGGTGTCACTGTGCATCATTCAACTATTCAGCGCAGTTTTCACAAGGAGAAGCTGTATGGGAGAGTGATGCGGAAGAAGCCTTTCTGCACACACGCCACAAACAGAGTCAACTGAGGTATGCAAACGCACATTTGGACAAGCCAGCTTCATTTTGGAAGAAGGTGCTGTGGACTGATGAAACAGATTGAGTTATTTGGTCATAACAAGAGGCGTTAAGCATGGTGGCAAAAGAACACAGCGTTCCAAGACAAACACTTGCTACCCACAGTAAAATTTGGTGGGTGTTCCATCATACTGTGGGGCTGTGTGGCCAGTGCCGGTACTGGGAATCTTGTTAAATTTGAGGGTTGCATGGATTCCACTCAATATCAGCAGATACTTGAGAATAATGTTGAGGAATCAGTCACAGTCAAGTTGAAGTTACGCCGGGCTGGATATTTCAAAAGACAATGACCCAAAACACTGCTCAAAAGCTACTCTGGCATTTATGCAGAGGAACAAGTACAATGTTCTGGAATGGCCATCCCAGTCCCTGAATATCATTTAAAATGTGTGGGGTGATTTGAAGCGGGCTGTCCATGCTTGGCAACCATCAAACCTAACTGAACTGGAGATGTTTTGCAAGGAGAAATGGTCTGAAATACCTTCATCCAGAACCAGACACTCATTGCAGGCTATAGGAAGCGTCTAGAGGCTGTTATTTCTGCTAAAGGAGGTTCTACTAAATATTGATGCAATATTTCTGTTGTGGAGCTCAAATTTATCCACCCGTCTAATTTCGTTTGGATGCATATTGCACATTTTCTGTTAATCCAATAAACCTAATTTCACTACTGAAATATGTCCTTCAGTTATATGATATATCAAAATTAAATTGCTGATCCAAATACCCAATTATTTCTAAATAAAAATCATGGAAATTGTCAGGGGTGCCTAAACTTTTGCATACAACTGTATATATTTTTATTTTGCTGGCCAACGTTGTGCGAATTCCCCACTGCGCTGCGCTAGGTGCTTTGCCGTTTCTGACAGCATGAGAACGAGGCTCCCATTGGAGCCTATGGAAACGCGGTTTTGTGAGCCCAAGGATTCCAGGCAATTTACGTGCGCTGGTATTACTGAGTGGATCGCAAACATCGCTCTTGTGAAAATGCAATATTGCACTCCACTCGTAATCTAGGCCAGTGTGTGTAAATCCCTCTAGCAATTTAACACAAATATACAAAAATTATAAAAAGATTATTTACAGCTATTGGCTAAGAAGTTATATGTGCAAGTACCCTTTCATGGTCCCTCCAGCTGGCTTTTACAAACTCACAGCACTGGGTACTCACAAACACTTACAACAGATGCATGTGCCCTCTTGGATACTGATGTCTGTTCTGTTATTTTGTGCTCTTCAAGGTATAAGTTAGAAGCTCTTCTATTTTATAAATGTCCTAGCAAACAGACAGGATTAAGAGGAAAGTTTAGTGTTTTACTTTAATCAGATTTTAAAAGAAATGAGCAAATAAGCATATAGTGTCAATAACTAAAAGCTACGCCAGTCTATATACAGTATAAAGTCACATGAACACAAAGAAATCTATGCATCATGGTCAGCATTTCGCCAAAGGGTAAGAATGTAGAGAGGCTAAAAAATGGCTACAAAAATGTGGGCCTATAATAAGGAGTTAATACAATTCAACACATTCTTAATGAACTGCAAATCATAGTACCATACGGTTAAAAATGGCTAAAAAAAATGCAAACCTATAAAAACTGGTTAATACCATATGTCATTTATCGTATAAACTACTTGTCTGCATTTTTGTAGCCATTTTGACCACGTGGTACTCTACTTTGTGATTCAGTAAAGGGATATGAAACAATGTTTTTTTAGTAAAAAAATAAATATATGTTAAATCAAGGTAAACGTAAAGACATTGTGTTAAAAACAACAACTTGTTTTCAATGAACACTTAGAAATTCTCACTGTAGCCACTGCCTTTTGTGAAATAAGGGAGCTACCATTATAAAATAAGTTCTACAGTTACATTATTGTGTGGCCAAAAATCTGAGCGTGGACTAGAAACGGACTGGAGCTAGTGCAGGTGTCTTCTAGCATTCACTTCAAAGCTTGTGTTACTCTCTTTGCCTTCCTGTAGAGCTGTGATAGAAAGTAATGGACTCTGCACAAATGAAGTTAAAAATGATGAATAAAACACATTGCAATGGTTTCTATTAAGTATAAGCCACTACTTAGTTCTTTTTTATTAAAATGAAACAGACCGTTTTATATCTTTTTAATAATGTTAAGCATTACGTTACAATAGCTATGCTATTATTGATGTTGAAACTATTTCTTTCATAAGCTGGTGAGAGTCCACAGGCCATTACTCCTGGAATTCAACTCCTGTCCACCAGTAGAAGGCAAAGATTCCCAAAGCTCTAAGAGCACTTAATCTGTCCCACCTCTCTGGTATTGCAGTCTTTTCTTTGCCTTCACAGGAGGAAGGTAAAGAATTGAGGTGCTCAAAATTCTTTGTTGAGAGCGGTTCTCCTACCTATTATCCTCCTCAAAGATCTATCTACAAGGAGATTGAAGTGTATGGAGTTCTTGGCAGTGACAGAAATACTCAGAGTGAGGAGTTAGTCACTAGCCTGCCACAGGTGTTGTGGGGACCAGTCCCCTTAGCCTTCTCCTGTTGAGTTATCGTTGTACTCAAAATTCATATGCTCAGCTGTTACGTTTACAGCACTGGATGGGCTCTCTACCTGAAGCTGTCTTTTCTGCAGCCAGTATTCAAGGTAGAGTGGGTTCTTCTGAGGTAAGTGCAGCCATTTCATGCAGTCACATAGCCCACAGGATATTAGTTTGAAATTTTGTAGTATATCAAAGCTAGCGATCATGTAATGTTGCAAGATATTTACCACCATATTCTTAGACAGTTTTATATGACGCAATAGTCTAATTTACATATTGTGAGACTTGAATTTTATTGTACTGTTTGTGTTATATTTGTTGTGCACTTTGAATTTGTTATCACTTTAGCATGCTTCTTTCTGAATTATGTGCGTGCTGGGTTACTGCTTTTTGATTAGCATACGTATGCAGGCATCAGTAGATGTAGCACACGTCGGTTTTTGGGCATGCGAGCTGAGTCTGCCAGCATTTCACTCTTGACAATATATATCTGTGTGCATTGTAAAAGCGTGCTTTGGTTTGAGAGCTGCTAGCGCTCGTTAACTTTGGGGTTTTCATAATTAAGTCTTAGTGTGTTCTCGATTCTTTTGCACACTCACTGTCATCAGACATTTTCTGGCAGTTTATTAATGCTTCAGTTTTATCTTTCAACTGCCACTCTATTCCCACCACTTTAAGTTTTGCATACTGAGGCAAAGCGTTTTCTATTCATTCCTGTGTCCTCTGCTATCTTCAATACCTGTCATCTTCACATCAAGTGCTAAGATTTTTATTTCTATTAACTAGAAAAAAATCTCATTATTCACAATGAGGGTTTTTCTGACAATTTCTCCTGTATACTGGGACTTTAATCTTAAAGCCCAGTTTACACATTGCAACATCATTATGTTACTGTTGTATTTTATACTAATTTGCACACTTGGTGATTCTGTATCTACTTATTGTGTTAGTCTGTTTATTTCATTCTGAATTTTTCCTCCCACTATTTTACATTATCCTTTAGAGCAGCGGTCACCAACCAGTGGTCCGTGAGAAGTTGTTGGTATTAATACCCTCTGATGGTGTCACCTCCGTCGCGCCACAACTCCCTACAGTGCCTGGCTGGACATCAGTGAAAACCGATGGAGGAGTTAAATTACAATCTCCTACGCACTTTGCGTAGTACTGCGCAACTTGCATAGCTAGATTGTATTTTAAACTCCTCCCGCCCGGCGCACTGCTCAGAGGAAGATGCTTCCATTCTAAAGCCAGCAGAGGTTTGTATAGTCTTGGCTTGAAATAGTGGAATTAAAGTATATAAAGAAAGAAAATCTTTAAAAAAAATACTCTCTTATATTTAATTTATTTTCTTCCCTCTACCTGTCCCTTTGTAGTAGTTTTCCTAATTCCTTCAGATGGACTTACATCACTTCCTTCCCTCCTCCTTCCCTCCATCTTCTTTTTTTTTATTAATTATTTTTCATTCTAATAATTTTCCCTCGCACAAAGCCATTCCACCTGAATTCCAGTAATTGCCATCCAGCAGATCAGCCATATCCCACCAGTATTATAGTAATTGCCAGTAACATCAGTCGTGGTTAGCTCACATCCATATTGAGAGCTTTCTGATATAAACTTAAACGGACATGAAACCCAAATTTTTTCTTTCATGATTTAGAAAGAGAATGCATTTTTAAACATCTTTCTAATTTACTTCTATTATCTAATTTGTTTTATTCTCTTGATATTCTTTGCTGAAAAGCATATCTAGATATGCTCAGTAGCTGCTGATTGGTTGCTGCACATAGAAGCCTTGTGGGATTGGCTCACCAATGTGCATTGCTTTTTCTTCAACTAAGGATATCTAAAAAATGAAGCAAACGACGTCCTAACACTGAATAAAGGTTCCTTTAAATGACGTCATCCAAGATGGCGTCCCTTGAATTCCGATTGGCTGATAGGATTCTATCAGCCAATCGGAATTAAGGTAGGAAAAGTCCTATTGGCTGATTGGATCAGCCAATAGGATTGAAGTTCAATCCTATTGGCTGATTAGATCAGCCAATAGGATTGAGCTCGCATTCAATCAGCCAATAGAATGTGAGCTCAATCCTATATTGGCTGATCCAATCAGCCAATAGGATTTTTCCTACCTTAATTCCGATAGGATTCTATCAGCCAATCGGAATTCAAGGGACACCATCTTGGATGACGTCATTTAAAGGAACCTTCATTTAGTGTTAGGACGTCGTTTGAAGAGGATGGCTCCGCATCGGCTGGATTGAAGATGGACCCGCTCCTGATGGATGAAGATAGAAGATGCCACCTGGATGAAGACTTCTTCCGCTTGGAGGACCTCTTCTGCCCGGATCTGATGAAGACTTCTGCCCCTCTGGAGGTCCACTTGTGCCCGGCTGGGTGAAGACGGCTCAAGGTAGGGAGATCTTCAGGGGGGTAGTGTTAGGTTTTTTAAGGGGGGATTGGGTGGGTTTTAGAGTAGGGTTGGGTGTGTGGGTGGTGGGTTTTAATGTTGGGGGGGTATTGTATTTTTTTTACAGGTGAAAGAGCTGATTACTTTGGGGCAATGCCCCGCAAAAAACCCTTTTAAGGGCTATTTGTAATTTAGTGTAGGGTAGGGAATTTTATTATTTGGGGGGGGGTTATTTTATTAGGGGGATTAGATTAGGTGTAATTAGTTTTAAAAAATTTTTTTTTTTCGTAATTTAGTTTATTTAATTGTAATTAATTGTAGGTAGTTTAGGTAATTAGTTTAATTATAGTGTAGTGTTAGGTGTAATTGTAACTTAGGTTAGGGTTTATTTTACAGGTACTTTTGTACTTATTTTAACTTGGAAGTTATTAAATAGTTAATAACTTTTTAATAACTATTGTACCTAGTTAAAATAAATACAAAGTTGCCTGTAAAATAAATATAAATCCTAAACTAGATACAATGTAACTATTAGTTATATTGTAGCTAGCTTAGGGTTTATTTTATCGGTAAGTATTTAGTTTTAAATAGGAATATTTTTTTTAATTTTAGTAAATTTATTTAGATGTATTTAAATTATATTTAAGTTAGGGGGGTGTTAGGGTTAGACTTAGGTTTAGGGGTTAATAAATTTATAATAGTGGCTGCGACGTTGGCGGCGGCAGATTAGTGGTTAATAATTTAATATAGTTGCGGCGACGTTGGGGGGCAGATTAGGGGTTAATAAATATAATGTAGGTGTCGGCGCTGTTGGGGGCAGTAGATTAGGGGTTCATAAGTATAATGTAGGTGGTGACGGGGTCTGGAGCGGCAGATTAGGGATTAATAATATAATGTAGTTGTCAGCGATAGCGGGGGCGGCAGATTAGGGGTTAATAAGTGTAAGATTAGGGGTGTTTAGACTCGGGGTTCATGTTAGGGTGTTAGGTGCAGACATAAAATTAATTTCCCCATAGGAAACAATGGGGCTGCGTTAGGAGCTGAACGCTGCTTTTTTGCAGGTGTTAGGTTTTTTTTCAGCCAGCTCAGCCCCATTGTTTCCTATGGGGAAATCGTGCACGAGCACGTTTAGCCAGCTCAATGCTGATTTAAGCAACGCTGGTATTGAGGTGAGATGTGGAGCTAAATTCTGCTCTACGCTCACCTTTTTGCGGCTAACGCCAGGTTTAAATAAACCTGTAATACCAGCGTTGTCTTAAGGGAGCGGTGGGAAAAAAAGGCTCGTTAGCACCCCAAGCCTTACCGACAAAAACTCTTAATCTAGGCGAAAGTATCTAATTACAAAAAATACTAAATTGCAAAAAATAACAAACACTAAATTACAAAAAATAACAAACAAAATTATCCAAAATAAAAATAATTATACCTAATCTAATAGCCCTATAAAAATAAAAAAGCCCACCCAAAATAAAAAAAAATCCTAGCCTACAATAAACTACCAATAGCCCTTAAAAGGGCCTTTTTTCCATAAATGGAAAGAGTCCACAGTTGCATTCATTACTTTTGGGAATTCAGAACCTGGCCACCAGGAGGAGACAAAGACATCCCAGCCAAAGGCTTAAATACCTCCCCAACTTCCCTCATCCTCCAGTCATTCTTTGCCTTTTGTCCCAGGAGGTTGGTAGAGAAGTGTCAGAAGTTTTCGATAGTCTCTTATGGAGGGTAGTACTCTCTGGCATGGGACTGGAGTTTTAAGTAGTCCTGTCAGTCTCTCAGTGGGAGCATGGGTGAAAGTTAGAGTCCGGAGATGCAGGTAGAGTCTTTCTGCGAAACCATCCCGACTCATATTAACAGCTCCACAAGCAATCAGCATTGATGAGTTTCTCTGCCTGCTTTCTTCTCTCAAGTTCATGGCAGAAGCGACGCTACTATCTGTCACACTTGAAGGGCCGTGTTCCTGTTCCACAGCGTAGATTCCTGTAAGATTGTTTCATTTTACTTTTATCATGGATGTATTGTAATAACAACACTCAGTGAGACTCCTTTTGTATCTTGGAATCAAGGGTTAATATCTCCTAAGGGGGTTATTGAACAGGGATGGGGTTTAATCATGTTTGTTATGTGATTCTGTCTGCTACTGTGTAGTGATACTTCGGCTCATGGCTATTTTGGAACATAGCGGCCTATGTCTAGCGACGCAGCCTTTACGGTCGGGCGCGCTTTTTTCATGGACTGCACGATTAACCTTGTGACTGGGTGTTGGTCACATTTTTAGCTCTCCATTTCCGCATTCCTGACCGTGTGGCGAAATTCTGGTCTGCTGGTGTCTGGTTTACAGGAGGTGGTGAGTGTCCCAGCCATTGGGGGTGTAAGGTGCCATTTAGATTTTTCTTATTAATCCATTTTTTAACCAATATCCCAGTTATGGAGGATTCTAATTTTGTGGAGACGGATGTCTCTGATTCAGATTCTACTTCTTACAAAGAATATGAATTGGCCCAGGTGATACATGCCCATCAGTTATGTTCCGAATGCCGTTTTAGAGTGCTCTGTTCCTCGAGATCGGGGAATCAGAGGCCTGCTGAGCCATCCGCCTACCAACTGTTACTACGCATGCAGGTAACCCAAACGCTGCTTATCCTTCTATGGAGATTGGCCTGTTCCCACCGGAGGTTACGACACGGTTCCACATGGCCATATCTTTGGCACTGGCACATCTGTACCTCCCGGGAGTGTGCTTACGATATTGTCCGTGTTCCGTTAACCGGGGCTCGTCAGGCGTGGGATTGCCTGGTCCAGTTCAGCCCTCCGGGGGAGCGACTGCCCCTGAGGCCTCAGGGGGTCAACCTTCAGGGCTGGTTTTTTTCATTTGTCCAGGCGGATGTATGTTGCGCCTTTTGTTATAGACTGGCATGCCTTTGTGTTATACTGAGGCACGTTTTGACGTTGCTGGAGGTTCCCACTCTTAATGGGGGGATTTCTCAGTCTTCCTCTTCGACTGGCTTGCATGATTAGACATAAGGGGATGAGGTATCTTCTTATAGTCTTGTTATTTGAGTATCCGTTTCCAGTTCTGAGCTTGGAAGATTCGAATTCCTGTTGGGCTGAACCTGCAGGTGTGTCCGTTCTTCCTGGGTGATAACCTACGGTTTGCCTGATCTTTTATTTAATCCAGTCAGGATAGATTTTCTTTGGTTTAAAGCTCATGTTGTCGTAATGTTTCCTTCGGGAACTTTCTTCTCTGGAATTGATACGTGAGGACGTGCTAGTCCTATGTTTGTCTGTTGTCTATCCCTCCATCTTGGTGGAGACTCTATGTGGCCTTGACAGTGCTGGGGCCCTTGATTTCAGGCTGGTCCTGACTGGGTACAAATCCTTCTGTCTTTGAGGCCTAGTTCAGACACGTGGCGCCTTTTATGCCTGGCTGGTCCGGTGAGGGCGCCTAGTGCTCACAATATGACTTGTGTTGTTTTCCTTGTTTTTATTTTACAAGTTTCAGCTAGCATACTGAGAGGACTTGATGGTCCATGGTTTGCTTAGGGGCATGGGGGATGGTTCAGTCCTCATTAGCCTGTCAATCTAGTCGGCCGGTTCTCCGCTGAGATCCGCTGTGGCATGCTCTGTTGTTTCCGATTGTTTTTCCGAATTTAGGTCCTTCATGTCGCCGGTTCTTGCCTTTTTAAGGTCTATTTGGGAGTGTCCTTTTAGAGGTTCTCTTCCTTCGAGTCGAGACTTCTGGACTTCATCTGGGTTTCTGGCGGCTTTGAGCTAGGTGGCCGAGCGGTCTAAGGCACTGGATAAGGCTCCAGTCTCTTCGGAGGCATGGGTTTAGATCCCACTCCTGCCAGATTCATCATTTAATTTATTTAGGAAGTGAGGGACGTGCGGCTTTGTCTACTTCCGAGTGTTAGTCGTCTCCATATCGGGGACAATATCCGGTGTTGTCTCCTTTTTCAAGCGTTTGCTTAGGGGATGTTTCTACCACGGTTTGGGATGCTCTGCATTCTTCTTTCTTGGGTGTGGTCCTCCAGAAAGTTAGTCTGAAAGGATTAGGGAGACTAGCCTTTTTCTACTCTCTCTTTCGGATGACTCTGTTCTCGTTATCATTCCCTTAGTCTTGGGCTTCGTGTGAGTTGTCTTTGGGGCCTGGAGCTCTAGTGTGATGGCGTGACTTTGTCGCGGCCTAGCACCGTGTTTGAGGGGTGTTGACCTCCTGCTAAGGGTGTTCTCTTCCCTTTGGGCTGGGAATTACGAGTGAGTCATGTACCCGTTCTCTGGGTTAGCCCAGTTATTGTCACCTGTGAGGTCTGTTTTTCTTCAGACAGGGTATCTTGTGTTCCCTAAAAGAGATCTGGGTCCAGGGCCTGCAGGATTAGTTCCGGCCTAGCAAGCCGTAGGCTTGAAGTTTCAATTCTGCTGTGGCAGTTTTCTTAAGAGATTTATGATCCTGTGGACTGGTTCAGGACGCCCCAGTTTTTTCAGGGAGACTATGTTTGGACATAGGGGCTAGCTCATTGAGCTTGCAAGCAGGAAGGCCAGGGTTCATATCCACCTTCGGGTCCTGGTTTCAAACTTTAAGGCCTAACTTGTCCTTCGGACAGAGTGTGCTCCTTTTCATGGGGGGTTTTCTCTATGGAATCAACAGGGGTGTCTCTTTTGCTCAGGCTATGGCATTATGTCTGGGGGCATGTGCGCTGTTCTTATCTGTGCCCTCCCCTTTGAGGGGGTAGCTTGTCTTCCTTAAGAGCTGGGGTTTCCTCTCTCTGGAAGGTCATTGTCCTGCCCTGTGTGTAGGAGGTTGGAACAGGTGGCTTTTGTTTTTGTGAGGGACAGCAGTCTGCTGCTCTGTGGAATGCTCTGTTCCAACTGGTGGAAATTGAAGTCTTTCTAAGGATCTATTGCACTTTCTCTGTTCCAGGTCCTAGGGGGTTCTCCTTGGGAGTGCCTTATTGGAGGAGCGGATTGAGTTGGCACCCAAGCTCTGTTGGGGTTGGTGAGTCCCCCCATTATTCCTGTCCCTGTGGGCCTGTGGTTGGGCATCCTTGGGTCATTTGAGGTACGGTGAGCCTCTTTGATATTCTGTTTTTTCTCCACGTTCTAAGATCTGTGGGAAGGACTGGCGGCTCTTGGATAGCCTGCGACGTTATCCACTGGCTGGTGGATGCTTAGCAGTCTGAAGGATCTTATTTCAGCTGCTCCTTACTTGCCCTGCAAGTATTCAAGTTTCTGCATCATTTTCGATGACGGCAGCATGCAGTGTTTTGTCTCCAGGGGTTGTACGTGAGATGTTCCTTTCTGAGCTTGCTGCACGAGGTTCGGTTCTGAAGATTTAGATATTCAGAGCTATCTTTTTACGACTCTGGGGACCTTTGTCTTCAGTCGTCTTAACTAGAGTGCGGTTGCATTGTGTTAAGGGAAGATTCTCTTCTCTGTTCAGACTCCCGGCCTTAGTCTGTAGTTTCTGTATCTCTGGGGTCTGGGTGTTGCCCCCCCCTGTTTCTACGAGACTGGTTGGGTCTCTGTTAGCCTGACCCGGTTTCTCTGGTTTTTGCTCTGTTTAAGGACTCGTTGTGCCCTTTTTTAGGGATTTTTCTGGAGTTCCTTGTTGTTTCCTTGCTTGTTTTCTCTGTCTCTTTTTTTCTTTGTGGAAGAATACGGTAGTTTGTTCCCTTTCTGTAGTAAGGGGTGTGTTGTTTGGAGACTGACTGCTGGGCGACGGGGTCTCCTGGAGGCTGTTGGCTTAGTTGCGTCTAGTTCCTACGGTCTCTAGCAAGGCTTGTGGACTATCTGCGGGTCAGTGTCCTTGGGCCTTTTTTCCTTTTTTTCAAAAGTTGTTCTCGGCTTCAGACAGAGCGGGATTTTGTTGGGTAGGGGGTTTTCAGGCCTGGTGCCCTCAGAATGGGCCGCCTCTTGTACCCTCCTGTTTAAGCATTCAGTGTTCTCTATAGCTTTGGTATTGTTTTCACAAAAGTAATGAATGCAGCTGTGGACTCTATTCCACACTCTATTCTATTTATGAAGAAAAACTTAAATTATGCTTACCTGTATTTCTCCAACATAGGTGTGTCCGGTCCACGGCGTCATCCTTACTTGTGGGATATTCTCTTCCCCAACAGGAAATGGCAAAGAGCCCAGCAAAGCTGGTCACATGATCCCTCCTAGGCTCCGCCTACCCCAGTCATTCTCTTTGCCGTTGTACAGGCAACATCTCCACGGAGATGGCTTAGAGTTTTTTAGTGTTTAACTGTAGTTTTTATTATTCAATCAAGAGTTTGTTATTTTAAAATAGTGCTGGTATGTACTATTTACTCTGAAACAGAAAAGAGATGAAGATTTCTGTTTGTATGAGGAAAATGATTTTAGCAACCGTTACTAAAATCCATGGCTGTTCCACACAGGACTGTTGAGAGGAATTAACTTCAGTTGGGGGAACAGTGAGCAGTCTTTTGCTGCTTGAGGTATGACACATTCTAACAAGACGATGTAATGCTGGAAGCTGTCATTTTCCCTATGGGATCCGGTAAGCCATTTTTATTCAGACAGTAAATAAGGGCTTCACAAGGGCTTATTAAGACTGTAGACATTTTCTGGGCTAAATCGATTCATATATTACACATATTTAGCCTTGAGGAATCATTTAATCTGGGTATTTTTGTTAAATAATATCGGCAGGCACTGTTTTAGACACCTTATTCTCTAGGGGCTTTCCCTAATCATAGGCAGAGCCTCATTTTCGCGCCGGTATTGCGCACTTGTTTTTGAGCAGCATGACATGCAGTCGCATGTGTGAGGAGCTCTGATACATAGAAAAGACTTTCTGAAGGCGTCATTTGGTATCGTATTCCCCTTTGGGCTTGGTTGGGTCTCAGCAAAGCAGATACCAGGGACTGTAAAGGGGTTAAAGTTAAAAACGGCTCCGGTTCCGTTATTTTAAGGGTTAAAGCTTCCAAATTTGGTGTGCAATACTTTTAAGGCTTTAAGACACTGTGGTGAAATTTTGGTGAATTTTGAACAATTCCTTCATACTTTTTCGCAATTGCAGTAATAAAGTGTGTTCAGTTTAAAATTTAAAGTGACAGTATCGGTTTTATTTTAAAACGTTTTTTGTACTTTGTTATCAAGTTTATGCCTGTTTAACATGTCTGAACTACCAGATAGACTGTGTTCTGAATGTGGGGAAGCCAAGGTTCCTTCTCATTTAAATAAATGTGATTTATGTGACACTGAAAATGATGCCCAAGATGATTCCTCAAGTGAGGGGAGTAAGCATGGTACTGCATCATTCCCTCCTTCGTCTACACGAGTCTTGCCCACTCAGGAGGCCCCTAGTACATCTAGCGCGCCAATACTCCTTACTATGCAACAATTAACGGCTGTAATGGATAATTCTATCAAAAACATTTTAGCCAAAATGCCCACTTATCAGCGTAAGCGCGACTGCTCTGTTTTAGATACTGAAGAGCATGAGGACGCTGATGATAATGGTTCTGAAATGCCCCTACACCAGTCTGAGGGGGCCAGGGAGGTTTTGTCTGAGGGAGAAATTTCAGATTCAGGGAAAATTTCTCAACAAGCTGAACCCGATGTGATTACATTTAAATTTAAGTTGGAACATCTCCGCGCTCTGCTTAAGGAGGTATTATCCACTCTGGATGATTGTGAGAATTTGATCATCCCAGAGAAACTATGTAAAATGGACAAGTTCCTAGAGGTCCCGGGGCTCCCAGAAGCTTTTCCTATACCCAAGCGGGTGGCGGACATTGTAAATAAAGAATGGGAAAGGCCCGGTATACCTTTCGTCCCTCCCCCCATATTTAAAAAATTGTTTCCTATGGTCGACCCTAGAAAGGACTTATGGCAGACTGTCCCCAAGGTCGAGGGAGCGGTTTCTACTTTAAACAAACGCACCACTATACCCATAGAAGATAGTTGTGCTTTCAAAGATCCTATGGATAAAAAATTAGAAGGTTTGCTTAAAAAGATGTTTGTTCAGCAAGGTTACCTTCTACAACCAATTTCATGCATTGTCCCTGTCACTACAGCCGCGTGTTTCTGGTTCGATGAGCTAGTAAAGGCGATCGATAGTGATTCTCCTCCTTATGAGGAGATTATGGACAGAATCCGTGCTCTCAAATTGGCTAATTCTTTCACCCTAGACGCCACTTTGCAATTGGCTAGGTTAGCGGCGAAGAATTCTGGGTTTGCTATTGTGGCGCGTAGAGCGCTTTGGTTGAAATCTTGGTCAGCGGATGCGTCTTCCAAGAACAAACTCCTTAACATTCCTTTCAAGGGGAAAACGCTGTTTGGCCCTGACTTGAAAGAGATTATCTCTGATATCACTGGGGGTAAGGGCCACGCCCTTCCTCAGGATAGGTCTTTCAAGGCCAAAAATAAACCTAATTTTCGTCCCTTTCGTAGAAACGGACCAGCCCCAAGTGCTACGTCCTCTAAGCAAGAGGGTAATACTTCTCAAGCCAAGCCAGCCTGGAGACCAATGCAAGGCTGGAACAAGGGAAAGCAGACCAAGAAACCTGCCACTGCTACCAAGACAGCATGAAATGTTGGCCCCCGATCCGGGACCGGATCTGGTGGGGGGCAGACTCTCTCTCTTCGCTCAGGCTTGGGCAAGAGATGTTCTGGATCCTTGGGCACTAGAAATAGTCTCCCAAGGTTATCTTCGGGAATTCAAGGGGCTTCCCCCAAGGGGGAGGTTCCACAGGTCTCAATTGTCTTCAGACCACATAAAGAGACAGGCATTCTTACATTGTGTAGAAGACCTGTTAAAAATGGGAGTGATTCATCCTGTTCCATTAGGAGAACAAGGGATGGGGTTCTACTCCAATCTGTTCATAGTTCCCAAAAAAGAGGGAACGTTCAGACCAATCTTAGATCTCAAGATCTTAAACAAGTTTCTCAAGGTTCCATCGTTCAAAATGGAAACCATTCGAACAATTCTTCCTTCCATCCAGGAAGGTCAATTCATGACCACGGTGGATTTAAAGGATGCGTATCTACATATTCCTATCCACAAGGAACATCATCGGTTCCTAAGGTTCGCATTCCTGGACAAGCATTACCAGTTCGTGGCGCTTCCTTTCGGATTAGCCACTGCTCCAAGGATTTTCACAAAGGTACTAGGGTCCCTTCTAGCGGTGCTAAGACCAAGGGGCATTGCAGTAGTACCTTACTTGGACGACATTCTGATTCAAGCGTCGTCCCTTCCTCAAGCAAAGGCTCACACGGACATAGTCCTGGCCTTTCTCAGATCTCACGGATGGAAAGTGAACGTGGAAAAGAGTTCTCTATCTCCGTCGACGAGGGTTCCCTTCTTGGGAACAATAATAGACTCCTTAGAAATGAGGATTTTTCTGACAGAGGCCAGAAAAACAAAACTTCTAAACTCTTGTCAAACACTTCATTCCGTTCCTCTTCCTTCCATAGCGCAGTGCATGGAAGTAATAGGTTTGATAGTAGCGGCAATGGACATAGTTCCTTTTGCGCGCATTCATCTAAGACCATTACAACTGTGCATGCTCAGTCAGTGGAATGGGGACTATACAGACTTGTCTCCGAAGATACAAGTAAATCAGAGGACCAGAGACTCACTCCGTTGGTGGCTGTCCCTGGACAACCTGTCACAAGGGATGACCTTCCGCAGACCAGAGTGGGTCATTGTCACGACCGACGCCAGTCTGATGGGCTGGGGCGCGGTCTGGGGATCCCTGAAAGCTCAGGGTCTTTGGTCTCGGGAAGAATCTCTTCTACCGATAAATATTCTGGAACTGAGAGCGATATTCAATGCTCTCAAGGCTTGGCCTCAGCTAGCAAAGGCCAAGTTCATACGGTTTCAATCAGACAACATGACGACTGTTGCGTACATCAACCATCAGGGGGGAACAAGGAGTTCCCTGGCGATGGAAGAAGTGACCAAAATCATTCAATGGGCGGAGACTCACTCCTGCCACCTGTCTGCAATCCACATCCCAGGAGTGGAAAATTGGGAAGCGGATTTTCTGAGTCGTCAGACATTACATCCGGGGGAGTGGGAACTCCATCCGGAAATCTTTGCCCAAATTACTCAACTGTGGGGCATTCCAGACATGGATCTGATGGCCTCTCGGCAGAACTTCAAGGTTCCTTGCTACGGGTCCAGATCCAGGGATCCCAAGGCGACTCTAGTAGATGCACTAGTAGCACCTTGGACCTTCAAACTAGCTTATGTATTCCCGCCGTTTCCTCTCATTCCCAGGCTGGTAGCCAGGATCAATCAGGAGAGGGCGTCGGTGATCTTGATAGCTCCTGCGTGGCCACGCAGGACTTGGTATGCAGATCTGGTGAATATGTCATCGGCTCCACCATGGAAGCTACCTTTGAGACGAGACCTTCTTGTTCAAGGTCCGTTTGAACATCCGAATCTGGTCTCACTCCAGCTGACTGCTTGGAGATTGAACGCTTGATCTTATCAAAACGAGGGTTCTCAGATTCTGTTATTGATACTCTTGTTCAGGCCAGAAAGCCTGTAACTAGAAAAATTTACCACAAAATATGGAAAAAATATATCTGTTGGTGTGAATCTAAAGGATTCCCTTGGGACAAGGTAAAGATTCCTAAGATTCTATCCTTTCTTCAAGAAGGATTGGAGAAAGGATTATCTGCAAGTTCCTTGAAGGGACAGATTTCTGCCTTGTCGGTGTTACTTCACAAAAAACTGGCAGCTGTGCCAGATGTTCAAGCCTTTGTTCAGGCTCTGGTTAGAATCAAGCCTGTTTACAAACCTTTGACTCCTCCTTGGAGTCTCAACTTAGTTCTTTCAGTTCTTCAGGGGGTTCCGTTTGAACCCTTACATTCCGTTGATATTAAGTTATTATCTTGGAAAGTTTTGTTTTTGGTTGCAATTTCTTCTGCTAGAAGAGTTTCAGAATTATCTGCTCTGCAGTGTTCTCCTCCTTATCTGGTGTTCCATGCAGATAAGGTGGTTTTACGTACTAAACCTGGTTTTCTTCCAAAAGTTGTTTCTAACAAAAACATTAACCAGGAGATAGTCGTGCCTTCTTTGTGTCCGAAACCAGTTTCGAAGAAGGAACGTTTGTTGCACAATTTGGATGTTGTTCGCGCTCTAAAATTCTATTTAGATGCTACAAAGGATTTTAGACAAACATCTTCCTTGTTTGTTGTTTATTCTGGTAAAAGGAGAGGTCAAAAAGCAACTTCTACCTCTCTCTCTTTTTGGATTAAAAGCATCATCAGATTGGCTTACGAGACTGCCGGACGGCAGCCTCCTGAAAGAATCACAGCTCATTCCACTAGGGCTGTGGCTTCCACATGGGCCTTCAAGAACGAGGCTTCTGTTGATCAGATATGTAGGGCAGCGACTTGGTCTTCACTGCACACTTTTACCAAATTTTACAAGTTTGATACTTTTGCTTCTTCTGAGGCTATTTTTGGGAGAAAGGTTTTGCAAGCCGTGGTGCCTTCCATTTAGGTGACCTGATTTGCTCCCTCCCTTCATCCGTGTCCTAAAGCTTTGGTATTGGTTCCCACAAGTAAGGATGACGCCGTGGACCGGACACACCTATGTTGGAGAAAACAGAATTTATGTTTACCTGATAAATTACTTTCTCCAACGGTGTGTCCGGTCCACGGCCCGCCCTGGTTTTTTAATCAGGTCTGATAATTTATTTTCTTTAACTACAGTCACCACGGTATCATATGGTTTCTCCTATGCAAATATTCCTCCTTAACGTCGGTCGAATGACTGGGGTAGGCGGAGCCTAGGAGGGATCATGTGACCAGCTTTGCTGGGCTCTTTGCCATTTCCTGTTGGGGAAGAGAATATCCCACAAGTAAGGATGACGCCGTGGACCGGACACACCGTTGGAGAAAGTAATTTATCAGGTAAACATAAATTCTGGTTTTTGTGGGGCGTCTGTTATTTTGTTCTTCTGGCATTTTTTCACCCTGATATTTCTTCTACTGTTCCTTGTTCCCTCGGCAGAATGACTGGGGGATGAGGGAAGTGGGGGAGGTATTTAAGCCTTTGGCTGGGGTGTCTTTGCCTCCTCCTGGTGGCCAGGTTCTGAATTCCCAAAAGTAATGAATGCAGCTGTGGACTCTTTCCATCTGAAGAAAAGAAAATTATCAGGTAAGCATAATTTAAGTTTTTGTGGAGCATTGCCCAAAGATATCAGCTCTTTTCCCTGAAAAAAAATACAAAGACCCCCCCAACAGTAAAACCCACCACCCAACCAACGCCTCAAAATAAAAAAAACTAATTCTAAAAAACCTAATCTACCCTAATCTAATTTATGGGCATTGCCCTTAAAAGGGCATTTATTTATTTTGCTGCCTAAACCCTAACCTAAAAAGAAACCCCACCCAAAAACCCTTAAAGAAAACCTAACACTAACCCCCGACGATCCACTTACAGTTTTTGAAGTCCCGCTTGAACGATCTTCATCCAGGCGTCGAGAAGTCTTCATCCAGATGGCTTCCTCTATGTTCATCCAGGCAGCAAAGTCCTTATCCAGGCGGCGAGAAGTCTTCATCCAGACAGCCTCTTCTACCTTGATCCCGGCGGCGCGGAACAGGTCTATTCTGAAGACATCCGGAGCAGAGCATCCTCTTCATATGGTCGCCGCCGTACACTGAATCTTCAATGTAAGGGAGCCGTTTCAAAATGGCGTCCCTTGCATTCCTATTGGCCGAAAAATTTGAATCAGCCAATAGGAATTAGAGCTGCTAAAATCCTATTGGCTGTTAAAATCAGCCAATAGGGTTTAAGCAGCTCTCACTAGCCTAACTAGGCCTCCAGCCGTGGCACAAATACATGCAGATTCTCCCCTGCCTTCATATAAGGGTTCACATTAAAAACTGTGTGGCCTTCCTGAATAAGCTACCCTCCTCCCCTCTCCTATATACTGTCTCCAAGTGAGCTAAGCTGGTGTTCCATTCCCTTAATGTCGCCCTAAATATGTACGTCCCTTGAAGATGATTTGGCTTTAAAGGATCCACTTCCATAGGCCCAGAATGAAGTGTGTCACCCAGAATTAAATAACTCCAATGGAAGCTTAACTCTTTTTATCAACTCCCTGGCTGACTCATGAGGCACCCTCACTAAATTCAACTATCCCTCTTTCCTGGAGAAATCACCTTATTCACTCCTAAAACGTTGTTTCCTTGCAGTTTCACTATGGCACATTCACAAAAAAAGAAACCTAAATTGCCTAATACTCAGAAAAAGACAGTAATGGATCACTTTCATTACACCCCATCTGTGCAAGCCGGGGCATCAGATGATGACATGTCTGACTCCAATGTCTCCGCAGAGAGCATGATCAGGGCCTCGATCTCCACTTCAGGGTCCAAAACTGACACCACTAATGAATTGGTAGATACCATGAAAACCCTTCTTGCAGGTCACCATGACTCCATGTCCAAAAAATGTGATAGATTTTGTGCAGATTTGAAAAGGGATATAACATCCATAGGGGAAAGAACAGACGCATTGGAAAGGAAACAAGAAGATCTTATTATCGACCATACTAATCTGTTGACCTACTCCGAAAATCGAGCCACAGAAATATTAACCCTTGAGACGAAATTAGCTGACCTAGAGGACAGATCGAGAAGAAACAATGTCCACATTAGGGGCATTCCAGAAACACTTCTGCCTCAGGACTTGGAGGCCTTCTTAAAACAAATGTTCAGGGAATTGGTAAGCGAGGCTTTAGACGCTGATGTCATGATGGACAGAGCTCACAGAGTGGCCAGACCTCCATTGAGAAACCTAAAGATGTAATAGCACGACTCCACTATTTTGCTTTCAAGAACAAGCTACTTAACATTTCCCTTTGTGGTAAATCTCTCCCAGAAAAATTTGAGAACATTCAGATCTTCTCAGATCTCTCAGCACACACCCTTTTTCTAAGGAGAACTTATGCTGATTACAACAGGATCCTGAAAATGCAAGGTATAAAATACAGATGGGGTTTCCCAATTAAATTGCTTATTACCAAGGATGGCCAGCTCTACACCGCCTCTACACCTGCACAAGCCAAGTCACTATTACAAAGATGGAAACTCCTATCTGAGGATGAAGACGACCACACAGACACAGACCTCCGGATACCGGCTCTTCGTGCCAGGGGGCCCCAGAGTGGCAACCTCTACCACAAAGATTTTCCCAACAACGAAGGAGACCTACCGGCAACAAGTTAAAACCACCTTAGAACTCTCTTATTATTAGGGACACTTTACAGAAGACTATACTTATCTCTCAGGAAAGAGAACTTTCAACTACACGTGTATCCTTTATGGCAATAATGATCATTCTTTTTCTATTTTTTTAGAAGGATAGTTGATACTTTATTTGTTTGACGTATTGATGCTTTATCTCCACTACAGTTACTTCACTATTTGTATAATGTTAACCCACTGTTGATTTATTTGTTTATTAGGTTTTGTTTTCTGCCACAGGTGAGAGATATAACTGCAAAAATATATCATTCATACATGCACAACTAGAGGATTCACCACCCAAACATGCTTCAACATAATCCCTGACTGCTAGCACTGGTTATATCTCGTTAGATCTAAATTAAAACTTCGGGTGCTATACATTACAGAAAAACACAAAACCAGGGAATACATAACCCCGAGATCCTGTAGTTGCTAACTCCCCCCTTAATTTAAGTATATGTATACTTATATTCAGGTCCTCCTGGACTCCCACACCGTGGGGCTCCAGTATGGCCTTGAGCAGTGCAATTTCACTCTTGCTAACTTTGTTACTCTTGTTATATGCAGCTTTATCTGTATTGACTGTGACCCTGTGTAAAACTTTTCCACCCTATCTCTCCTTTCTTCTTTTCTCTTGTAATTCCTTTTTTTTTCTCCCCATCTCATCCCATATCTTACCCTCACTCCCACTTTTCCCCTCTTTCTCTACCAGTGGCCTTCCCCAAATGGACCCAGAAGGCTTTACACATCTTTAAGATGCCACCATTGAAACTATCCACCCTCAATGTTAAGGGTTTGAACTCCCCTACCAAATTACGTTCCCTACAAAAATATAAAATTGGAGTCGCTTATTTACAAGAGACTCACTGGGCAGTCCCATCAGCTTAAATCTAAGCTTTACCCAATATGTGAGAGGGCATCCTATTAAAAAAAAAGGGGATCGCAATATTATTTAGAAGAGATGTAACCTACTCTCCGATAATGATAGAGAGAGACTCAGGTAGATTCTTGATAATAGTCTGCAAACTGAATAACACCCTATGTACACTAGTTAATATATACGCACCAAATTCTCGCACAGTTCACCTTTTTAAAACATCTCCTACTCCTCATTGAAACATTTAGGAGGGGGACCCCTACTTGTTGGGGAAGATTTTAACTTGACTTGGGACCCCACAATGGACAAACAAGCACCTCTCATGACCACACAAGACTCAACTTCACTGACACTATCCAAGATATTCCAAAACATTATGACCCAACACAACTTGTTTGACATATGGCGATGCCTCCACCCGAACGACCAAGATTATACTTTTCACTCAGCGGCCCACAATTCATACTCTTGTATAGACACATTCTTCTGTGACCCGCGGACTCTAGATAAAACAAATGCAGCACAGATCTCCGTTTGCCCCTGGTCAGATCTTGACATGGTAATTATAAATCTTAAAATTTCCTCCCCTGACGTAGGATCAAGGTTCTGGTGCCTATCAGACTATTTACTTAAAAACCCCTGGACGTCTCAAACGGCCGAAGACTTACAGGAATACTTTGCGCTGTCATATAAAAGGTGAGATATCATTGGAAGCTATGTGCACAGATATCATATTGATTATTTCATTCATATGGGAAGCTATTGATATCAATTTTATTGCTGCATGATACAACATTGTTGACAACACTGAATTGGGTGATGAGACACATTATAAGCCTGGCATGTCCCCAGTACACATGAAAGAAAGTATGTTTACTCAAACCTCCTGTTGTTCAGAATTTCACTCGACAGGACTTCTAAAGAACAAACATTTGTCCCAAACTACAGAGAGTGCAGAATTATTAGGCAAGTTGTATTTTTGAGGATTAATTTTATTATTGAACAACAACCATGTTCTCAATGAACCCAAAAAACTCATTAATATCAAAGCTGAATAGTTTTAGAAGTAGTTTTTAGTTTGTTTTTAGTTATAGCTATTTTAGGGGGATATCTGTGTGTGCAGGTGACTATTACTGTGCATAATTATTAGGCAACTTAACAAAAAACAAATATATACCCATTTCAATTATTTATTTTTACCAGTGAAACCAATATAACATCTCAACATTCACAAATATACATTTCTGACATTCAAAAACAAAACAAAAACAAATCAGTGACCAATATAGCCACCTTTCTTTGCAAGGACACTCAAAAGCCTGCCATCCATGGATTCTGTCAGTGTTTTGATCTGTTCACCATCAACATTGCGTGCAGCAGCAACCACAGCCTCCCAGACACTGTTCAGAGAGGTGTACTGTTTTCCCTCCTTGTAAATCTCACATTTGATGATGGACCACAGGTTCTCAATGGGGTTCAGATCAGGTGAACAAGGAGGCCATGTCATTAGATTTTCTTCTTTTATACCCTTTCTTGCCAGCCACGCTGTGGAGTACTTGGACGCGTGTGATGGAGCATTGTCCTGCATGAAAATCATGTTTTTCTTGAAGAATGCAGACTTCTTCCTGTACCACTGCTTGAAGAAGGTGTCTTCCAGAAACTGGCAGTAGGACTGGGAGTTGAGCTTGACTCCATCCTCAACCCGAAAAGGCCCCACAAGCTCATCTTTGATGATACCAGCCCAAACCAGTACTCCACCTCCACCTTGCTGGCGTCTGAGTCGGACTGGAGCTCTCTGCCCTTTACCAATCCAGCCACGGGCCCATCCATCTGGCCCATCAAGACTCACTCTCATTTCATCAGTCCATAAAACCTTAGAAAAATCAGTCTTGAGATATCTCTTGGCCCAGTCTTGACGTTTCAGCTTGTGTGTCTTGTTCAGTGGTGGTCGTCTTTCAGCCTTTCTTACCTTGGCCATGTCTCTGAGTATTGCACACCTTGTGCTTTTGGGCACTCCAGTGATGTTGCAGCTCTGAAATATGGCCAAACTGGTGGCAAGTGGCATCTTGGCAGCTGCACGCTTGACTTTTCTCAGTTCATGGGCAGTTATTTTGCGCCTTGGTTTTTCCACACGCTTCTTGCGACCCTGTTGACTATTTTGAATGAAACGCTTGATTGTTCGATGATCACGCTTTAGAAGCTTTGCAATTTTAAGAGTGCTGCATCCCTCTGCAAGATATCTCACTATTTTTGACTTTTCTGAGCCTGTCAATTCCTTCTTTTGACCCATTTTGCCAAAGGAAAGGAAGTTGCCTAATAATTATGCACACCTGATATAGGGTGTTGATGTCATTAGACCACACCCCTTCTCATTACAGAGATGCACATCACCTAATATGCTTAATTGGTAGTAGGCTTTCGAGCCTATACATCTTTGAGTAAGACAACATGCATAAAGAGGATGATGTGGTCAAAATACTCATTTGCCTAATAATTCTGCACTCCCTGTATAAGAGATAATGTCACATTTCAAGAGCCTTTGATCACGGTCTCAGAAGAGAGGTAATTTCTAAAGAATTATTGTTGTATAGTCTTCCCAGATTGAAATCTCTAAATTAATTTAGCCTAAGAAATTAATTACTTAGATAACACGAACCCTTGTGGATAATCAGCAGAGAGACAATTTGAGATACCTTTTCAGGATGACCAACAATTTAAATATCTATTATTTCAGTGAAAATTGGCACACGCTGAGTTCCAAATACACAAACCCCAGACGTTGAAGCTCCAAATGTCCTTGGTGATATGGGGAAGTTGAAAGCATCAAAATTGAGATTTTAAAGTACAACAGTACTTTCAGTTATGGTGTACCTCAGTATTGTATAAATGTATATTTGTGGATCTGAGAGAAATGCCTAACAGTAACACAGTAGATAAATATCTGCTAATTTGAGAAAATAGCTATATGGTCAATTTAAAATGTCCAATTTATTTAAAAATAAATAACATTCTTTTGTTTTCCAGGCATCTGATATACAGACTAGATTCCAGATATGACTAGTAGATACTAATATATGAATTGCATACAAAGAGAGAAGCGCTCTACCAGGAACGAACAACAGCTCAGTGGCTTGTTCTATGGCGATTTACCACCCGGAAACAGCCTCTTTTAGACCAGTGTGCTTTTCACAGAAGAAAACTTTCCTGAAATATATCAGTCTGATCCCGCCAAGTAAGGTCAGTCCAGCCCCGAAATACCAGGCAATTCTCCTCTGAACAAGGAACATGACAACCCCAGACGATCGTTTCGGCCTCCTATGGGCCTCGTCAGTGAGGTGCAGCCACATTCCTCTAAGCACACTGGGCAAGGAGTCCACGTCTGGTTTCCTCCATCACCCATAGGGAGACTTCCCCAGGGTCATAATAATTTGCATACAAAGAGAGAAGCGCTCTACCAGGAACGAACAACAGCTCAGTGGCTTGTTCTATGGTGATTTACCACCCGGAAACAGCCTCTTTTAGACCAGTGTGCTTTTCACAGAAGAAAATTTTCCTGAAATATATCAGTCTGATCCCGCCAAGTAAGGTCAGTCCAGCCCCGAAATACCAGGCAATTCTCCTCTGAACAAGGAACATGACAACCCCAGACGATCGTTTCGGCCTCCTATGGGCCTCGTCAGTGAGGTGCAGCCACATTCCTCTAAGCACACTGGGCAAGGAGTCCACGTCTGGTTTCCTCCATCACCCATAGGGAGACTTCCCCAGGGTCATAATAATTTGCATACAAAGAGAGAAGCGCTCTACCAGGAACGAACAACAGCTCAGTGGCTTGTTCTATGGTGATTTACCACCCGGAAACAGCCTCTTTTAGACCAGTGTGCTTTTCACAGAAGAAAATGTTCCTGAAATATATCAGTCTGATCCCGCCAAGTAAGGTCAGTCCAGCCCCGAAATACCAGGCAATTCTCCTCTGAACAAGGAACATGACAACCCCAGACGATCGTTTCGGCCTCCTATGGGCCTCGTCAGTGAGGTGCAGCCACATTCCTCTAAGCACACTGGGCAAGGAGTCCACGTCTGGTTTCCCCCATCACCCATAGGGAGACTTCCCCAGGGTCATAATAATTTGCATACAAAGAGAGAAGCGCTCTACTAGGAACGAACAACAGCTCAGTGGCTTGTTCTATGGCAATTTGCCACCCGGAAACAGCCTCTTTTAGACCAGTGTGCTTTTCACAGAAGAAAACTTTCCTGAAATATATCAGTCTGATCCCACCAAGTAAGGTCAGTCCAGCCCCGAAATACCAGGCAATTCTCCTCTGAACAAGGAACATGACAACCCCAGACGATCGTTTCGGCCTCCTATGGGCCTCGTCAGTGAGGTGCAGCCACATTCCTCTAAGCTTACTGGGCAAGGAGTCCACGTCTGGTTTCCCCCATCACCCATAGGGAGACTTCCCCAGGGTCATAATAATTTGCATACAAAGAGAGAAGCGCTCTACCAGGAACGAACAACAGCTCAGTGGCTTGTTCTATGGTGATTTACCACCCGGAAACAGCCTCTTTTAGACCAGTGTGCTTTTCACAGAAGAAAATTTTCCTGAAATATATCAGTCTGATCCCGCCAAGTAAGGTCAGTCCAGCCCCGAAATACCAGGCAATTCTCCTCTGAACAAGGAACATGACAACCCCAGACGATCGTTTCGGCCTCCTATGGGCCTCGTCAGTGAGGTGCAGCCACATTCCTCTAAGCACACTGGGCAAGGAGTCCACGTCTGGTTTCCCCCATCACCCATAGGGAGACTTCCCCAGGGTCATAATAATTTGCATACAAAGAGAGAAGCGCTCTACCAGGAACGAACAACAGCTCAGTGGCTTGTTCTATGGCGATTTACCACCCAGAAACAGCCTCTTTTAGACCAGTGTGCTTTTCACAGAAGAAAACTTTCCTGAAATATATCAGTCTGATCCCGCCAAGTAAGGTCAGTCCAGCCCCGAAATACCAGGCAATTCTCCTCTGAACAAGGAACATGACAACCCCAGACGATCGTTTCGGCCTCCTATGGGCCTCGTCAGTGAGGTGCAGCCACATTCCTCTAAGCACACTGGGCAAGGAGTCCACGTCTGGTTTCCCCCATCACCCATAGGGAGACTTCCCCAGGGTCATAATAATTTGCATACAAAGAGAGAAGCGCTCTACCAGGAACGAACAACAGCTCAGTGGCTTGTTCTATGGCGATTTACCACCCGGAAACAGCCTCTTTTAGACCAGTGTGCTTTTCACAGAAGAAAACTTTCCTGAAATATATCAGTCTGATCCCGCCAAGTAAGGTCAGTCCAGCCCCGAAATACCAGGCAATTCTCTTCTGAACAAGGAACATGACAACCCCAGACGATCGTTTCGGCCTCCTATGGGCCTCGTCAGTGAGGTGCAGCCACATTCCTCTAAGCACACTGGGCAAGGAGTCCACGTCTGGTTTCCCCCATCACCCATAGGGAGACTTCCCCAGGGTCATAATAATTTACATACAAAGAGAGAAGCGCTCTACCAGGAACGAACAACAGCTCAGTGGCTTGTTCTATGGCGATTTACCACCCGGAAACAGCCTCTTTTAGACCAGTGTGCTTTTCACAGAAGAAAACTTTCCTGAAATATATCAGTCTGATCCCGCCAAGTAAGGTCAGTCCAGCCCCGAAATACCAGGCAATTCTCCTCTGAACAAGGAACATGACAACCCCAGACGATCGTTTCGGCCTCCTATGGGCCTCGTCAGTGAGGTGCAGCCACATTCCTCTAAGCACACTGGGCAAGGAGTCCACGTCTGGTTTCCCCCATCACCCATAGGGAGACTTCCCCAGGGTCATAATAATTTGCATACAAAGAGAGAAGCGCTCTACCAGGAACGAACAACAGCTCAGTGGCTTGTTCTATGGCGATTTACCACCCGGAAACAGCCTCTTTTAGACCAGTGTGCTTTTCACAGAAGAAAACTTTCCTGAAATATATCAGTCTGATCCCGCCAAGTAAGGTCAGTCCAGCCCCGAAATACCAGGCAATTCTCCTCTGAACAAGGAACATGACAACCCCAGACGATCGTTTCGGCCTCCTATGGGCCTCGTCAGTGAGGCTGCTTCCGGGTGGTAAATCGCCATCGAACAAGCCACTGAGCTGTTGTTCGTTCCTGGTAGAGCGCTTCTCTCTTTGTATGCAAATTATTATGACCCTGGGGAAGTCTCCCTATGGGTGATGGGGGAAACCAGACGTGGACTCCTTGCCCAGTGTGCTTAGAGGAATGTGGCTGCACCTCACTGACGAGGCCCATAGGAGGCCGAAACGATCGTCTGGGGTTGTCATGTTCCTTGTTCAGAGGAGAATTGCCTGGTATTTCGGGGCTGGACTGACCTTACTTGGCAGGATCAGACTGATATACTTCAGGAAAGTTTTCTTCTGTGAAAAGCACACTGGTCTAAAAGAGGCTGTTTCCGGGTGGTAAATCGCCGTAGAACAAGCCACTGAGCTGTTGTTCGTTCCTGGTAGAGCGCTTCTCTCTTTGTATGCAAATTATTATGACCCTGGGGAAGTCTCCCTATGGGTGATGGGGGAAACCAGACGTGGACTCCTTGCCCAGTGTGCTTAGAGGAATGTGGCTGCACCTCACTGACGAGGCCCATAGGAGGCCGAAACGATCGTCTGGGGTTGTCATGTTCCTTGTTCAGAGGAGAATTGCCTGGTATTTCGGGGCTGGACTGACCTTACTTGGCGGGATCAGACTGATATATTTCAGGAAAGTTTTCTTCTGTGAAAAGCACACTGGTCTAAAAGAGGCTGCTTCCAGGTGGTAAATCGCCATAGAACAAGCCACTGAGCTGTTGTTCGTTCCTGGTAGAGCGCTTCTCTCTTTGTATGCAAATTATTATGACCCTGGGGAAGTCTCCCTATGGGTGATGGGGGAAACCAGACGTGGACTCCTTGCCCAGTGTGCTTAGAGGAATGTGGCTGCACCTCACTGACGAGGCCCATAGGAGGCCGAAACGATCGTCTGGGGTTGTCATGTTCCTTGTTCAGAGGAGAATTGCCTGGTATTTCGGGGCTGGACTGACCTTACTTGGCAGGATCAGACTGATATACTTCAGGAAAGTTTTCTTCTGTGAAAAGCACACTGGTCTAAAAGAGGCTGCTTCCGGGTGGTAAATCGCCATAGAACAAGCCACTGAGCTGTTGTTCGTTCCTGGTAGAGCGCTTCTCTCTTTGTAGACTAATATATGAATGCCTATATAATTTGTGCCCTGAATCATGTCATATAGCGTATACACTAAAAATTAAAATAATATCCACAGATATGCAATATTTATATTCATGGGGGATAATAATGAAATGTAAATCTAGCTATATGAAATTGCATCAGACTGCCACTCACAAGGTATGTATATGATATTAAGATGGAAATTGTAAACTGAGAAAATATAAGTTAGATCCATGCTGAAATTATTAATATCCTTTTAAGTGCCATATAAGTAGTATACGCATGTTTAGTATAAAAATACTCAGATTAAATAGTATTAAATAATCCCATATATATTTGACATATTTGTCTGCTGATGCAAAAAATAGTGAGTATATTAAATATACATTTAAAAATTAAAAGATATATAGTAAACTGTTAGCAGTATTGATGGTGAGACTGCATTTCTATGTCTGCTGCCCCCTAATGGACTGGAACTGGTTTAACAGCCAAACGGGTTGACTGTTAAAACCCATACATTCCCAGTAAGCCAATGAGATGTTCAGCTTCAAAGGGCCTATCAGAGACAAGCTTCGGTAAGGGCGTATCCGAATATTCACCAATGAATAGAATAGAGGTGGGCTTTATGACTTGACATAAAAGCCTGATGCATAGGAGAAAAAGGTCTTTGCTGAAATGTTGACTGACTGGCAACCTGCTGCCTTTGGAACACTGTCTATATAAAACAAAACTGGGCCTAACTTTTCTTTTTCCATAATTGCAATACATATCATATGAAGGTGAATGGATTTATCTGAAAAAGCTGAAGCTTTCAAATTGGTTTATTTGGTAATGTATACGGTTGCCCTATATTTTTAGTGTTTTAAATCTAGGTATTCTAAAACTATAGTTTAACTGTAGCTGTGAATTAGAAGGAGATTTATTCTTATATTTAATATTAATTAGATGAAGGGTAGTAGTATACTGGTATTAAATATTAATGTTTAGAAATAATTTTACAGTTATTGCTATAAGTATTTTAGAATTTGTTTTACTGTGGCTGAATAAGAGGTTATTCCAGGCCAGACATATTGGCATATAAATTGGCTGTTGCATTAATAATATATCATTTCTGGTGTTTTAATTGGAGTTATGTAGAACCAATTGTGGGCTAAATAGCTTAATTATACTTCCCTGAAAGTTATCTTAGATTTATTGAGCTTTAGTAAGATTTGTGTGAAGTATCTTGTTATATCATTAACTAAGCACTAAGTTAGCAGTCCATATTCTTATATTAGAATAACGAAGCTGCATGATTATAGTCTGTTCTGGTATCCTCATTTGTGGTATTTTAATAAGCAATTTATTGTGAGTAAGGTTAATTTTTAGAGATATATTTTTATAATCTGTTTTGTATAGAAAATTGTAACAGAATAAGCGTGTATAATTCATTCATAATCTAGTTTTTACATAAATATAATTCAAGGTGTCTAAAAAAACTAATCGAGAACAAAGGATTGATTATTAATATTCATAATTATAAGATATACTAACATTTTTATTGGTTGGCAACTGCTAAGATAAGTACTCCCAACATTTTTACTGGAGATTACTGCTGATATAATAATAAATGATATTGTAATCTAGTATATACTAACAGCGCTAAATGACAATGGCCAGACTACTGATGATATTCTTTGGGCCTCAATTAAAGCGTAAAAAGTACAATGCTACAGCGCTGAAAGGGTTACAATGAAAGCGTACATCAGAGGCACCTTGATGAAAAGAGAGGCTCAGTTAAAATATTAGAAAGGGGCTAACCTAACACAACTGTTTGGGGAATTGAGGACTGTAGAAAGGGAAAATAAAAAGAGACCTGACCCACACCTTGCAACTTGAATCCATAAGCTAAGAATAGACATTACGGAGAGAGAAACACAAAAAGTACAAGAGAATATTTTAAGATTAAGACAACTCTTTTACTACCAGGGAAATAGAGCAGATAGGCTATTAGCAAATAGATTAAGAGCCAGAACTAAATCTACCGGATACAAAATCTAAAGGTAGATGACAAAACAGTTCACTCCCCCAAGGATATAGCCGAGGCCTTTCAGACTTACTATATTGCCCTGTACAATATTGGATCCTCTTTAAACCTTAAGGTGGTGGACCGGCCCACAATCTCCGAATTCTTAGAATCCTTGAAACTCGAACAGGTTACATAAATCATCACAAAAGCAAATAAACATATGTTCTTTAAAAAAAAAAACACCATAGGATGCCTCAGAGACCTCAGATTGTTCTCTGCAGGTTTTGATTTTAAACCTTCTGCTGTCACAAGAGGTTTTTCCTGTTCCTGAGGAAAATATTTATTTTGTAAAATGGTGATGGGCCACAGTCCTCCATAACATATGGGATATATATTTCCTGCCACTAGGAGGAGGTCAAGAACCAATATCAGAGCTTAAAATCCCTCCCACCTCCCATCTATCTCTTAGTTTTGTTCTTGGCCTCCTAGGAGTTGGTTGAGAATAGAGATGTTTCCAGCTACGTGCTTATGGATTACAAATTAGGAGCTCAGACCTTTGTGAGACCCAGAGTCCCTGGGGAGTATGATTTACAAAGAAGACAAAAAAGACTCTTTAAAGCAGCTGGATGATATAGCGACATAGGAAAATACTGTGCAAATAACAGGGTATTCCTAACAGGACTTCAGCCATAACAACCCTCAGGTATCACAGGGACTTGCCTCTAGCCTCCCACTGAGGGACTTATGTAGGTATTTCCTACTGCAATTTTCTGCAGTACTCTATACCTGCACTGGATGGGATCTCTCCTAGATACTGCTACAGCTGCATTGACATGGACTGACATGCCTGGTAAACCAGGGGAGGGGTGCACTCTGGCAGCTCTAGGGAAATATTTATGGCACTTTTTATAAAAATAGGTCCCTGGCCTTTTAAGAAGACTGCTGACTGCTTAGTGAAGTAAGCTAATCAGTAGAGGAAACTCTGGTTAGGCAGCGGAGCAAGCTTTTATGAGGGAAAATTATTAATTGTGCTTGGTGCACTTTATATTATTTCTAAAGTGCTGAATAAGTAATTCCCTTTTCTAAGCACTCCCCCTTGCAGGAGCTGCCAGGGAGTTACTTGGGCTAAAGTGTCAGAGGAGTTATGTAGCTTAGTGTAGAGTATTCTCAACTAATGTTATTGTTTGTTTATGTGTGGTGTCTCTACATACTCAGCCATTACACACTAGGAAACAAAATTAATATGTCCCCACTATTAAACACATTAGAGGAATCATTTACTGATAACTCTCCCTGTACATACATTACATGTTTTTTACAAGCTTGTTCCAATATCTCAGGTCAATACACTCTGTGAGAGTTATTTACCTCATATTGTGCATGCAAATCAGATGCAGGCTATTACTTCCTCTAAGGAATTATTTACTGTGTATATTACTCAGGGGGCTCCTACCCCTGAGTATATAAATAGCTAGCAAGACTGACAGTATTTTTCATGATTATTATTATTTAGTTTTATACTCTTATTAAACTGTCTGCTGATAAAGCACTACATGCTGTATATACACAGAAGAGTAATCACTTATTTATAAGGGTTCAGATTTAGTAACATCCTGTATGCAGGTGTTTTTGCAAAGACCTTTACACAGCTGTACACCTCAACACATTCTTATGTGATCTACAGTGTACCCAATTTACGATAATATGAGCGTATATATTGTACTAAACATAATGGCATATGGTGCCATTATTATTTATTATAACTATCTGTGCTATCAATACCTGTATATAAGTACCTAAAGCACTGTACTCCCATCATTACCAGTGGATATAAACAGATAGTTTTTTTATGTCAATCTGCATTCTCTATACTGTTATACAATATTATTATATGCAAATACCTAGAAGCTGTTTATGTTTATTACATGTTCAGCAACACACACAATTAATTTACATAGGCAGAGCTTTCTGTCTCTGTGGATCTGCAAGACATTATATGTTATATGCTGTTAATGTGCACAATATTATAATATATGCTTCTCTATGTATATACTTTTCATATCATAAAACAAGAGAAACAATAGGAGTCTCTATAGAAGTGCGCAAATGGTCAGAAACAGGTGTAGGTGACCGATTCAGTGGCGGCAATCCAGGCAGCTCTCTTAGAATGTTGTGGATGAAAGTCGGGAACCTGTGGAAGACAGATAGAAGAGGCGCCTCATGGGACAAGTATCGTCTTGTACAACATAGGAGAGCAGTAACAGCACCCCCCCACACACCGAGTGTTACTCACAAGAGCGGCGGTACACCAAGTACCGAGACAGGCAGGACGGAACCAAAAGTCGCCCATCAGACAAGCGCAAGCTCGACACGCTACAGCAGACGTCACTCGGCAGACAGCGTCAGAGTCGACCCAGCAGGGGAGCCAATCGGGTGGATGGAAACTCGGCACAGCAAACCTCCACAGAGGAGTCAGGAACAGGACCAAAGTTGCACTATCGGCAACAATATTAAAATACAAACAGGTGTGATATACTCAAAAAGACATTTATTGAGTATAAACAGATAAAAACATGCATCCAGCAACGCGTTTCTCAACAAATAGTCGTTTCATCAGGCTGATACTAATACATGAAAATACCTGCTCTATTTATAACACACCTGTGCCAATCACAAGAGTTCCAGCTACTGACACACCTCTAAGTAAAAATAACTTAGTGATAGAGTGTTAATCACTAGGGAGGTGTCTAAGGAGCCGGAACTGAGGATGGACTTAAGAAACAAATAACATACTTAAAAAATGAATATACATTTAAAACATTCAGATTCAACATTAATTATTCAGAATTGGTTTAGACATTAGCAACATATCAGACATAAAATATAATATAAAAATAAAATTATAAATTCCTATAACTACCTAAAACCTAAAAGATTATAACATCGAATCACACAAGATCGTAACTTAACATATAGATCGATGTATATATCGATGTATATATGTCAATACATGATATTATCCGAATAAGAATCAGACAAAAATTATATAACCAAAAAGGTACTAATGATAATCCAATATTAAGTGCCAGAGAGGCTATATAGTAAATGCTATTGCTTCAGGGGGGGGGGGGAGGAAGAGGGGGGAGGGGGAAGTGGAAGGACGGGCGAGGGCGATCATATATGGAAAATGTACTGGGCTAGGGAATCCAGCAGGAGTCAAAGAGCATATGAGGGCAATGTGCAAGTCCATAGGATTGTGTTGTCCTTTAAACATCCACCATGAATGTGGCTAAAATCATCAATGGTACTTGAGCGGACATAAGGTGCAATCACTAACTAAACTCGGAAATAAGATGGTGATGGAGTGCGGTGGCTGAGGACAGCTCTATTAATAAGCCCTAGTTAATGGAAAGCTGCTAGGTCAATACACAGATTTAGCCCATCTGGATGCATACATTTCAGAACGTGAATCCAATACGTTTCTCTTTGTCTTAATCTAAAGTACCTATTGTAAATATAGGATTTAGGTATATGTTCTATGGGGGTCACAGAGAAACAATTAGTGTCACCATTATGCATGATGTTACAGTGTCTAGAGACACTATGGTGCTTGTAATTCCTCCTCATATTATGTTGATGTTCAGACCACCTAGTGCTGAAACGCCTGCAGGTGCGGCCCACATATTGAATGCCACACAAACAGGTGAGAAGATATACAACATATGTTGATGCACAGGAAATATGTCCAATAATAGAATAGGATCTATTAGTGATAGTGGATCGAAAGGTTTTTTGTTTAGTGTCAATCGAATGACACATCTTACATCTGCTCGCTCTACATCTAAAAGCGCCAATAATTGGTACAATAGGTTTAGATGTTGTACGAGCTGGTTGTCTCTTGTGTTTCACTATCTTGCTGGGAGCTAGCAAGGTTTTTAAAGTGGGAGCTCTCCTGTAGACCACTCTTGGATTGGTACCTATCGACTTACCCAGAATGGGATCCTTAGTCAAAATATCCCAATGTTTAGCCAGCACATTTCTAATCAGTTTATGATTAGAATTATATTGCGTAATAAAAAGAGGATTTTCATTGAAGTTGTTAGTTCCTTGTCCCAAATGTTTATTTAAATTTGTAAAATACCCATTCCTATCATCTAATCTAGCCCTTTTGTAACCTTTATCTATAATATTAGGTGGATAGTTCTTTTCTAGAAAACGTTCCTTCAGGATCTGACTCTGAAAATCATAGTCAGGTAACGTGCTGCAATTGCGGCAAATACGTTTGAACTGACCATATGGTACATTTTGTTTCCAAGCATGGAAATGGCAACTTTTAAAGTCCAAATAACTATTGCAGTCGACCGTTTTGAAATAGGTTGTACTAGTCACCTTACCTTCATTAAAACTTAAATTCAGGTCCAAATATACAATTGATTTATTATTTATTGAACTGGTGAAAGTCACGCCCCTATCATTGGAATTTAAATGTTCCACAAAAGATATGGCTGATTCCTCATTGCCCCTCCATATAAAAATTAAATCATCAATGTATCTGCCATAGAATACCAGGTTCGCCTCAAAGTGAGAGTCATAGATATAACGGTTTTCGAAATGACCCATAAACAAATTTGCGTAACTGGGGGCAAACCTGGTACCCATGGCAGTACCTTTGGTTTGAAGAAAAAATTCATCCTGGAACACAAAATAGTTGTGCTCCAGGATGAAAGAAATGAGCTGTAGTAAAAACTCTTTCTGGTTGATAGATAGATAAAAATCATGGTCCAGAAATTCAGACACTGCCTCCATACCCAATTTGTGTGCAATATTTGAGTATAGAGCCTGAACATCACAGGTGATCCACACCAAATCAGGTGTGATATTTAGTCCCTCTAATTTCTTGAGGAGGTCTGTGGAATCTTGAATATAGGATTCAAGACCCCGGACATATTTCTGCAGAAAGTGATCAACGTATGAAGATACGTTGTCAGTTAAACTGCCTATCCCCGCTATAATTGGTCGACCTGGTGGGCGTGAGGGGTTTTTGTGTATCTTTGGCAAGTGGTAATAAAATGCCAAATTGGGCTCGTCAGGTACCAAAAAATCCCTCTCTTTTTTGTGGAGTATACCTTCTTTGAAGGCAGAATCAACAATATCTCTAAGAGAGGATTTGAACCTCATAGTGGGATCAAAATTCAATTTCGTATAGTAATTAATGTCAAATAGAATTTTCCGGGCCTCTGTTAAATAGTCAGCTAGATCTTGAAGCACAACCCCTCCGCCTTTATCGGCTTGTCTTATGACAATAGATTTATTGTTTTTGAGACTTGCCAAAGCTTTTTTCTCATTAGGAAATAAATTGTTTTGTCCGTGGATATTTTTAGATATTTTATCAAAATCATCACTGACAAGTTGCCTGAAAATTTCAATATGGGCATTGTTTTTCAATTGGGACAAAATTCGATTTATTTTTGAAGTGGGTGTGTGTATATCCCTCACACAATTGGTCAATAAAAGTGTCCGGTTCAATAACAGGAACCGTTTCTTGACTGAGTCTGGCCCCCATAGTGTCTGTCAAAATAGGCATCAGTGTACTGTTCTTCAGTGTCTTTTCTGCAAAATATTTTTGCAGTGACAGTTTTTGGGTAAACCGGTTCAGATCAACAAAAAGTGAAAAAACATTATGTTTGTTGGTAGGGCTAAAAGAGAGACCTTTGCCCAATACCCGAATTTCATCATTAGATAAAGCATGTGACGATAGATTAAAGATCCCCTTACTTAGGGTCTGTAATCTTGCCTTTTTGCGGGCTGTGCTCCGTCCTCTGCACCCTCGTTTCCGTGAGGTCTTTTCCCTTTCGGGGGTGCAGTGAGAGAGATCACCGGCTCTAGATAACTGGCAATCGTCTTCTGCTTCCATGACGATTGTCTGTGACCTGTCTCTAAAAAATTATTGGGAGAATCAGTGTCAGAGATAGTAGCATGACTATCATTAGGGATGAAAGGGCTCGAAATCGCACCAGGGCCAAAATTGTGGCTGGGATATGCATTTACACCAGCATTATTAGACATTCTAGATGGTGTAATCTCATGGCTACTCGTGGTGACCCTCCTGGTATGTGAGGGACCCTGGTCGCCATGAGAATTATTTCTCATATATCCATGGCCATAGTTGGATGATGTGTGCTGATAGACTGGATCACCATGGGTTTGATGGTAATTTCCTACAGCCTGACCTGATGGTATTACTATCTCATTTCTAGGGTCATGGTGCCCATTATGATGCTGTACAGAATTGACATTCCTATTTTCCTTGGGGTTCCTATGGTCAGATCTATATCCATAATGAGGGCTGTTATAATTGGATCGATGTCCTCTATTATATTCGCCCTGATGTCTATAGCCATTATGATCTGAACCATAAGGCGGATGGTCTCTATATCTCTGCCAGTGGGTGTTACCATTATAAGAATAATGGTTTCGTCTGTTGTCGTTTGTCCACTGTTCATTAATGTTGTTAGTGGGCTGATAATTATTCCAGGTGGTATTAATAGATTTATTTTTATTCTTATTTTTATTTTTATTTTTTGAGTAATGTACCGTAGTCCACTCACTCACAGGGCCATTTCGGGGTTCTCTTGAGACCGGTTGCTGAATGACCCTATCCTGTGGGGTGGCATTTAAAACTGGACCTATATTGCTCTTTGGATAAGGACTAGATGTTTCATGAATTCTCTTGTTCTTATGATAGGTATGTATCTGACCTTTTTGATAATCCTCTTCATCCCTAATAAGTTTATGATTTTTAGTCAACATCAAATCTTTTTGATAAGCATCTGTTTTCTGTAAGACCATAGTATTTAATTCATCATAAAGATGCGATGTTTTGAATTTTTCTAGGCTCTTTTGAATAGAGTCTATTTCTTTGGAAGATTGTTCAACTAAAACTTTCCTGTGGGCAATAAGGATTTTCAAAAGTGTGATAGAACATAAAGTCAGTGCTTTCTCCCATTGAGAATTGACAGTGGGATCATCTTTGAAAGAGCAACTTTTGAAAACTTTTGTCTGATTCTTATTCGAATAATATCATGTATTGACATATATACATCGATATATACATCGATCTATATGTTAAGTTATGATCTTGTGTGATTCGATGTTATAATCTTTTAGGTTTTAGGTAGTTATAGGAATTTATAATTTTATTTTTATATTATATTTTATGTCTGATATGTTGCTAATGTATTTTGCATGTCTAAACCAATTCTGAATAATTAATGTTGAATCTGAATGTTTTAAATGTATATTCATTTTTTAAGTATGTTATTTGTTTCTTAAGTCCATCCTCAGTTCCGGCTCCTTAGACACCTCCCTAGTGATTAACACTCTATCACTAAGTTATTTTTACTTAGAGGTGTGTCAGTAGATGGAACTCTTGTGATTGGCACAGGTGTGTTATAAATAGAACAGGTATTTTCATGTATTAGTATCAGCCTGATGAAACGACTATTTGTTGAGAAACGCGTTGCTGGACGCATGTTTTTATCTGTTTATACTCAATAAATGTCTTTTTGAGTATATCACACCTGTTTGTATTTTAATATTGTTGCCGATAGTGCAACTTTGGTCCTGTTCCTGACTCCTCTGTGGAGGTTTGCTGTGCCGAGTTTCCATCCACCCGATTGGCTCCCCTGCTGGGTCGACTCTGACGCTGTCTGCCGAGTGACGTCTGCTGTAGCGTGTCGAGCTTGCGCTTGTCTGACGGGCGACTTTTGGTTCCGTCCTGCCTGTCTCGGTACTTGGTGTACCGCCGCTCTTGTGAGTAACACTCGGTGTGTGTGGGGGTGCTGTTACTGCTCTCCTATTGTTAGGTGTCCCCTTCAGGGGGTAAGTGTCAGTGCAGGCCAAAGCCTGGGGCCTAGTGTACCACCTGAGGCATATGTAGATTACCTGATAAGGGCCCCTTAGAATGACGATACTTGTCCCATGAGGCGCCTCTTCTATCTGTCTTCCACAGGTTCCCGACTTTCATATACTTTTCATGCATATTACTCTGCATGTTTAACTCCAAATGCAGTTGTGCAGGATTTCTCTGAGTTTTAGTACAACAGTGGAGATCCTTTAGATATAACATCTATTGGTATCTCTTTTTATACCTAATATATGTGTAATTTATATCTATGCACATAGGTTCTATCATGCAGACACTTAACACTGATCAAGAGTATTTTCAATAACAGTGGAGATATTTTAGAGATAAGATCTATTGGTATCTCTTTTATTCCTATTGTAAGAGTAATTTCTATGTATGCACATATGTTAATCATGCAGATACTGAACAGTGATCATGATTATTTGTATTAACAATGTACATTGTGTATTCACTTTATAAGTATAGGCAGTCTCTGCTTATTCTGGACATGAATTTACAAGTATCTACTGTATACCTGTTGGTCTATATGTGGTAGTTATCTAGTTAGTAAGGCTACATGACAGACTAAATATGTGGGTATACTTTACTATATGCATGTATACTACATACTGATACATATGTCATGTACAGATTTATAAACTTTGATTTAACATATAAGTTTTATATATTTTAGGATTCATCAGGAAAAAATAGTTTGAATATCCGGACTAATTCTCTTTGTGCTTCAAGAGATCAAGAGTTTTGTTCTCTTTGAAGCAGAGTCCTCCTTATTAACCAGCGGTCCTATCTCATGTTGCCAGAGATCCTTCAGAGGCTTTTATAAAAAGATTTGGAGGGTAGGGGAATAATTAATCCCAATACTTGTGTAACCTCAGAGTCAAGAGTTTTTACCCCAATCTGTTTATTGTCCAAATCGATTTACTGTCCTAGATTTAACAGACCTAAACATATTGAACAGGGTTCCCACTTGTATAATGGGAACATTACTCGATGTTTTTACCCTTAATCCAAAGGGGCAGTTTGGACAGTTCCTGACAGTTGTTTATCTGCAAAACACTTCCAGTTTGTCATTCTGTGTTGAATACAATCTTGGTGGTGATCAGAATTCAGGGAATTTTAGTTGATTCATTTCTGGATGACATACTAGTGCAAGCTTATGTCCTGTTACTAGCTATTGCTCATACTCACAAGCTTCTGTCTTCTTTTAAGACCATGGTTGGAATATCAATGTACCTTAAAGCTACTTATATCCTGCTATAAGGGAAGCATTTATAGGAGTCATGATAGACTCAATACTTATCTAGTTCCTGATAGAACTTCACTATTTTATGATTTAGAGGTTGTTTCTCTCCCTACAATGAGCTACATTCTATCGGTTGTTCAGTGCATGGAGGCAGTGGGTCTTACGGTAGCTTCTTTAGACACAGTTTCTTTTGCTCCTCTTCACTTGAGACACATTTAATTGGCTATACTACCTCAGTGGTCAAATAATTATCTACATTTGGAACAACAGATTGATTTGGATTTCTCTGTCAGATAAACTTTTTCTTAAGGACACAAATTCTGTCTATGACCCTTTGGACATGCAAGTCTCTCGGGCTGGGGGGTGGTCTCGGTTTCTCAAAGAGTGCAAGAAGTTTGGTATCCTCTAGAGGCAAGGTTACCAATCAACATTCTAAAACTTAGAGCAATCTTCAAGTTCTGTAGCCCTGGCTCCTATTGAAGGAGGAAATGTTTATCCTTTTCAAGTCGGATAACATCACGGTGGTGGCCTACATAAATCATCAAGGGGGGGGGTTAACAGCAGTCCAATGGCCATGCAGAAAGTGTCTAGCAATCTGTCTTATGCAGAGAAGAATCATTACTCTCTATTGGCAATTCACATACCAGGTGTGAACAACTGGGAGGTGAATCATCTAAGTAGTCAACCGGTCCATCCAAAAGAGTGATCTCTCCAGTAAGACATTTTCGATCGCTCAGTGATCAAATGGGGCTTACCGGACATAGATCTGATGGCCTCTCACTAAAACCACACGCTTCTAAGCTATTGTGCAAGATCAAAAGATCTAAATGTTCACATAATAGATGCCTTGGTATGTCCATAGGAGTTTCATCTAGCATACTTGTTTCCTTTGTACTTCTTCCAAGAGTCATTACTCGGATCAAACAAGAGTCAACTTCAGTAATATTAATTGCTCCAACCTGGCCCCACAGGACTTGGTATGCGGATAGAGTGCGAATGTTCATTCCATGGCTTCTTCCTCTGAGACAAAACCTGTTGTCTCAAGGTCCTCTTTTCCATCAGGATCTCAAATCTCTATGTTTAATGGCATGTAGTTTGAACGCCTAGTTTGGAGACAGAGGTTTCTCAGATTCAGTCATTGAAACTTTGATGCAAGCCAGAAAGCCTGTGACACAAAAGAATTATCACAAGATTTGGAAGGCATATTTTGAGAGGTGTTCTTCCAGAGGGTTTTCTTGGTATTCCTTTAGGATTCCTAGAATCCTTCAGTTTTTACAGGATGGCCATGACAAGGGTTTGTCTGCTAATTTTGTAAAAGGTCAACTTTCTGCTTTATCTGTTCATTTTCATAGGAAGTTAGCTAAACTTCCTGAGGTTCATTTAGAATTAGGCCAGTTGTGAAACCTAGTTATATACCCTGGAATTTGACTCTAGTTCTCTCTGTATTACAAGGTTGTTGTTTTTTTAAACAATGCTTTCCATTGATATCTACTTTTACCTTGGAAAGTACTCTTACTATTAGCAATCTCTTCAGCAAGGATACTTTCTGAGTTGTCAACCTTGTCTTGTGATTCTCCCTTTCTAATTCTTCACAAGAAGAAGGCTATACTTTTTACTAAATATGATTTTCTTCCTAAGGTAGTTTCTATGGAAATCAAGAAATTGTTGTTCCTTCATTGTGTTCAGATCCTGCTTACTCTAAGTAGCGGCTATGACATAATCTTGATGTAGTCAGTGCTTTGAAATTCTATCTCCAAGCTTCTAAAGATTTTAGACAAACTTCTAGTTTGTTTATTTCCACTGCTCTGGGACTTTTAAGGGGTAGAAAGCTACTAAGGTAGCGTTGGTCTCTTGGCTTAAAGAAGTGATTCACAAGGCTTACTTGAAGGCGGGAAAGTTGCTTCCTAAGTGTATTACAGCTCTTTCTACAAGAGCAGTTGCAACATCATGGGCTTTTAAAAAAAATGCATCTAACAAAGCTGCTTTTGGCAGGAAAGTCCTTCGGGCTGCAGTGCCGGCTAAATAGGAACTGCCAGAATAATTGTCCCACCCTTTCCATAACATAGACCATCTGCTTGGGTATTAATTCCATATGTTTTGGAGGACTGTGGACCATCATCATTTTACAAAAGAAAACAAAATTTATGCTTACCTGATAAATTATTTTCTTTCAGGATGATGATGGTACACAGCCCCGTCAATTTCAATTTTATTTTTTTTGACAGTTCTAATGACACCTATACAGACCCTGCTTTGTCTTTCCTACCTATATGTTTCCTATTCTCTACTCGGCTGTATGTTAAACTAAGAGAGAGGTGTTAGGGATTTTAAGCTCTGATATGGGTTCTTTACCTCCTCCTAGTGGTGGGAAAGATATATCCTATACGTTATTGAGGACTGTGAACCATTATCATTCCGAAAGAAAATAAATTATCAGGTAAGCATAATTTTTTTTTTCTCAAAGAGTGAACCAAGCTTGGTTTTCTCTTTTAATCCGTCCTCTAAATTTAATAGGATGTTTCCTTTATCAGCTTCTAAACTAGAGCTTTATGAAACTTGTCCAATTGAGGATATTACATCTTTCAGGAACCATATAGTCATGAAACTGGTAACCTTTCATCGATAGGCCTTTTTAAGCAAGCATTGATTCTGTAGCAGTTGCATCTGCTCTTTGGTGTGACAATTTGTCTGAGAAAATCTCTGAATACTATGTGGATGAAGATTTTCAAAAGTGTTTAAAACATCTAAAGTCTTCTAATGCACTTATTTGTGGTCCCATATTTGACATAATTTGATTTTATACTAAGTATATCTCTTTAGCAGTGCTGACTAAAAGGTATTTATGATTTAAGTCATTGTCCGCAAACAGGGTGTCCAAAGATAGACTTTTATCTATCTTTTTCAAGGAAGAATTTATTTGGACTGGGACTGGTCTTGACGTATTCATACCCACTGTGTCTGGAGAATAAAACATGTTTTAACTTCTTCAGGACAAGATGTCTAAAAGAAAAATAGAACAGATAGTCATTTTTCATTTCTTTTATCAATCTAGGTACCAAACTTCTTCCCTCTTTACAATGGCCTGTATCTTCCAGATCTTCCTGGAAATGTAATTTCAGTTGGAACAACTTCCTCTTTCTAGAAGGGGTCAGTTTACACCTTTTGAGAAGGCCTCATTGCAGTATGTCCAAGATCCATGGCTAACCATTTGTTCCAGAAATTGTTTTAACGTTATGCTCTTGATAAAGGCTTCTTTTAGCCGAAATGCGTTGAGCTGTATTTTAAATAAAACCTGAAGCTGCACCCGAAGACACTTTGTGATAATTTTAATAAAAGGCTTATTTTAAAGGACCAGTCAACACAGTAGATTTGCATTATCAACAGATGCAAGATAACAAGACAATGCAATAGCACTTAGTCTAAACTTCAAATGAGTAGTAGAAATTTTTTCTGACAATTTTCAAAGTTATGTCTTTTTCCACTCCCCCTGTACCATGTGACAGCCATCAGCCATTCACAAATGCATACACGTACCATGTGACAGCCATCAGCCATTCACAAATGCATACACACTTATTCTTGCACAAGCTCAGTAGGAGCTGTTGACTTAAAAAGTTTAAATATATAAAGACTGTGCACATTTAGTTAATGGAATTAAATTGGAAAGTTGTTTAAAATGGCATGTTCTATCTGAATAATGAAAGTTTAATTTTGATTGAGTGTCCCTTTAACTGCAATTTCGTGAGTATAACCAGTTTGTGCGCCTACCACATTGTCTGAAATCTGCTACACTATTGTGAGCTCTTTTATTTTGGAGGTGAAAGCAACACGATTGACTCAGAGGACATGGGCAGCTTGGTTCCCTGAAGGTGACACAGTGGCCACACTTTCAACACTTTCTGCTTCTATACACGGTTTGGGAGAACCGGGGCTGGCAGCGAGAACCTGAAGGGAAGTGCTTACATTGCTTCATACTTTATCCTTTCTAATATTCCTTTTGTTCTCAGCTGAATTTCATACCCACAGTCTACTATTGTTTCTTCACAGACATGTTTGAAAAATTAATTTTAAAGAGTCCTCTTTCAGTTACGCACAAAGCAGATTGTATACGTTTGCTTGAAGCAAAGAAGAAAATAGATATAAAGTAATTTCTATGGTGAAACATTGTCCCTGGTTTCAGGTTTTATGCAGCCTGTGTGAACAATAGGTGGCACCAGAGGTCACACAATTCACACACAACTAGTAATTTTATCCTAACTTCTAAAAGAGAAAGTAAAAGAAAGGGTGCAAATATTTTAGAGGCATTGTCTTTCACTTAAAGGGGCAGTAAAGTTAAAATTAAACTGTAATGATTCAGATAGAGTAAACAATTTTAAACAGCTTTCCAGGTTACTTTTATTATCAAATTTGCTTTGGTGTCTTGGTATCCTTTGTTGAAGAGTAGGTTCTGGAGCAGTGATGCATTACTGAACTAGCTGAACACATCTGATGAGCCAATAACAAGTGGCAAATATGTTCAGATACCAATCATCAGCTAGCTCTCAGTAGTACATTGCTGCTGCTGAGCTTACCTAGGTATGCCCTTCAACAGAACAAAGCAAATTTGGTAATAGAAGGGGTTGTCAGATTCTACCTTTCTTATTAATAAATACTGGCTTTGTTATTTAACATACATTTGTGTAAAGATTATAGCAAAAAAATATGAGTGTGATACCTTTAACAACAAAACACTGAACAAGTCTGACTAGCTGCACAGTATAGAATATGAGAGAAAGCAAGATTTATTCTTACCTTAAATCATTTTCTAGTACTCAACTTCATATAGCACAACAGTCTGCATGCGGCGGCGTTTTTTAGTCGGGTATTGCTATCACATATATGGTGCCGCATATAAATGCGGCGCGTATATTTCACCCGTCGCCGTTTAATTTAACTGCCTTAAACTAACATAGAACCACGGTGCAAGTTGGTATCACATAATCAGCACAAGGACTTACGCGGTGAAAATTGAGAAATGTTACTCCATTTTCACCTCGCCACACATAGGCAGGCGCAGCAAGCCTTGCACTGAAAATGTGAGCAACGTAACTCCCTGGAAGTATTAACAAACACCTAACGCATGCGCAGTATCTACCTGTCCACCGCCATCCCCTACAGCAATAACTAATAAAGTATATTAACCCCTAATCCGCCAACCCCCACATCGCATATAGCTAATAAACATATTAGCCACTAATCCGCCATCCCCCACATCGCAATCTACCTATTAACCCCTAATCCGCCAACCCCCACATCGCAAAGTATCTAATAAACATATTAATACCTAATCTGCCAAACCACCTCAACGCAATAAACCTAATAAATCTATTAACCCCTAAACCGCTAACCCCCCACAACGCAATATGCCTACTTAAACTATTAACCCCTAATCTGCCATTCACCCACATCGCAATCTACCTAATAAAAGTATTAACCCCTAAATCCACCAACCCTAACATCGCAAACTACCTAATAAATCTATTAGCCTCTAATCCCCCCCACAACACATTAAACCTAATTACACTATTAACCCATAAACCGCCAACCCCCCACATCGCAATTAACCTAATTATGCTATTAACTCCTAAACTGCCAACCCCCCACAACGCAAATAACTAATTTAATTACTAAACCCCCTATCCTAACACCCCCTAAATGAACCTCAATTACATAAATTTAAATACTAACTTGTTACAATTAAAATAAAAACATAAGATTACTTTAAAAATAAAAAAACTAAGATTTAATTAATCTAAAATTACAAAAAATAAAAAAGGCTAACATTGCATAAAAAAATAAACCAAATTATCAAAAATAAAAAAATTAAACCTAATCCCTATGAAAATAAAAAAGCCCCCCAAAATAAAAACACCCCCTAATCTAAACTAAACTACCAATATTGCCCTAAGTTAAACAGCTCTTTTACATTTAAAAAATACTAAGTCCCCCCTCCCTAATAGTAAAACCACCCACCCACCAAACCCCCCAAAATAAAAAAAACTAACACTAAAAAATCTAAACTACCCATTGCCCCTAAAGGGGCATTTGTATGGGCAGTGCCCTTAAAAGGGCATTCAGCTCTTTTACTGCCCTTAAAAGGGCATTCAGCTCTTTTACAGCCCAAAAGAACCCTAATCTAAAAATAAAAGCCACCCCAAAAAATTCCTATTGGCTGATATTTTTAAATCAGCCAATAGGATGAGAGCTACTGAAATCCTATTACCTGTTCAAATCAGCCAATAGGATTTCAGTAGCTCTCATTCTATTGGCTGATCTCAAAATATCATCCAATAGGAATGCAAGGTACCCCATTTTTAAACGGGTACCTTGAATTCAATCCTCAGTGTGTGGCGGTGATCTACCAAGAGGATCTCCACGCTGGATGGCATCCTTGGTCGCCGGTCTTATTCCGCGGTCACCTCCACTCCGTGTTGCCTTGGTCCTGGATGAAGCTAGAAGAGGTCTCCGTGCTGGAAGAAGATGTCGCCGCCTCCAAGAAGACTTCACCGCCTGGAAGTGGACCTTCTCCCCCGGACTTTAGGAACTGTGGGTGCAATGCACATACAAATGCCCCTTTAGGGGCAATGGGTAGTTTAGTTTTTTTAGTGTTAGTTTTTTTTTATTTTGGGGGTTTTGGTGGGTGGGGGCCTTTACTGTTAGGGGGGACTTAGTATTTTTTAAATGTAAAAGAGCTGTTTTTGCCATACAAAAGGGCCTTTTAAGGGCTTTTGGTAGTTTAGATTAGGGGGTGTTTTTATTTTGGGGGGCTTTTTTATTTTCATAAGGATTAGGTTTAATTTTTTATTTTTGAAAACGTGTTTTATTTTTTTATGTAATGTTAGACTTTTTTATTTTTTGTAATTTTAGATTCATTTAATCTTATGTTTTTTATTTTAATTGTAAGTTAGTATTTAAATTTATGTAATTAGGGTTAATTAAGGGGGTGTTAAGTTAGGGGCTTAGTAATTTAATTAGTTATTTGCGTTGTGGGGGGTTGGCGGTTTAGGAGTTAATAGCTTCATTTGGTTTATTGCGATGTGGATGAATGGCGGATTAGGGGTTAATATTGTAATTAGGTTTATTGCGTTGTGTGGAGTTGGTGGTTTAGGGGTTAACACTTTTATTATTAGTTGCGATGTGCGGGGATTGCGAATACATGTGTTGAGTTTATTTTTGGGAGGCGTGTTAGACTTTTACGGGATATTTCACTTTTTTGGGGGTTTTTTTAAGCACCGGCAGTTTCTAAACTACCTTAAGTCACTGGCAACTCCAGAAATGTGTATTTACTCACATTTCTGGACATCACTAGTTTATAGGACTTACGGCAGTTTATGAACTGCTAGCGGGTTTATGTGATTCCACGATGTGCGAGGGGAAATTACGGGCGGCGCAGGTTTCAGCAGTTATGCTGAAGCTTGCCCCACATATGTAATCTCGCCTTATGTCTTTCTTAGCCTCCTATTTGGGGTAAATGCCTTCTTTTATGTCTGTTACGATTCCTTGCAGTTACTGCCTACACCAAACCCACAAGAACCTGGTTACTTTTAGTATGAAGAAATAAATGTAACATTAGTATAATTTCTGTTGTAATATAAGGATCATGTAACTTAATGTGTATAAAAAGAGCTGGCCCTGCTCCTCTATATTTGTAAACTCTAACCAGGAGAAAATGAGAAAGTGGACAAAGTAAACATTGAAAGAATCAATTGTAATGAAGTTGTGCTTTAACTTACTTTTTAATATAGATATGAAATTGAAATTCCCCACGCTCTGCCGCCCACTTCAAAAGTCAATTTTTCTGTGAGCTGAATTGTTGTCTAATCAGCACTCTCCCCATATGGCAACTTTTTGTTGCAACTAGAGCACTGATTGGACAACAATTCAAACTGTTAGCTCACTGAAAAAGTGACTAATGAAATGGGCCCCAGAGTGCAGGTAATTTGAATTTTATATCTATATTAAAAAGTAAGTTATAGCACAACTTCATTACAACTCATGAATTAAACTCCATCTGAAAAATAACTAACACCGGATATGATTTTATAAAGGAGAGAGTTTGCCAGCACTTTAAGAGCCATAATCAGGTTTTAATCCCTTTCACAAAATACAAACACAAAGAAACCCAAACAGTACGGCCGTGAGCTGTGTTTGGCTCACAATTCGATATAGACCCAAGTTGCACAAAGTCAATCCTCAGTATCACTCCTTTGATATTGGAGCAGAAAGCATATAGGTAAAGAAAAACTCACCACACCACTTCATAAGATCGACACATAAGTTCCGCCACTAGCGCTGCCAATATCCTTCGGCTACTCCTGTGCCGCACACGAAGACGCCAGCTTCAAATTACGCGGCTCACAGGGTTTACGCTGAGTGGCTTGTTGGAAGGTGTGGGTGATGACGTGCTCGGCAATCCACCAATCATATGGATTCTTTACCAGGAAAGAAACTGCCGCTCGGGTCCGCTCCAAAACAGTAACACAGCTGATGTGTCGGATGACACTGGAATAAGTCACACATGAAAAGAGATTCCGACATCCATCATTTATATAAAAGTATTCAGTCTTTATTCATATTCGTTAAAAACAGGAACACAGCAAACAAACGGTCAGGTAAACCAAGGCGCAGCACGCAGGCATACGCGTTTCGGAAGTGAATTCCGTAGTCACAGCCTAAGTGCTAAACCCCCACGTCCCATTTAAAAAGCCAAAGGGTAAATGTGATTGGTAAAAACAAAACAACGCCCTAGTTTTTCTGACCAATAATATGAAATATGTCATTAAGAAACTAGTATCTATTCTTTAAAAGAGTAACATAATGGCACACGTATTACACATGTAATTCTAAGAAATGAATTAGATTAAATGAAGAGGCGAGGAGTTAAATTGACAAAACACCTGATAGATGTAAATCAAACATGGAGAAATGAGAGAGAACAAGTGAGAAAATAGACTCTGTGTATACATTCCAATATAAATATACATATATAAAAAGTAAAAAAAGGGGGATTACATTTTCTTGCTGCATGTACATGTTAACAAAATGATAGGCAAGAGATATATTAATTTATGTACATCAATAACAAAGTAATTCTACGTAGGCTAAGATTAAATGCACAAAAGAGCTCAAAAGACATATTGATATTACGTTTAGCACAAAATCCATTGATATATTCTCATATGAGAGCATGTAAAATCGGTGCTATGATGATAGTAGACAAATAGTATGTTAATAGCAACGTAAAAGAATATATATATGTAGGTATAGGTACACAGTCTAAATACACTAAGTAGCTGATCATATATAAAATTCATATATATCAAAAAGTAGATAATATTGTATCGAATATATAAGTATACATAAATATTAAAATTTATGAATGATATATAAGAACATAATCTACAATAAGTGTTCTAAATATATCACACTATGTACACTCTCTAAATATCACAGATAGATAGATATATCATGTATGCTGGGACTAAGCGGCAGAGGACCGGACTAAGGAGCAAATCTATACGGTAAACTAACTATTAGGTTTTAAACTATAGGTGGAAGGAAAGTGAGCATAGAATGCTCATAAACAGAAGTGAGCAGAGAATACTTACTCCCAGTGATTGATAATATCAAACCTGGAGTTAAGTCCGTTTGGCAGCCTAGTATCTAATGTAAATATCCAATATGCTTCCCTTCGTGCCAGAATGGTGTCAATGTCACCACCCCTAGTTGGTCTTATGATCTTCTCTATGGCACACCATGAAAAATGCTTGAGATCATTGTTATGAAAACCTCCAAAATGCTGAACTATAGGTGTAGTTGCTCTATTTTGTTTAAACGATGATAGGTGTTCACGTATTCTAGTATTGAGATCTCTAGAGGTGAGCCCTACATACTGAATATTACAAAGGGAACATTCGATGAGGTATATGGCATATTCAGTAGTGCAGTTCATGCAAGTGTCAATATCATAAGTTCTGTGAGTGACCTTACTACAAAAATTCTTTGTCACTTTCACAAGGTCGCACGGTTTACATTTTCGTCTGCCACATCTGTACATGCCAGTATGCCTTAACCAAGATCCCCCTGGCTCATTTTTTGGTTTAAGTAGTGTAGGTGCCAAGATATTACCTAAAGTTGGGCTCCTCCTATAGGAGCATCTGATGCCATTTTTAACAGTTCTAATTAGTTTATCATCCGCAGAGAGGAGTGAGAAGTGCTTGCGGACAATTTTACAGATGTCTTGATACTGTGCACTATGATTGGTAACAAAGGTTACACCTTTGAACCCAGTCTTCTCAGCGGATTTCAAATGCAGGAGATCTTTTCTCTCTATGGCACTAACAGCCTTCTTGGCTCTTTTTACTATAGCTCTTGGGTATTTTCTACTGATCAACCTCTGTTCAAGATCAACAGACTCTTTTTCGAACTGCTCAGGACTTGTGCAGTTTCGTCTGAGTCTTGTAAATTCACCTTTTGCGATAGCGAAAGGGACATGTTTCGGATGGCAACTGGTACCCTGAAGCAGAGAGTTACCTGATATTGGTTTTCTATATACAGTAGACTCAATCTTACCTTGAGAATTGCTGCTTAAAGTTACATCGAGATAGTTAATGCTATGTGAACTGTACTCATAGGTGAATTTAAGATTAATGTCATTCATGTGTAGATACTCCAGAAAATCTGGGATAGTTGCTTCGTCACCTGTCCAAATAAAAATGAGATCATCTATATATCTCTGATAAAGAGATATATGATCTCTAAAAGGGTTAATATCTCCAAAGATGTGGCAAAACTCCCACCATCCTAGAAATAAATTTGCATAGGAGGGGGCAAACTTCGCCCCCATGGCTGTACCACACCTATGGAGATAGTATATGTCCTCAAACTTGAAAAAATTATGAGTAAGTAAAAATGTGAGTACTTTCAGAATGTAATTCTTAAGAGTGGAGTCATAATCAGTAAAATAATCCAGGAAAAAGGTAACAGCTTCCACTCCCTTAGAGTGTGGAATGCTGGAGTAGAGGGAAACAACATCAATAGTTAACCATATACAAGAGTCTGACCATTTTACATGTTCAAGTGTATTAAGAATGTGCTTGGTATCTCTTACATAGGAGAGCAGTGACAACACCAAAGGCTGCAGAATGTTGTCGATCCATTGGGACAAATTTCCCAAAAGGGATTCAACACCACTCACAATGGGGCGGCCTTTAACTTCAGTAAGAGATTTATGTGTTTTTGGGAAATGGTGGAACAAGGGAGTCTTTGGGCTATCAACAAAAAGAAATTCAGCCGTGTTAGTATCGATACACCCTTGTTCCAAACCATCATCCAAAAGATGTTTCAATTCACGTTTATATTCTGGTGTAGGATCCCTATTTAAGATCAAATAGTCTTCTTCGTTCTGTAGTTGTCTTAAACCCTCTGCCACATATTGTGTACGATCCAATACCACTACCATTCCGCCCTTATCTGATTTTCTGACAACCAGGTCATTATTGTTTTTTAGAGAAGAAATAGCTTCTTTTTCAGACAAGGACAGATTGGACTTGCGGCTAGATCTGTGAGATTTAAGTGCTACTAGGTCTTGTTCTACTCTGCTATGGAAGGTTTCTATAATGTTTCCTCTACTTTGGATGGGATAAAATCTGGACTTTTTTTTGATACTAGGTCCCCTACTTCTCATATCTTGCTCAGTGGTTGAGCTAATTTGAAGTTGTTGTAAGGAAACAATGTCACAACCTTCATGGAAACTAGGTTTATTAAGATACATATCATGGTTCTGTGTAATATCAGATATAGTTTCATCAGTATTCTCTGGGGCATCAGAAAAATGTTTTTGAAGTGTAATATTTCTGGTAAGTCTATTGACATCTATGATGGTTTGAAATAGATCGAAATCATTTGTAGGAGCAAAGTTTAGACCAAGATTAAGTACTTTGTATTCTGCTGCATTTAAAGAAAAAGATGACAGGTTAACCACATTGCCCACTATTTGTACTTCGTCTGTGGTCTTGGTTCCCTCAACTGGTAACCTTCTCGGTTGTTGGCCAGATTTTGGCCCTGAATTAGGCGGTTTCCCCCTCCCCCCGCTACACCCCCCTGTGCCTGAGAAAAAACCTGTTCCATAACGGAATTATCAATACTTGATATATTACGTGCAGTTTCTACGTATATGGACTGTTTTGGTTTGGTGGAATGTTTTGCTTGACTAGTAATAGGGGTAGGTATGGGGTAGGGAACAATGGTATTAGTACCCGTGTTATCTGTATTTAAACCTGCTGTTTGTTGTGTGTCATACTCTTCTTCTGTGTGTCTTTCTCCATCACTAGAATATTCTGTGTCGCTACCTGAAAAAGTGACATTTTTCTGTGAATTTTGGTTGTTTTTGTTTTTTTTATTTGAATTATTCTTATTGCCCCTCCTCCGTCTACCAAAGCGGGGCTGATTTTGTCTAAAATTCCCTCTCACTTTTCTGTTCCAGATATACACAGCATTATTTGTATAATCGTATTTATCTCTAATGAATTTAGTGTGTTTTCTATCCATTATTTCAGACCTGCCCTTAGCAACAAGATCCCTAAGTATTTTGTCAAATTTCATAAAATCAGAATTGCCACTCCTTCTATTCATTTCAACCTGTAAATCATTAATATCCTTTCTGATAGATTCCAACTGTTTGGTTTTAAACATTATTAGTAACATCATAAGTCTCAATGAGCATTCTGAAAGCACTGCATTCCAAGAGTCTATAAATTCTTTTTCATTCAAATCCACCTCAAATGTGGGAAATTTATAGACCCGCAGTCCCCTTGGTATCATGTTAAGACTCTTATATTTTTCTAGAGTCCAAATATCCCACTGCATCTTAGATTCTCTCAGCAGGAGTTTTTCCAAAAGTTCAAACAGTGTGCTTAAAGCTAGAATGCTTTTATCCTCAGAAAAGATAAGTTCACAGTCAGTGTGATTAGTGGTGCGTTCCGTTACTGGTAATAAAGAATAAAAAGTTTGCTGTGTAGTATCCATTTCTGTGTCGTGTGTGTTGAAGACTTGAGGTGGCCTCTGTGTGGGTGTTGGTATATCCAGGGTATACCCAATACACAAAATACAAACACAAAGAAACCCAAACAGTACGGCCGTGAGCTGTGTTTGGCTCACAATTCGATATAGACCCAAGTTGCACAAAGTCAATCCTCAGTATCACTCCTTTGATATTGGAGCAGAAAGCATATAGGTAAAGAAAAACTCACCACACCACTTCATAAGATCGACACATAAGTTCCGCCACTAGCGCTGCCAATATCCTTCGGCTACTCCTGTGCCGCACACGAAGACGCCAGCTTCAAATTACGCGGCTCACAGGGTTTACGCTGAGTGGCTTGTTGGAAGGTGTGGGTGATGACGTGCTCGGCAATCCACCAATCATATGGATTCTTTACCAGGAAAGAAACTGCCGCTCGGGTCCGCTCCAAAACAGTAACACAGCTGATGTGTCGGATGACACTGGAATAAGTCACACATGAAAAGAGATTCCGACATCCATCATTTATATAAAAGTATTCAGTCTTTATTCATATTCGTTAAAAACAGGAACACAGCAAACAAACGGTCAGGTAAACCAAGGCGCAGCACGCAGGCATACGCGTTTCGGAAGTGAATTCCGTAGTCACAGCCTAAGTGCTAAACCCCCACGTCCCATTTAAAAAGCCAAAGGGTAAATGTGATTGGTAAAAACAAAACAACGCCCTAGTTTTTCTGACCAATAATATGAAATATGTCATTAAGAAACTAGTATCTATTCTTTAAAAGAGTAACATAATGGCACACGTATTACACATGTAATTCTAAGAAATGAATTAGATTAAATGAAGAGGCGAGGAGTTAAATTGACAAAACACCTGATAGATGTAAATCAAACATGGAGAAATGAGAGAGAACAAGTGAGAAAATAGACTCTGTGTATACATTCCAATATGAATATACATATATAAAAAGTAAAAAAAGGGGGATTACATTTTCTTGCTGCATGTACATGTTAACAAAATGATAGGCAAGAGATATATTAATTTATGTACATCAATAACAAAGTAATTCTACGTAGGCTAAGATTAAATGCACAAAAGAGCTCAAAAGACATATTGATATTACGTTTAGCACAAAATCCATTGATATATTCTCATATGAGAGCATGTAAAATCGGTGCTATGATGATAGTAGACAAATAGTATGTTAATAGCAACGTAAAAGAATATATATATGTAGGTATAGGTACACAGTCTAAATACACTAAGTAGCTGATCATATATAAAATTCATATATATCAAAAAGTAGATAATATTGTATCGAATATATAAGTATACATAAATATTAAAATTTATGAATGATATATAAGAACATAATCTACAATAAGTGTTCTAAATATATCACACTATGTACACTCTCTAAATATCACAGATAGATAGATATATCATGTATGCTGGGACTAAGCGGCAGAGGACCGGACTAAGGAGCAAATCTATACGGTAAACTAACTATTAGGTTTTAAACTATAGGTGGAAGGAAAGTGAGCATAGAATGCTCATAAACAGAAGTGAGCAGAGAATACTTACTCCCAGTGATTGATAATATCAAACCTGGAGTTAAGTCCGTTTGGCAGCCTAGTATCTAATGTAAATATCCAATATGCTTCCCTTCGTGCCAGAATGGTGTCAATGTCACCACCCCTAGTTGGTCTTATGATCTTCTCTATGGCACACCATGAAAAATGCTTGAGATCATTGTTATGAAAACCTCCAAAATGCTGAACTATAGGTGTAGTTGCTCTATTTTGTTTAAACGATGATAGGTGTTCACGTATTCTAGTATTGAGATCTCTAGAGGTGAGCCCTACATACTGAATATTACAAAGGGAACATTCGATGAGGTATATGGCATATTCAGTAGTGCAGTTCATGCAAGTGTCAATATCATAAGTTCTGTGAGTGACCTTACTACAAAAATTCTTTGTCACTTTCACAAGGTCGCACGGTTTACATTTTCGTCTGCCACATCTGTACATGCCAGTATGCCTTAACCAAGATCCCCCTGGCTCATTTTTTGGTTTAAGTAGTGTAGGTGCCAAGATATTACCTAAAGTTGGGCTCCTCCTATAGGAGCATCTGATGCCATTTTTAACAGTTCTAATTAGTTTATCATCCGCAGAGAGGAGTGAGAAGTGCTTGCGGACAATTTTACAGATGTCTTGATACTGTGCACTATGATTGGTAACAAAGGTTACACCTTTGAACCCAGTCTTCTCAGCGGATTTCAAATGCAGGAGATCTTTTCTCTCTATGGCACTAACAGCCTTCTTGGCTCTTTTTACTATAGCTCTTGGGTATTTTCTACTGATCAACCTCTGTTCAAGATCAACAGACTCTTTTTCGAACTGCTCAGGACTTGTGCAGTTTCGTCTGAGTCTTGTAAATTCACCTTTTGCGATAGCGAAAGGGACATGTTTCGGATGGCAACTGGTACCCTGAAGCAGAGAGTTACCTGATATTGGTTTTCTATATACAGTAGACTCAATCTTACCTTGAGAATTGCTGCTTAAAGTTACATCGAGATAGTTAATGCTATGTGAACTGTACTCATAGGTGAATTTAAGATTAATGTCATTCATGTGTAGATAGTCCAATCTGTCCTTGTCTGAAAAAGAAGCTATTTCTTCTCTAAAAAACAATAATGACCTGGTTGTCAGAAAATCAGATAAGGGCGGAATGGTAGTGGTATTGGATCGTACACAATATGTGGCAGAGGGTTTAAGACAACTACAGAACGAAGAAGACTATTTGATCTTAAATAGGGATCCTACACCAGAATATAAACGTGAATTGAAACATCTTTTGGATGATGGTTTGGAACAAGGGTGTATCGATACTAACACGGCTGAATTTCTTTTTGTTGATAGCCCAAAGACTCCCTTGTTCCACCATTTCCCAAAAACACATAAATCTCTTACTGAAGTTAAAGGCCGCCCCATTGTGAGTGGTGTTGAATCCCTTTTGGGAAATTTGTCCCAATGGATCGACAACATTCTGCAGCCTTTGGTGTTGTCACTGCTCTCCTATGTAAGAGATACCAAGCACATTCTTAATACACTTGAACATGTAAAATGGTCAGACTCTTGTATATGGTTAACTATTGATGTTGTTTCCCTCTACTCCAGCATTCCACACTCTAAGGGAGTGGAAGCTGTTACCTTTTTCCTGGATTATTTTACTGATTATGACTCCACTCTTAAGAATTACATTCTGAAAGTACTCACATTTTTACTTACTCATAATTTTTTCAAGTTTGAGGACATATACTATCTCCATAGGTGTGGTACAGCCATGGGGGCGAAGTTTGCCCCCTCCTATGCAAATTTATTTCTAGGATGGTGGGAGTTTTGCCACATCTTTGGAGATATTAACCCTTTTAGAGATCATATATCTCTTTATCAGAGATATATAGATGATCTCATTTTTATTTGGACAGGTGACGAAGCAACTATCCCAGATTTTCTGGAGTATCTACACATGAATGACATTAATCTTAAATTCACCTATGAGTACAGTTCACATAGCATTAACTATCTCGATGTAACTTTAAGCAGCAATTCTCAAGGTAAGATTGAGTCTACTGTATATAGAAAACCAATATCAGGTAACTCTCTGCTTCAGGGTACCAGTTGCCATCCGAAACATGTCCCTTTCGCTATCGCAAAAGGTGAATTTACAAGACTCAGACGAAACTGCACAAGTCCTGAGCAGTTCGAAAAAGAGTCTGTTGATCTTGAACAGAGGTTGATCAGTAGAAAATACCCAAGAGCTATAGTAAAAAGAGCCAAGAAGGCTGTTAGTGCCATAGAGAGAAAAGATCTCCTGCATTTGAAATCCGCTGAGAAGACTGGGTTCAAAGGTGTAACCTTTGTTACCAATCATAGTGCACAGTATCAAGACATCTGTAAAATTGTCCGCAAGCACTTCTCACTCCTCTCTGCGGATGATAAACTAATTAGAACTGTTAAAAATGGCATCAGATGCTCCTATAGGAGGAGCCCAACTTTAGGTAATATCTTGGCACCTACACTACTTAAACCAAAAAATGAGCCAGGGGGATCTTGGTTAAGGCATACTGGCATGTACAGATGTGGCAGACGAAAATGTAAACCGTGCGACCTTGTGAAAGTGACAAAGAATTTTTGTAGTAAGGTCACTCACAGAACTTATGATATTGACACTTGCATGAACTGCACTACTGAATATGCCATATACCTCATCGAATGTTCCCTTTGTAATATTCAGTATGTAGGGCTCACCTCTAGAGATCTCAATACTAGAATACGTGAACACCTATCATCGTTTAAACAAAATAGAGCAACTACACCTATAGTTCAGCATTTTGGAGGTTTTCATAACAATGATCTCAAGCATTTTTCATGGTGTGCCATAGAGAAGATCATAAGACCAACTAGGGGTGGTGACATTGACACCATTCTGGCACGAAGGGAAGCATATTGGATATTTACATTAGATACTAGGCTGCCAAACGGACTTAACTCCAGGTTTGATATTATCAATCACTGGGAGTAAGTATTCTCTGCTCACTTCTGTTTATGAGCATTCTATGCTCACTTTCCTTCCACCTATAGTTTAAAACCTAATAGTTAGTTTACCGTATAGATTTGCTCCTTAGTCCGGTCCTCTGCCGCTTAGTCCCAGCATACATGATATATCTATCTATCTGTGATATTTAGAGAGTGTACATAGTGTGATATATTTAGAACACTTATTGTAGATTATGTTCTTATATATCATTCATAAATTTTAATATTTATGTATACTTATATATTCGATACAATATTATCTACTTTTTGATATATATGAATTTTATATATGATCAGCTACTTAGTGTATTTAGACTGTGTACCTATACCTACATATATATATTCTTTTACGTTGCTATTAACATACTATTTGTCTACTATCATCATAGCACCGATTTTACATGCTCTCATATGAGAATATATCAATGGATTTTGTGCTAAACGTAATATCAATATGTCTTTTGAGCTCTTTTGTGCATTTAATCTTAGCCTACGTAGAATTACTTTGTTATTGATGTACATAAATTAATATATCTCTTGCCTATCATTTTGTTAACATGTACATGCAGCAAGAAAATGTAATCCCCCTTTTTTTACTTTTTATATATGTATATTTATATTGGAATGTATACACAGAGTCTATTTTCTCACTTGTTCTCTCTCATTTCTCCATGTTTGATTTACATCTATCAGGTGTTTTGTCAATTTAACTCCTCGCCTCTTCATTTAATCTAATTCATTTCTTAGAATTACATGTGTAATACGTGTGCCATTATGTTACTCTTTTAAAGAATAGATACTAGTTTCTTAATGACATATTTCATATTATTGGTCAGAAAAACTAGGGCGTTGTTTTGTTTTTACCAATCACATTTACCCTTTGGCTTTTTAAATGGGACGTGGGGGTTTAGCACTTAGGCTGTGACTACGGAATTCACTTCCGAAACGCGTATGCCTGCGTGCTGCGCCTTGGTTTACCTGACCGTTTGTTTGCTGTGTTCCTGTTTTTAACGAATATGAATAAAGACTGAATACTTTTATATAAATGATGGATGTCGGAATCTCTTTTCATGTGTGATTTAATCCCTTTCACTCTACTCTCTTTACCCTTATTCTTCTTTACAATAATATATGCTAATCATAGACAGTCATTTTTGAGTGTATTTGACTAGTTTACCTGTAATACCAAACATAAAAATGCTCATATTGTCTGTTATTCATCATACCTAGATATCTATTGGCACATTTGACTCATCATTTACGGATGTATCTTCATCCCACTATTACATGCAATATTGTATATGATTTATATTATATATAAACTTGTTAAAGGGCCATGATACCCAAATGTTGAAACACTTGAAAGTGATGCAGCATTGCTGTAAAAAGCTGACTAGAAAATATCACCTGAACATCTCTATGTAAAAAAGAAAGATATTTTACCTCAAAAATTCATCAGTAGCCACATCCCATTGTAAAGGACTTCTAAGCAGCAAATCAGTATGTCTGTCCCGGGACAGCTAAGGGAGTTCATTTATTTCACTAATGCAATTTAAAAGGTGAAACTAATATACGAGATAGACTCATTACATGCAAAGCAAAATAGTTCAAGCCGTGATTTGTCATAATTGTGATGATTATGGCTTACAGCTCATGAAAACCCCAAATCCTCAAACAAACACAAATTAGAATATTGTGAAAAGGTGCAATATTCTAGGCTCAAAGTGTCCCACTCTATTCAGCTAATTAAGCCATAACACCTGCAAAGGGTTCCTGAGCCTTTAAATGGTCTCTCAGTCTGGTTCAGTAGGAATCACAATCATTGGAAAGACTGCTGACCTAACAGTTGTGCAGAAAATCATCATTGACACCCTCCATAAGGAGGGAAAGCATCAAAAGGTAATTGCAAAAGAAGTTGGATGTTCCCAAAGTGCTGTATCAAAGCACATTAATAGAAAGTTATGTGGAAGGGAAAAGTGTGGAAGAAAAAGGTGCACAAGCAGCAGGGATGACCGCAGCCTGGAGAGGATTGTCAGGAAAAGGCCATTCAAAAGTGTAGGGGGACTTTCACAAGGAGTGGACTGAGGCTGGAGTCAGTGCATCAAGAGCCACCACACACAGATGGATCCTGGACATGGGCTTCAAATGTAGTATTCCTCTTGTCAAGCCACTCCTGAACAACAAACAACGTCAGAAGTGGGCTAAAGAAAAACAGACCTTGTCTGTTGCTCAGTGGTACAAAGTCCTCTTTTCTGTTGAGCAAATTTTGCATCCCATTTGGAAACCAAGGACCCAGAGGAAGAATGGAGAGGCACACACTGCAAGATGCTTGAAGTCCAGTGTGAAGTTTCCACAGTCTGTGTTGACTGTTGATTTGGGGAGCCTTGTCATCTGCTGGTGTTGGTCCACTGTGCTTCATTAAGTCCAGGGTCAACGCAGCCATCTACCAGGAGATTTTGGAGCACTTCATGCTTCCTTCCACAGATGAGCTCTATGGGGATGCTGACTTCATTTTCCAGCAGGACTTGGCACCTACCCACACTGCCAAAAGCACCAAAACCTGGTTCAATGACCGTGGGATTACTGTGCTTGATTGGCCAGCAAACTCACCATAGAGAATCTATGGGGCATTGCCAAGAGAAAGATGAGAGACATGAGACCGAACAATGCAGAAGAGCTGAAGGCCCCTATTGAAGCATCCTGGTCTTCCATAACACCTGAGCAGTGCCACAGGCTGATAGCTTCCATGCCACGCCGCATTGAGGCAGTAATTGCTGCAAAAGGGGCCCAAACCAAGTACTGAGTACATACAGTATGCATGCTTATACTTTTCAGAGGTCTGATATTGTTCTATGTACAATCCTTGTTTTATTGATTGCATGTAATATTCTAATTTTCTGAGATTGTGGATTTGGGGTTTTCATGAGCTGTAAGCCATAATCATCACAATTATGACAAATCACAGCTTGAACTATCTTGCTTTGCATGTAATGAGTCTATCTCATATATTAGTTTCACCTTTTAAGTTGCATTAGTGAAATAAATGAACTTTTGCATGATATTCTAATTTTTCGAGTTTCACCTGTATTTCCCTATTCAGTTTAAGGAAGTTTACAATGAAATCTCATGAGAGTTAAGTCAAATCTCATTAAATCACAGTAAAAGAGTTAATTACCTCAGCACTGTTGATGCTGATTGGCTGCTGTTCATTTCTTCATTATTTTTTTTTACCTGCAGCTAAGCAGCAGCTGAAATATAACTTTTTACACAGAACTTACTCTGCTGAGCTGAGGAAATTGTGAGGTAAAATATCTTCCTTTTTTACATATAGATTCTCAAGTGATATTTTCCTGTCAGCTTTTTACAGTTTCAAGTGATTTAGCATATGAGTATTATGTCCATTTAATGTTGTCAATGTTTAAAAAAATAATACTTCCTAATAAAGGTTATAAAATTATTTTTCCAAGGTGACAGTAAGACACAGAAGCAGATACACAGAAGAGCAGGTTGTAAATGTTTATGTGATGATAGGGAAGAAAATGTGATATTCTATGTCATACTAACTCTTCCACTTAAATTGTGATGGGGAGATTAAGAAATATGTAAGCTATAAACTCAGAACAGATTTAACTATTCTTTTAACTTTTTACCTATAGTGAAAATTTTAAAAGTACTCCATAACATGAACACTAGATGGCGCCAGAAGTAAAACAATGTAAGTATAGTAGGCACTATATCTATTTTTTCCTATCTTTTTGACAGAAAACAGGAAAGAATACATTTTAGATGCATTGGCCCCTAGTTATCAAGCCGTCAACCTCAAATACGCTGGAATTCCGCAGCGTATTTGTGGCGAGGCTGATTCGCCTTAGTTATCAAGCCCTTTACACCGACAAAAGTAGAATTTTGTGACGTAAGCTTCGATCCGCCGGACTCAGTCCGACACAGATCGATTCTTACGTCACTCCAGATGTTCCGCACACAAGTTCGACACAATCTGACTACTTTTGCTAGTTATCAAAAAACTAGCAGGTACGCTCGGCACTTTTCCGGCCCAGCGTACCTGGTTTTCAAACCGCCGCCCTGGAGGCGGCGGATCCTATAGGAATCAATGGGAGTCTGACCATAGCGAAAGCTCATAGCTCATGTTCGCTGCTGACCGACATCCCATTGATTTCTATGGGAGATGTCTGCACCTAACACCCTAACATGTACCCCGAGTCTAAACACCCCTAATCTGCCCCCCCTACACCGCTGCAACTAAATAAATTTATTACCCCCGAAACCGCCGCTCCCGGAGCCCACCGCAAGCTACATTATACATATTAACCCCTAATCTGTCCCCCCCCTACACCGCCGCAACTAAATAAAGTTATTAACCCCTAAACCGCCGCTCCCGGACATCGCCACAACTATAATAAATTGTTTAACCCCTAAACCGCCGCTCCCGGACCCCGCCGCCATCTATATTAAACTTATTAACCCCTAATCTGCCCCCCCTACACCGTCGCCACGATAATAAATTTATTAACCCCTATCCTGCCCCCCCTACACCGCCGCCACTATAATAAAATTATTAACCCCTAAACCTAAGTCTAACCCTAACCCTAACACCCCCTTACTTAAATATTAATGAAATAAATCTAAATATTATAACTCTTATTAACTAAATTATTCCTATTTAAAACTATATACTTACCTTTAAAATAAACCCTTATATAGCTACAATATAAATAATAATTATATTGTAGCTATTTTAGGATTTATATTTATTTTACAGGTAAATTTGTATTTATTTTAACTAGGTAGAATAGTTATTAAATAGTTATTAACTATTTAATAACTACCTAGCTAAAAGAAATACAAAATTATCTGTAAAATAAATCCTAACCTAAGTTACAATTAAACCTAATACTACACTATCATTAAATTAATTAAATTAATTACCTACAAATAACTACAATTAAATAAACTAACTAAAGTACAAAAAATAAAAAAAGCTAAGTTACAAAAAATTAAAAAAATAAGTTACAAACATTTCAAAAATATTACAACAATTTTAAGCTACTTACACCTAATCTAAGCCCCCTAATAAAATAACAAATCCCCCCAAAATAAAAAAAAATCCCTACCCTATTCTACATTAAAAAGTTACCAACTCAATTACCTTACCAGCCCTTAAAAGGGCCTTTTGCGGGGCATGCCCCAAAGAAAACAGCTCTTTTGCCTGTAAAATAAAAATACAACCCCCCCCCCAACATTAAAACCCACCACCCACATACCCCTACTCTTAGCCTCCTATTTGGGGTAAATGCCTTCTTTTATGTCTGTTACGATTCCTTGCAGTTACTGCCTACACCAAACCCACAAGAACCTGGTTACTTTTAGTATGAAGAAATAAATGTAACATTAGTATAATTTCTGTTGTAATATAAGGATCATGTAACTTAATGTGTATAAAAAGAGCTGGCCCTGCTCCTCTATATTTGTAAACTCTAACCAGGAGAAAATGAGAAAGTGGACAAAGTAAACATTGAAAGAATCAATTGTAATGAAGTTGTGCTTTAACTTACTTTTTAATATAGATATGAAATTGAAATTCCCCACGCTCTGCCGCCCACTTCAAAAGTCAATTTTTCTGTGAGCTGAATTGTTGTCTAATCAGCACTCTCCCCATATGGCAACTTTTTGTTGCAACTAGAGCACTGATTGGACAACAATTCAAACTGTTAGCTCACTGAAAAAGTGACTAATGAAATGGGCCCCAGAGTGCAGGTAATTTGAATTTTATATCTATATTAAAAAGTAAGTTATAGCACAACTTCATTACAACTCATGAATTAAACTCCATCTGAAAAATAACTAACACCGGATATGATTTTATAAAGGAGAGAGTTTGCCAGCACTTTAAGAGCCATAATCAGGTTTTAATCCCTTTCACTCTACTCTCTTTACCCTTATTCTTCTTTACAATAATATATGCTAATCATAGACAGTCATTTTTGAGTGTATTTGACTAGTTTACCTGTAATACCAAACATAAAAATGCTCATATTGTCTGTTATTCATCATACCTAGATATCTATTGGCACATTTGACTCATCATTTACGGATGTATCTTCATCCCACTATTACATGCAATATTGTATATGATTTATATTATATATAAACTTGTTAAAGGGCCATGATACCCAAATGTTGAAACACTTGAAAGTGATGCAGCATTGCTGTAAAAAGCTGACTAGAAAATATCACCTGAACATCTCTATGTAAAAAAGAAAGATATTTTACCTCAAAAATTCATCAGTAGCCACATCCCATTGTAAAGGACTTCTAAGCAGCAAATCAGTATGTCTGTCCCGGGACAGCTAAGGGAGTTCATTTATTTCACTAATGCAATTTAAAAGGTGAAACTAATATACGAGATAGACTCATTACATGCAAAGCAAAATAGTTCAAGCCGTGATTTGTCATAATTGTGATGATTATGGCTTACAGCTCATGAAAACCCCAAATCCTCAAACAAACACAAATTAGAATATTGTGAAAAGGTGCAATATTCTAGGCTCAAAGTGTCCCACTCTATTCAGCTAATTAAGCCATAACACCTGCAAAGGGTTCCTGAGCCTTTAAATGGTCTCTCAGTCTGGTTCAGTAGGAATCACAATCATTGGAAAGACTGCTGACCTAACAGTTGTGCAGAAAATCATCATTGACACCCTCCATAAGGAGGGAAAGCATCAAAAGGTAATTGCAAAAGAAGTTGGATGTTCCCAAAGTGCTGTATCAAAGCACATTAATAGAAAGTTATGTGGAAGGGAAAAGTGTGGAAGAAAAAGGTGCACAAGCAGCAGGGATGACCGCAGCCTGGAGAGGATTGTCAGGAAAAGGCCATTCAAAAGTGTAGGGGGACTTTCACAAGGAGTGGACTGAGGCTGGAGTCAGTGCATCAAGAGCCACCACACACAGATGGATCCTGGACATGGGCTTCAAATGTAGTATTCCTCTTGTCAAGCCACTCCTGAACAACAAACAACGTCAGAAGTGTCTTACCTGGGCTAAAGAAAAACAGACCTTGTCTGTTGCTCAGTGGTACAAAGTCCTCTTTTCTGATGAGAGCAAATTTTGCATCCCATTTGGAAACCAAGGACCCAGAGGAAGAATGGAGAGGCACACACTGCAAGATGCTTGAAGTCCAGTGTGAAGTTTCCACAGTCTGTGTTGACTGTTGATTTGGGGAGCCTTGTCATCTGCTGGTGTTGGTCCACTGTGCTTCATTAAGTCCAGGGTCAACGCAGCCATCTACCAGGAGATTTTGGAGCACTTCATGCTTCCTTCCACAGATGAGCTCTATGGGGATGCTGACTTCATTTTCCAGCAGGACTTGGCACCTACCCACACTGCCAAAAGCACCAAAACCTGGTTCAATGACCGTGGGATTACTGTGCTTGATTGGCCAGCAAACTCACCATAGAGAATCTATGGGGCATTGCCAAGAGAAAGATGAGAGACATGAGACCGAACAATGCAGAAGAGCTGAAGGCCCCTATTGAAGCATCCTGGTCTTCCATAACACCTGAGCAGTGCCACAGGCTGATAGCTTCCATGCCACGCCGCATTGAGGCAGTAATTGCTGCAAAAGGGGCCCAAACCAAGTACTGAGTACATACAGTATGCATGCTTATACTTTTCAGAGGTCTGATATTGTTCTATGTACAATCCTTGTTTTATTGATTGCATGTAATATTCTAATTTTCTGAGATTGTGGATTTGGGGTTTTCATGAGCTGTAAGCCATAATCATCACAATTATGACAAATCACAGCTTGAACTATCTTGATTTGCATGTAATGAGTCTATCTCATATATTAGTTTCACCTTTTAAGTTGCATTAGTGAAATAAATGAACTTTTGCATGATATTCTAATTTTTCGAGTTTCACCTGTATTTCCCTATTCAGTTTAAGGAAGTTTACAATGAAATCTCATGAGAGTTAAGTCAAATCTCATTAAATCACAGTAAAAGAGTTAATTACCTCAGCACTGTTGATGCTGATTGGCTGCTGTTCATTTCTTCATTATTTTTTTTTACCTGCAGCTAAGCAGCAGCTGAAATATAACTTTTTACACAGAACTTACTCTGCTGAGCTGAGGAAATTGTGAGGTAAAATATCTTCCTTTTTTACATATAGATTCTCAAGTGATATTTTCCTGTCAGCTTTTTACAGTTTCAAGTGATTTAGCATATGAGTATTATGTCCATTTAATGTTGTCAATGTTTAAAAAAATAATACTTCCTAATAAAGGTTATAAAATTATTTTTCCAAGGTGACAGTAAGACACAGAAGCAGATACACAGAAGAGCAGGTTGTAAATGTTTATGTGATGATAGGGAAGAAAATGTGATATTCTATGTCATACTAACTCTTCCACTTAAATTGTGATGGGGAGATTAAGAAATATGTAAGCTATAAACT